>NC_133559.1:1207500-1507500 GCF_048773025.1 Camelus bactrianus | reverse complement strand
GGCACCTGCATGCACGGGGTCTCTCCACAAGTAATAACTAGGTTTTTAAAAGAATAACTGAGGCAAAGCAAGAAAGACAACAAAAAGCACATGCTCTGGGCCTAGATATGCTTTAAATTATGGGGAAATGATGAAGTTTCAACATATACACAGCGAAATGGCTTTTAATGTTAAAATAACTTCTTAACTACGGTGCCCACCAAGATGAGGACCCTTTCCCAAAGCAAGTCAGAGAAGGGGGAGGATGCGGTGCTGGGAGAGCCACCTAGGCCGGCTCCGGCTCTGGCTGAACCAAGACGGCCGCCAAGTCTGTCCCTGGAGGCTAGCCAAGCTGAGGGACTTTGTGCCCCTCCACTCGCACAGCGGCCACTGGTGCACTGCTCCAGGCCCGAGGCCCATCCCAGCAGCCTCCACAGCCTGGCACTCGGGACTCCGAGTCATGGGACTGAGCACACCCTCCAGGGAGGGACACTCCCCTCAGGACTGACGCGGTCCTGCACCGCTGAGCTCCCCGACACACCTGCTGCTCTGCCAGGAGGGCGGGTGGGGGTCGGTGTGCTGCCTTGGTGGTAGAGATGGTGCCCTGTGGCGACAGGGACCACAGCCCCCGCCACCAGCGTGCTCACCGCAGAAGGATAAAGCTGCCAACCAACTCCACGATCAATCTGCAGTCCCACTAGATTTCCCTCGTACGGGATTTACAGGCAGGCAGACCATTGGTCTCTACAGAGTCAGGCGCGCAGCTCTGCCCGCTGAGGCTGCCAGGGGGAGCATGCAATGCTGAACGTCACCACTGGGTCAGCATAACCCACAGCAGCAGGAGCCACATATCAACGACAGGCAAGCCTGGTCTACCGGGAAGGGACGTGTAGGCTTCCCTGCCCTCCTCTCACCAGCCCTGCCGCTTCAACGTCAACCCCCTTCAGTGACACCACACTCCACCTGCAGCAAGCCGAAACCCAGAGCTGCCTCTGGGGACACATGGATGGCCCGGGAGGAGAAAAGCCTTAAAATATGACAAACGGAGATGCTGGCGAGGGAGGAAGGGGAAAATGAGCCCGGATGTGGCACTGGTCCCGGAGACCCCACAATGCCCTCAGAGAGCCAGACGTCAGGCAGCCGGTGCCAGGCGGGGCTGCCCCGCGGGCTCTCCCCTCACCTCGGCCCCAGCGCAGCTGGCATCCCAGGGCTGCGTGGTCTGTGCTCTGCCGAGGCCAGAACTGCCCCACAAGAGCCGATCATGTCACTGTGAGCTCGAGATGCCAGCGTAGGACAGGAGCCAGCCGAGGGGTCAGACTCGCCACCTGGTGCCTTACCTGACTTGCTCCCAGGTCTTGGTGGCCAAATGCAGGACCCAGAGATCCTTGTAGTGGTAGAACTGCTCCCCGTCGGGAGATGCAAACTCCCCGCCGAAGACCCACAGCTGTCCGCCGCCCTGAGGCACCACCACCGCCTGTTGAAAGAACGTGTCCGGTCAGGCGCAGCCGCACAGCCCTCAGCAGCGCCACGATGGGGGCTCGGCCGCACCCACACCCAGCGATCGTCTCCTCTGCCTTGCAGGGGAGAACTGCAGGCCGCTCATACAGCAAGTCCTCCTGAGTCAAAAATCTAACACACTCGCATGCATTCCTACGTTGCAAGATTAAACCCTCTTCTCTGCAGATAAACCCACATCCGCTGACGTCTGTTAAAATGGACACAATTACGTCAACAGTTAGTGGCAGTTACAACAGAAACCGAGAGTATTTTTTAAGTAAGTATCTGTACTTAATCATGAATCCCTTACCCAGCTATCAGGCACTGGACGCCCAACTATGCTAACGACTAAAATGTACATGTAATACGCAGTGTTTACATACATTGTTCACTTCTTTACTTTCTAACCACTGGAGCCCGACAGCAAGGCCAAGGAGAGCAGTGAGAGCAAGCCCCTCCAGGGCTGCCGCCTCCCTCACCCGGTCGTCAGCACGGAAGCCCCGCCGACCAGGTGCCATGCGACGCCACATGTCCAAGACCCACGTGGGCATGCTTCCTGGTACGACTGGGCTTGCAGAATACCCGAGCACTCGCAGAGCAGCTGGTCCATGGGCACGTCTCATGAACCACCCTGCCGACAGAGGGGGAGGCAGCTGAGCACGGAAACCCAGGGCTCATGTCCCATGAGCGGGATCACCCTCCACGTTCCCAAGGGCACACACTCCACAGAAGTGACGTGAGAACTCTCGACACCCCTGAGCTGGAGACGCACAGCTGCCCAAGCCGCCTGGTGTCCCTCAGGGACCTCGCACTCCAGTTCTCCGTCACCCGCAGAGCTCCATCTCCATGGGTGAGGCCAACATCCTGGACTCGCAGCCAGGGGTCACCACGTTGGATGCCCTGAGAGAAGAGGCAGGCAGCGTGCAACCAGAGAGGCCTTTCCAGAAACGGAATTGTATCGCAGAAGAGAATGGATTCAGAAAGTCACAAGAGGGCACGTGCTCTCCCGCATAGAACCAGTTTCACAGGTGCAAATACAAGAAAGCAGACTTGGGGACCTTTAAAGGCGACTCCTAGACCACTAGCCCAGGGCTTCTGAGCTCCAGGATGGACTGTCTGTCGAAGCTGTCAGGGCCTTCCTCCAAACAGGGGCCACTGCTGGGGAGACGGTGACAGCCTGGCTGGTTTTATGGGTAGCTGACCTGTGAACCAAGTGTCTGCGGGGACAGATGTCACAGAAATGACTCCTTCTGCGAGCACCCCGCAAATGTGGGGACGCCGCCCTTTTGGCGAGTACCACCGGGGAGCAGGTGCCGGGCCAGCCTGCCCAGCAAGTCCCAGCCCCAGGGCCCAGGCAGCAAAGCAGGCAACCAAGCACGTCCTTCACACCAGGGGGCGGGGCAGCGGACAGCTGCGGTCCGGCCGGGGGCCCGGAAGCAGGGCCCACGGCAGCAGGCACAGCGAGGCCCAGGCGGGGGATCTGGGTCAGGGGCTGCTAGGTGCCAGGGGCTCCCAAGCACTCTGTGTGAATGCCTCCTGCCCTCGCAAACCTCCACGGACAAGCACACAGTGGACGGCCAGATGGGGTTCCCGGGAGACCCGCCCCAGGCACCCTCCAAGCACCCCCGGGCTCCCACTGCAGTGGGCGTCCTGCGCATCACTGAGTTTCACGCTGCAGAACCTCAGCTCCGGCACCTCCGCAGCTCCAGCACCTCTGCTGCTCCTGCCCTGGACTAACTGGGGGGTCCTGGTGACACACTTAGGACCCCCGCCCCCGTTTTCACTCAGTCCTGTGCATCCTCTCAGCACCGGGGACTGGCCCACTGAGACACAAGCCAGTTTCCTATCACTCCAAAACCCAGACAGGAGGGTCAGCTCAGGCCCCAGCCTAACTTGATGAAGACAGGCGGTACACTGGTGCCACGCACTACAGCGGAGCTTTGAAGTATGATAGGAGGCCACGTAACGTCCCAGGACAACACTGCAAACAGTGCGTCCACTGGGAAGAGCAGCCCAGAAAGAACACGCATCCGTGCACGTGCACACACACACTTGTACACGTATGTACACACATGGGTGCGCACGTGTGTTCCAACTAAGATGAAACCCAGAAAGAAGTGCAAAGAAAAGACGCAGAAGACAGAATTAACAGTTCTGGGAGGAAGGACAATGGACTCACTTTCCTTTTCCTCTTTTCACAATGAATTATTTATTTCTCACATAGTTTTTAAAGCCATTCTTGAAAAAAGAAGTCAAACTCCAGACAAAAAAAACACAGACCGAGCCAGAGCTCGCCTTCCTCGTCCCAGCACACCAGAACTCTGGTGACCACACCAGGGCGGAGGATGGTCAGTAACCTGAGCGCCCAGTATTACCCTCCTCCTCAAAGGCAGCACAATCCAAGTGAAAAGCTCACGGCCTGTCCAGGGGAAGAGGAAAGCCACAGAAAGGCGGGCATGAAACTTCCACTCCTGGCCACGCTGGCCCCCACCACACACAAAACCTAGAAGGCAGCTAAGCCAGGCAACAGGATCCCCAGACATAGTTAGCTCAGCCTCCAGTCCTGCAGACGGCACCCCCGTGGCCTTGCTGCGCCGAGGAGGCAGAGCTCAGAGTCCAGGGAGGCTGAGGCAGCTGGAAGGTGCAGGGCCAAGTCCCGGAGAGAGAGCGCCTGGAAGTCTGGGGGGGCCCCGGGGCCTGCGAACACTGTGCCGCACGTGCACACACTGAGACCCCCGGCGGCCGGCAGGTGGCCACTCGACCACTGAGCTATACCCTCCCCGCCTAAAAATGCTTTTAAATAATAACTGTCTAAAGCAAAGTCAGTCACGTTGTGCTGCGGGGCTTCCAGTATATATAGAAACAAGATACATGACACCCACCCCCCAACAAACGACAGAAGGAAACCTGGGTCTCCCACCGCAAGGCTCTCACAGCTAACAAGCAGCAGCACGCCGTCTGTCGGGCATCTGTGCTAAGCTAGAGGTATACTGCAAGCCCCAGAGCAACCACGAACACAAAACAAACAAAAATGAGGGGCTGCTAGTAAGCCAGCGGAGAAGATTAAAAAAAAAAAGGAATATTAAAATACAATCAACCAAAAGAAGGCAAGGAAAAAGGAAAGGGAACGCAGGACAGATGGGACCAACAGGAAACAAACAGCAAAGTCAAAAACATCACTGACAGCTACGTCAACAATCACATTAAAGGTGACAGACACAACAAGGAAAACGCAAAGGCTGGGGGAGGGTGCAGCTCAGTAGAGCACGTGCTTAGCATGCACGAGGTCCTGGCTTCAATCCCCAGTACCTTCATTAAAAACAAAATAAAATGTGCATTTCCCCACATTCAAAAAATTTTTTTTTAATTTTTTTGAAAAAGCAAAGACTGACCAGATTTAAAAAACAAGACCCAATGATAGTTCTGTTTACAAAAAATGTACTTTAAGTGTAAAGACACAAACGAAAGAGTAAAAGATCAAAAAAGCTATCCCATTTAAATATTAATCCTAAGAAATCTGGGGTGGCTGCACTGACAGCAGGCGAAGAAAGGTTATCAGGGATAAGCCAGCGAGGACGTGGAAGATGCGACCACCACCCACCCACCTGAACTAATCAGGACACCACACCCGACAACTAAGGGCGCGCACGTTCTTCCAAACACACTCAGGACGTGCACCAAGACAGACCGCACGTCAGGCCACAGTCCCCTTCTCAGAAAGTTCAAAAGGACTGAAATCATACAAGTGTTCTTTGCAACAAGGTATGTGGGAAATCACCAAATGTTTGTTAATTAAACAGCACACTTCTGCAGCCAGAGAAGACAACTCGCCAAGCGAGTCAGGCCATTTCACCCTGAGTGATGACGGAACACACCAAAACATGCGGGGCGCGGCGAAGCCGTGCCTAGGGGAAAGCGAGCACGTTCAGTGCTTACGTTAGAAAAGCCTTTGTGCACTAATAGTTGCCTTACAGGGGTCCCAGAAAGAGGAGAGAAGGAACCTGAGAAAGTATTTGGAGAGATAATAACCAAAAACTTCCCCAGCTTGGGAAAGGAAACAGTCACCCAAGTCCAGGAAGCGCAGAGAGTTCCACACAGGACCAACCCAAAGAGGAGCACACTGAGGCACATAGTCATCAAATTGACAACAATTAAGGATAAGGAGAAAATACTAAAATTAGCAAGAGAAAAGCAACAAATAACATACAAGGGAACTCCCATAAGGTTATCAGCTGCTTTTTCAGCAGAAACTCTACAGGCCGGAAGGGAGTGGCCTGACATGTTTAAAGTGATGAAAGGGGGACCCTTACAACCAAGAACACTCTATCCAGCAGGGCTCTGGTTCAGATTTGATGGAGAAATCACAAGCTTCACAGATAAACAAAAGCTAAAAGAATTCAGCACCACCAACCCATTACAACAAATGTTGAAGGACCTTCTCTAGTCATCAAACCATAAGAAAAGAGAACAAAAAGAAAGGGGGGAAATAAAAGCACCTACAAAAGATTGCTTTGGCAGTTCGGGGTCTTTTATGGTCCTATATAAATTTTGGAATTGTTTGTTCTAGTTCTGTGAAGAATGTCGTGAGTACTTTGACAGGGGTTGCGTTGGATCTGTGGATTGCTTTGGGTAGTGTGGCAATTTTGATAATGTTGACTCTTCCAACCCAAGAACACAAGACATCTTTTCATTTCTTTGTATCGTCTTCAATTCCCTTCATCAGTGCTGCAGTTTCCAGGGTACAGGTAACCTCCTTGGTTAAGTTTACTTCTAGTTATTTTGTTGTTTCTGATGCAATGGAAAATGTTTGTCAGTTATAAAATTCTGGGTTTTGAAGTGAGAAAAAAAAGAGAATGAAGGGCCTCAAATGGCAAATATCCTTCTTTCTTATGGGTGAGCTGTATTCCATCACACACACATGCTGCATCTTCTGTATCCACTCATCTACTGACGTGCACTTAGGATGCTTCCAGATGTTGGCAATCACAAAGAATGCTGCTGTTAGTAGCAGGTGTATGTATCTTTTTGAGTTAATTCTTATTTTGTAGTTGGTTTTATTCCTTTGATAACAATGTAAGTTTAAAAAGCTAAAGCTCTAAACGTTCTTAGAAGCAATGAACAGTACATATATGTAAGTTTTAAAAAATATGTGCAGTATACTGTGTATGTGAATTTACATTCAATATATTGTATATGTGCAAATTGTAACAATCTACCTAATAAAACAGAAAAATGAAAAAAAAAGCTTTTAAATAAGCAGATCTACCATTTCCACTTTAAGAAGCTAGAAAAGGTAAATTAAACCCAAAATAGAAGGAGAAGTAAAAAGTAGAAATTATTGAAAAAGAAAAATGGATAAATACAGAGAAAAAAAATCAATGAACCAAATACCAAGGAAACAGGGAAAAGCACACACGAGCACTTGAACACACCCTCCGTGTGGGACCTGACGCTGGGACTTCCAAGTCACCTGGAACTTCCATCTCCAAGAACTGTTTCAAAACCGTACCTGAGAGGCACCAGGCAAAGTATTCCCCTCACAGCCTTAAACCAGAACCGTTCTTTAAAGATTAAAACGCAGAAGGCACCTTAATTGCCTCATGCAGCCCCAGTCCCCCAGTGCAGCCAGGAAATTCAAGTCAAACAAACCAAGCGAATGGCTGGTCGCTGGAGCGCGGGTCACGCAGCAGTGCCAGACGAACACCCAGGGCCCCCCCTCCAGTCCACGTCAGCACAGAACAGCGCCCCAGAGAGAAGCCCTTAGAGGGCACCAGTTAAGGACACGTTGTGATAAAACACAATTGTACTTCCTGCTAAGTTATTTAAATCCTTAAGAAATTATACAGTGAAGAAAATCTCTTCACTTGCCGTTCCTAAAGATGAAGAAAACGGAGCTTAAGATAAATTCATCTTTTCTCCTTCCCTTTTGCAAAAACAGCATGTGTGTTGCCTCTGGTTAGCACTTTGCTCCTAGAGCCATTGACGACGCCCACAGACGTCTTTGCCAGCACTTCCTACGTCAACGTGGACGGCAAAGCAGTCACACTATTGTAAAAGTGTATACAGTTCACTCACCTTCGACAAGGTATGTTTTAAAATTCCAGTTATTTCAAGTAGTCTGCCCTGTCAAATATTTTTAAACAACTATTTGTGGGTAAAAATGAGTGTCAGCTTTGTATCAAAGCAACAAAACAGAAAAAGAAAAAAGGAAACGAACACCTTCTTGGGTAGAAGGACAACTCGTGAAACTTGGGAACCGGCTGTCGGGTCTTATCACCCAGGCTCAGAGGCTCCAGTCGAGCCCCGGTTCCGTGTTACCCCCAAATCACCTCCACGTCATAACTGTGGAGCAGGTGGGATGGCACACAGTCTGCCAAGGAAGGACTCTAGTTCAGACCCCTGATCAGTGCCAAATTCTCCAAGAACGTATTTTCTCAAGGTCACTGCTGGTTATAACTGAGCACATAATAAACATGAAGTACTCTACCGCATCCTAAAGTGTAAGAAAAACAGCTACTTGCTAAGGGTACCCACAAAATGCAACTTAACCTCAAAACATAACAGGCTCAGGGCCAGTGAGGATGTCTTAGAGAGTTCCCTTCAGAAGGAGCCAAAGCACTTTAACAAAATCACTTCCCGTGATGCCTTCTGAGACGGGTCCCCCGACCGCGGGCTAGCCGGGCAGGAGCCCGCCGCTCACGGGCTCTTCAGCAGAGCCAGGCTGGGCTGGAGGGAGGCGAGGGCGGGGCAGAGCGGCGGCTGCACCCAGCGCCCACTCACCGCACCATCTCCTGTTTGTCACAGTATCGAACCAGGTTACACCCCTGGCCCTCCTAGGAGTGATGAACCCACGGACTCCAGAAATAAAGCAGTAAAAAATAAAAACTCCTTTCAGTACGTACACTCATGCACACATGCGCACAGTGGTTTGCAAGTAACTGTTTAAACTGACAACCCATATTCCCCGGAGCTAACGAAGGCCAAGCACTGCCCAGTGACCAAGTGGGCCAAGGAGGAGAAAGCAGGACGGGACTGCTCCAGGCACGTGGCAGGGCTGCCTCGCCAACGCCCACTTCCCTGCTTGTCCCAGGAGGCTGCGTGCTTCCCAGGTGTTTGGGTTTCTGTGCTGTTCTCTTAACTGGAATAAAATCATGTCCAGAAGACCTTACGTTTACAGCCTTCTCTCTAAATGCCAGAAGAGCACAACGGAGTCCAAAACGACACCGAGACTCCATGAGCAGATCCTGACGTCAGGCACAGGTGCCACTTTTGTGATAGCCAAGTCCTAGAAATGAGTGCCACCGTCAGGACCAAAAACCACAAAACATGGGGCATCACCGGGGGTGGCCAACATGTCTTTTCTGTTGCTATATCGCAGCCCTAGATGGTGCCTCACCCATCAAAGACTCTCAGTATTTCCCGATGGACGAGGCGGCAACGCCTGCTCAGGTGGAACACACTGAAGCTCTGGCTCAGCGGGAGGAAGACGCCTTCGGCAGCTCAAACGGACACCCTTGCACAAATCTGCTCATCTCAGCAACAAGCCTTCTGTGTACGTTAACTTCTCCATAAACCAATCACTGCTCGTTAGTGCACGAAGGCCGATAAGAACAGAGATGAGGTTTTTCAACCACATGGAACTTTTTGTTCTATTCTATGTGAGTGTGCACTTTGCTTTAAGTGCGTTTAGTTACTGCTCTGGGAGAAACCACCCACCAGGTGAGTAAGACATCAAGGCCTCCCCCCCAACCCCCAGCAGTCCGCTGGGTCGGGCCAGGCACGGGCCAGGCGGGGGTCTCCTCCTCCCCGGGGCGGGCACCGGGACGGAGCAGCAGCCCAGGCCTGGCAAGCCGCCAGGCACGCCACCAGCAGGCCTCGCGGCCCTTTCCCTTTTCCCACTGGCTGCATTCATTTAGAAAAGGTATTAAACTCTCAGATTACACACTGAAATAAACCTCATCCCCCAAAATCCAGGACCTAGGAGAAAAGAATGAAGGGAGCACATGTAAGCTTTCTCTTTCTACTTCTTTCACTCCTAACTGATGAAAGAGGAGACAAAGAACATGGCTTCTACCATGACATTCGTTAAACTAGTGTAGAGTGAGGGAACTGGTACGTCCCAGAGTGTAACGTGGTAGGATGAGAACTGTAATGATCTTTAGGTGAAAGACTTTATAACCCATTTTCTGTTTCCCACAGCTCTGACTTGCTATAAAATCCACCAGGTAAACAGCAAGACAACCTCAACTACAGGGACATCACTAAGCCCCAGATGAATAAAGTCCCCCTAAGATGTGTGTGTCGAGCACCCTGCCTGAGTAGCTGACTTAAAAACCTCAGACTCACCAAGGAAGCCCCCAGCCTTCATTCCTGGGGCCCAGGAACTGACGAGGCGTTGGTGGGGTTGCGGACTCAGGGGGCTCCCTGCCAGGACAGAAAAGGACAGGACTGGGTCCTCGGCCTGGAGGCCCGGGGCAGATTCATTCTCGGAACTGGAGTGGACTCTGGCGAAGGGACTCGAACTTATCGAGACCCATGTGTTTATTAAGACCCAAGCTTACTAAGATCTAGTTCTTAAACCAGAAACCAGTGCACGCCTCTTTCCCAGATGATGAGCCAGGCCGGGTGCCTGCAAGGCTTGGAGTACAGAGACATCTACGCACTTCAGGTAGGCAGGTCCCCTCGCAGACCCGATTTCCATCAGGCGGCTACTTCTGAGCCCAGAATCAGACAAGGAGAAGCACACACTGTGGAGGGCGCCTCAGTCACCCCGCGGCAGGCCGGCACCGGGGAGGTATCGTGCCTTCTCGTTATTTTTTGAGCCCCAACACCATTCCAAGTACCAGGTTAGAATAATGAACGAGACAGACCAACGCCTGTCTCTGTGGAGCTTACGAGTCTGAACAAGGAACTCCCCACAGGGCAGCAGCTCCGACAGCTCCCCGGGGCCAGCAGAAACCAGCCAGCAGCATGCCAACCGCGTGCTCCTGCCCCGTATCCCTAGTAACAGCTCTTCCCTCTACCACAGTTATTCTCCGTAACCACTCATACCTGCCTCTGAACACTGCTTTCTCATTCCCCCTCTCTGGTCTCGGGATCTTGGGTCTTTGGGAGCCTCTCTCACTCAAATGGAGAGGGAGCACTTTGCTGACTGCTCCACGCCAGGCACCACACCACGTATTCTCAAACCACCTGGAGGAGCAGGAGCTCATCTCCCAGTCGTACAGGCGAAGACGCTGAGCACGAAGCAGCTCAGTATCAAGTCCAAGTCACAGACAGGGCGTAAGGACCACACGCGAGGCCCAGCCGCCCTGTACGAGGCTGCCCATGATTTACCAACTGTCCGGCCCATCACAGAGCCCTCAGTGACAGCCAACAGCGAGGAGGGTCGCACCAACACGCACCTGGTGAGCACAGCGCCGTGGAGGCGGACTGGGGATGTCGACTTTGGTCCAGGCATCCTTCCGAATGTTGTAGATGTAGAGTTCATTATATAAAAATGTCTGCAGAAAGAAGAGGCACTGTAGTGTCCCAAACGATGCTTCCATACAAGCGATGGCCGGGGGAAGGGAGGGTCTCAGTCACTAGCTCTCCCCGGGAAAGGGTTTCCTAAGGTGGCTCCTGGATCCTTCCAGATGACGACAAAGACAAAGGCCATCTCTGCACCGCCAGGCAGGGAAGGTGAACTCATGCTTTTCTAACTCTGTCATTACAGCTCTGAAACACAGGTCTTTCTGGCCTGCTCAAAACTAAAAATTAGCCCTACAATTTAGCAGCACTTTCCCTGTTCAAAACACTGCAGGAAAGCCACAATGAGGAAGAACAGGGCTGGTCCACCTCACGCGGGCAGTACAAGGCAGCCCCAAAGGTCCCTAAAGGAGCCCGGTAGCTTGTCAAGGACCACGCTGCATGCCAGTCCTGACATCCAATGGGAGAGGAATTAAAGTGCTTTAAATTAACTTTACTCTAAATGAGACCCATGAAAATTCGGAGAGAAAGAAAAAAAATATATACTTTACTTTTTGGCCATTGAAATATTCACCTCCAAAAAGGATTAATTCATCTTTCTCAGGATGAGCGGAGAGTGAGGCATTTAACCTGCAGGAGACAAAAGGAGCAGATTAACAGAGAATCAAACCATCCCATGCCCCACCCGAAAGCCATCCTCTTCTCCACCAACCACAGGCCTTTTCTAAACTTCTGCTAAGGTGGAGCCTGGGACTGAGAGTGGAGGCTGAGGCACAACCCATAAAGGCAGCCTAGCGGTCATAACACTAACACCCAGGCTCTCTCCCCTAGGACAGCCTGGGTCCCAGGCTACTCACACAGTGTCTGGCAGTGAGAAGTCTAGCTGTTCCTACTAAAGTGCCAAAATTCCCAGAACTATTCTATTTTAACGGTCTGTCCTCGTCAATCACAATCAAAACTGTTGTAAAAGATCATAAGTAAGCATTTCAACAGATGAAGCAGATCCTTTCCACCTAGAAATTGCAAATACTTTTCCTCTTACTTCACACACAAGGACAAGAACACCATAAGGGAATTTTTAGTACGTCCCGACCATTTGGGTAGAAAACAGAGAAGGATGGTGACCGGGAGGGTCGTCACAGGAAAACATCCTTCTTGCAGAATCCCCTCCAGTGGCGTTCCCCAAGGTGCCTTCCACAACAGTAATTCCAAGATGCTTCTCAAGGGAAAAGGGATTCAAGGTCAAGTTTGGAAAATCTGAAAGCTGTTTTCCTCTTGAGGATTTACTGTACACAGAAACATTCTACAGGCTGAGAGATTCTGTAGTAAAGAAACCCGTGTTACGACAATGCAGCCGCTGTGGACAACAGTCTCATGGTGCCTCAAAAAGGTAAACACAGAAACTACCATATGATCCAGCAATTCCTCTCCTAGGTACAGACCAAAGAAAACTGAAAACAGGGACTCAGGCAGACACCTGCATGGCACGTTCATTACTGTACAGCATCACACACAACAGCCCAAAGGCGGAGACGACCCAAGTGTCCAGCAGCAGATACACAAAATGTGGTCCATCCATACAATGGACTGATCCAATCGTGGAAAGAAATGAAGTTCACATTCAGGCTATAGTATGGACAAACCTTGAGGACGTTACATCAAAGGACAGCAGCCCATCACAAAATGACAGATAGTGTGGGACTCCACTTGTATGAAACACCAGGAGAGGCGGATCAGAGGGACAGGAAGTAGAGGAGGGGGAACTGGGGTGGGGGAGGGGGCAGTGGCGGCTTAACGGGTATGGAATTTCTCTTTGGGGTGGTGATGATTCTTGGAAATAAATGATGGTGATGGTTGCACACCACTGGAAATGTAACCCCACTGAACAGTCCAATTAAAAAAGAGATTAAATTGGAAATTCCACATTATATATATGTTACCACAACAAAGAATTCAAGAAAAGGAAGCCAGTGTTTCCCAAAGTTCTCTGACCTTTAATCTTTTCTCACTTATTACTTATCAATTTTCTGTGGGAAAGTAACAGATACAGCTTTGGAAGCAATGATCCCATTCAGGCCCAGGAAAGGGAAAAATGAAGCCAGATTCCTGATGGAATTTATTACATGAAGAGCAGGAAGGACATCCGACTTTGGGAGCTGCTGGAAAGGGGCTTGTGTCCACCCAGGGGTGACCCACTTTGCTCCTGACCCAGAGCAGGGGATGACGATGCCCCTGTGCGAGGTCGCCGGGATCCAGGGCCAGCCCTGCATCAAGGCAGCACTCTTACTGCCTCCCTTCCCAGAGTGCTGCACCCAGGCCTCCACAATGAAGGAAATCATTTCTCAACTGAACAAGACAGTCCCGGATGCCTGTGAAGTTGAGGTGTTTCCCCTTCCCTGAGGGACACAGCATCTCTTCACTGGGTCATTCAGCCTCCTGAGGCTCCTAACTCCATCACCGCGTGCCCTGGCTCTACTCTGAGAGGAGCAGATACAACAATTACGGAGCCCAGGATGAAATTCTAGGACACATGGACCTCAGACGCCGAGGGGACAAGAGTTGAAGCAGAAGCAGCAGCAGCCGAAGGAAAAAACAGCCTGCTCCCCTCACCAGCTCCTTCCACAAGCGCCTGAAACCCTACAAAAGCTCTGACTGTCTCACATAAACTACAGACTCACTTAAATTGGCTTCCAGACGATTTGTTTAATAGTCACATTTTTCATGTGGAAATTCAAAAGCACTATGAACAAATACAGCAAAAAGCTATTTTGATTTTTAATAATTAGGCTTATTTATTTATTTATTTATTCATTTATATTTAGAGGAGGTACTGGGGATTGAACCCAGGACCTTGCGCATACTGAGCATGTACTCCGCCACTTGAGCTATACCCTCCCCCAAAAGCTATTGAAATTTAATGTTTTCCACCTGTGATGTGCACTTTACAAACCTAAGAACCAGGAAAAGCTCACTGGGACGATGCTTTAGTCCACAGATTATCACCAGCTGGAAAGCTTTCAAACCTGCGTGAGCTCCCTGATGAGCACCTGTGCCTGGAGACCTCATTTCCATGTTTCTGTGCAACCATAAAGCTGAGTGGCCTCACTCCATTCTTCAAATCGGGAGAATGCTTTTAAATTCTCATGTGTAAGGTAGAAAAGAAAAAAATGTTTTGTGGGAGCTGATCTGGCAGGTTTTAATGATGAAAATGTCCCAAGTGCCTGCTTATTTATAAAAATATGGTGCCTATTCAAGCAGTTTTCCCATCTACAACAGAAAACGGTCAGAAGCTACGAGAAGAGTCCGTGCTCGCTTACCGTGGGGAAGGTGGGGCACAGGGCGTTTCCACAATCTGGGTCTTTTTGGCATCCAGCGTCTGGAAGTGGGCTATGAGAGCTTCAAGGTCCTCCTGCAGGCAGACAAGCAGTCACACCTGAGACGTTTTCTTAAATCCTATCACGTGGCCAAAGCCTGGGTCAACTTTCCCCAGTCCTACTGAGCTGAGAGGTCCAGTCACGTCTGTGAATTAGAACTTGTTCCTTCCAATTCGAAGACACAGAACCTGACACATGGGAAAACACCCAAAGCCTGCACGTGTACCATCTCATTCCCAAACCTCAGGCCCCCGCCCCGAGGGGCCTTCCTCTTAGACAAGCCCACCCAACTCCACGCCAACACCTTCAGCCACGCCTGAAAACCCACGCCTGGGCTGCCCCACCAGCCTGCTTTGCTGTCTGCAGAGCAGAGTTTGATATCTTCCCGTTCATTTCTTTATTTTGTTTCCCCCTCCCTCCGGCCAAATTCCAGCTCCAAACCACTTCACGGTTGTGCGACCCTGAACTGCGTAACCTGTCAGGCAGGGATGCCAAAGCTACCTAACCCGCTTGCACGCAGCAGACACTCATTAATCATTATAGATAGTCCCAGGTTAGGCAGCCCGTGAGCAAGTCAGTAGAGAGCAGAACGCTTGACGCTTGCCTTTAACTTCAGCACTGAGCCATTTGCAGAGCCTGCTAAGGAAGGAGCGGGAGAAAGGAAAGACAGAGAGACAGAGCCAGACACAGAAAGGAAGGCCGAGATTGCCACCAACTGTTACGGAGTATCCTCCAGTTCCACTTACTCCTCTGACGCTCACCGCTCAGGGCTGCTGTGAGGATCACTCACCCACTTTTAAAGACGAGAACTGAGGCTTGCAGAGGCGCGCCCGCCCAGCCCTGCCCTTCCTAGAGCCCCACAGGGGGCCCAGCGTCGCCCCCGCCCCGGGACGAAGGAGGCCACCCCGAGGAGCGGGGCAGCCCGCCTGGGGGAGGACGCGCTCACCTCCTCCTTCCGCGAGCGCTTGGACGCCTTCTTCTCCATCTTGGCGGCAGTCTTCTCCGCCCCGCGGCCCTTCTTCTCCTTCTTGCCCTTCTTGCCCATCGCGCCGAGTGCGAGGAGACGCCAGGACCCAGGGAAGTGCTGCGGTGCGCGGCGCGCCGGAAGTACGTGTTTCGTGCGGAGTGGCGCGCGGGAAGCACGTCACTTCCGGCCCGGCCCGCACGCACTTCCGCGCAGGCGGGGCTGGGCGGGGATTGGACGCCTTGGCGGCGTTAGGTGCTCTATCTGGAAATGGGATCGGGGGCCTCGGGCTGTGGGTGGCTCCCAACTGGAAGCCGCGGGCCACGCCCCGTCCCCTCCGCCCGCTCCCGCGTCCCCCGCTGTCCCCCGGTGTCCCCCGTCCCCGGAAAGGCGCTCGTGCACTTGCAGGACCCGCGGACGCCTGGTGAAGGCGCTCCCTTCTCCACGAAGAACGCGCCAGCTCCCGTTAGGGGCTGAGGGTACTGTGCTCGAGAGAAACAGCCCTGCCTAGGGCGAGAGGCTGCTCAGTGGTGCAGCGCATGCTCAGCGTGCAGTGGCCCTGGGTTCAATCCCCAGTACCTCCTTTAAATAAATAAGTAAATAAACCTGCTTGTAATCAAGGAAATAGGACAAGTTAAGGACAACGACAAGCAACCATTTGGCAAAGGGAAAGCATACGTCAGAAAATGAGCTCCTTTCCTGCTTTGTGGGGGAACTGGCGCAAGACTCAGCCTTAAAGGAGTTACCTCAGATCCAGTCAGTTTACTAAACGCTGAGCAGCCGGTGGGAAAGCTTTGTCTTCAAACCTAGTTCTTTAAGAAGAAAAATAAAATCGGGGGAACTGTAGGGAAGAAAAGGTGGAATCGGGTTGCTGCCTTCCGCAGCCCTGATTGTAGAAGTCAATCAGAAAAGAGCTGCAGAACTCCACAGAAAGCTGCCCCCTGAGCCTGCGAACCTGCAGCAGTGAGCTCAAACGGCCAGAGCCTCGCTCTCGCCCCTCGGAAATCCTTACTTAGCCCCCTAGGGCAATGTGACTTTAAGAACGTGCCTAATCCTTTTATGCTTTGCTAAGCGTCCTGGGCAACCTGCAGGCAAGGCACTTGGAGCAAAATGGCCCTTCAGTCACAGCACGTCTGTCCGCAGTACGTTACAGTGGTTGCTTCTGAAGGCTGTGAGAGGGGAGCCTGTTCCCTACTGAAGATTTGGAAGGAGCTGCTAGATGCAGGGTCTATTACCGGAAAGGATCTTGGATTTATGTCATGGTGATTTACGCGAGGTTGAAGCTCTCAATACCAAGAAAGAAGGAGACCAGAACATTTAAAATGAGATCATAATCCTAAAATAGTAAAAAGATTAAGTACAGGGTCCTATTTTAGTGAAATTCACATTTTTGAAACTTCAATAGATAATCTTGAATCTAACACATCGATAACTTTTAGTGTACCTTTTGTGCGGTCAGGCGCCCTCTGCTGTCTTCAAGTTGAAATCCAGAGAGAAAAAAAGTAACAATGGTTGCAACTTGTAATTGCCCTCACCACTAACTATCGGGTGTAGTTGGAAAGATCCCCCAACCGTGGTGTAGGTGAAATGGCCCTTTCTACGTTCCCATCTGGAGAGGGATGATATTAAACCCACCTCCCTACTACACAGAATCCTTGACAGAATCAAGTGAAATAATTTTTAAAACCTTAGAGAAGTAAAAAGCAAAAGACAAGTTTAAGAGATTCTGTGTGCTGTGAGGTGAGGTCCCGCTTTTGAACTGGCTGATGATCGTCTTGGTTAAGGGTATTAATTGGATACTACGATGTGGGCATGTTGTACCAGACCACGTGGGAGACGAAACAGAAGACCCACCCGCCAGCTTGGAGGAGGCTTTATTCTAAAGAGACAAACATGCTGACATTCCTCAAAGGCTTTGTGAAATGAAGCCAAGAAGAAGGGGAGAGGAGGGGGTGCGGGAGGAGGGGAAAGGAAAGGAAAGGGTCAGAGTGACATCAAAACCTGTTTCATATATTTTGTCCAGTTTTCTAGGCGTCTGAGGGGAAAGGGTATATCCAGTCTCTTTGTTCCATCGTAGCTGAGAGCAAAATTTTCTCCTCTTTGGAGTTAAAGTGTGCTGTTTAATCCCCAAATATCTAAAGATCTTTTTGTTATTTCTTTCTAGTTAAACTCATAGACTTGAGAGACCTCAGAGTTTCGTGCCTTCGGTTTCCCTTCAGTTCTGCTTCAGCTTCATCCTACAGATTTTAGTATGTTGTGATTTCCATTCAGTTCAAGATACTTCCTGATTCCCCTTTTGATTTCTTCTTTGACCCCCAGCTTACTGAGAAATGTGTTACTTACTTTCCAGATATCTGGAGATTTTCTAAAGATATTTCTGGGAAGTAATTTTCTTTTTCTCCAACTGCTTTTGCGATTTTATCTTCATCTCTATTATCCTGCAGCTCCACTACGACATGTTTATATATTAATTTATTTTTATTCCTCTTGCTGGGGAATTGCTAGTCCTTGTGAGGCTGTGCGCGTGGGCTTTACCATCCCTGGGGTTTCTCTGTCCTTGCCAGAGGATGCTGTTGCCCCCTCCTCTCTCCTCCAGTTAAATACATGACATCCCTTCCCTCTCTCTAACAGGTCTCTTAACCTCTCTTGTCCATTTTCCATCGTTTGTCCCTCAGTGCTGCCTTCTGGAAAATTCGTTCTGATTCATCTACTGATTCATGGGTTCTTTGCTCAGTCTAATCAAGTCTGTCTAACTCATCCGTATGGCTTTGGATTACGATTAGTAATTTTCAAAGGTTCTGTTTTTCTCAAATCTGCTGGGTCAGTTTCATAGCTTTCAGTTCCTGCAGATGTTTTGAAGCTGGTCTCGTCCTTAAATAGAGTACGTATATTAATCAGTTTGTGTTGCAATAATGCTGCGCAGTTTCCTTGAAGAACTGCTTGTGAATAACCTTTGAAAGATTCCAGCGAAAGCGTCTTTTCCCAGAGGGGAGCTGCCTGTGCTTCTGACTGACAGCTGCGGGCGCTGCCGGCTCCGGACATCCCGGATCCTGATGTGAGGCTGGGACAAGCCAGGCAGTGCACTTTGAGGCTGAAAATCCACGTTGGGGGGTTGGGGGGAAATGCGCTTATGGGCATCTTGCCTTCCCACCCTGCTTGCCCCGGGGTGACATCCTCGGTGACATCCTCGTGGTTCCTGAGGTTCAGGCTTATCTCCACCATGCCCTCACCCTTTAGGGACAGTTCTTGGCATCTCAGCTTAATCTGCAAGGGACCTCCTTCTAGATCCCACCTGGGGCAGCCTTGAATTCGCCAAACTTTCCCTCGCCCCCTTGAAGGGTTTGTCAAACTCAGACAGGAAGGGAGGGGGCAGGGCCCAGCCTTCATGGAATGACACAGCAATTAACACCAAGATGTTGGGAGATTCAACTCCCAGTAGACCTTGAGGCCCAAGATGGAGGGAGATCTGACTTCCAGGAGACCTTCAGCTTCATTATAAGCTCATTGTAATATATTAGCATGGTGAATGGCACTCCTGTAGGCGCAGGGACAGCCCCAAGGCTGACCATAAAAGGTCAAAAAGCTGGCAGTGGTCCAGTTCCTGGGAACCCCCAGCCCCTCCCCAGAGCAGCTGGAATAACCCTCCCCCTCGTCAGCACCTGAAGCGACTGAGCCCATGGACACCGACGGCCCCCCGCACCTCGTGGCCGTGCTCCCTGCTGAGCAAGACGGCCCGTGCGCTGTGGGGTGTGTGTCTCTCTGAATGCATCTACCTCCACTCAACTGTGGCTCCCTCTTGAATTCTTTCCTGAATGAAGCCAAGGACCCTTAGTTGGTGGGGCGCATCCCAGCGATTCAACCAAGTCCTAGGACGCGGCCCTCCTCTCGCCCCACGTTTTCCCGTATCAAAACCGAAGTCAAACATGGCAACGCCGGCTCATGCCCAGAAGCAAGAGCCATCTCAGAGCCTAGCTTCTAGCAATGTTTTTGTTTGTATTTCCCTTTAGGTTCCGATTTGGTGACTCTTTACCCGCTGTTAGCTTTCCAATGCCTTGAAGAAGGCGCCTTTCAACATTTATCCAGGATTTTTCTGTTGTTTTAAATGAGAGGGTTGCTCCAAATGACCTCGTCTACCTTGTTAACGGCATTGCTTCAATCTTGAACTGGTATTTTTCAGGGTGTTATTAATGTCTATTAACTTTGAGAGTTTGGAAAATACAGGCAAGTGTAGTGAAGGACACCTCCCGGTCACCCACAGTCTGCGGTCCCACGCACGGCCGCGCGCAGCGTCAGGGGAGTTTCCGGCTGACTCATGTTCGGCAAAGACCCTGTCATAGTTTTAGTCACTTCCTTGGCCCATGGGTGCGGGGCCTCCCTCCTTCTTGCCGCTTCCCTGTCTTCTCTATCACCCATCTCAAAGGCATCACATGAAGACCAAGGACACTGTAAGTCATCAGATGCAAGAACTGGGGACAGGGAAACACCAAAACCTCAATACGAGCGCAGGAAGTGGAACGGGAGACAGAACCAGGCGGGGTTTGCTGACTGTTCAACCTCACACGGACGTCATGTGGACATCTTTAATGTCACAGTGAGTCAGGGAGCAGGTTGTGACCAAGCCGTGGACCTGCAGCATCACGGCTGTCCCTGGGCCAGTGTCTCCCCAGCACCACCCCCAGCCAGCTTGGCTGCGCGCAGGGGTCAGCGGCACCAGCCTAGAGAAGACACTGCGTGTGAGACTGCATCTCTGTCCCTGAGGCTAAATTTGCTTTTAAAAAGTTCAGACATCTTGACCAAATAGGTGAAGATACTGATGATTCTTAAAATAAGTGTATTTTTAAAATCCCTAAAATATCACCATTTTGAGCATCTGGCCCTTTAACCCTGCCTGACCCAGTCACCTCACAGTCAACAGCTCAGGGTTCATAACTGTAGCCCCTTAAACCCCGGCTGCCTGCAGCCTCTGAAAAGACCTCGCCCTCACTGACCTCCCCCTTCTCCAGAAGGGCTGTTCTCTCACTTCCAGGAGGAGGCCAGGTGTCAACCCTTCACGGAACTGCAGTTCTGAAACCTGCGTTCTGGGCAGGGAGCTAACCACATCCTTCTGATCTCGGCCAGACTCAAGAATGATGCAATCAACATAGAACGTGAAATGCCACGGAGACCTCTGCTTCGGAACCTGAGGGCTGGAGCGCGGTGCTCAGAAGCTGGGTTGGAGAGCTGGCTGCGTGTTGGCCAGCGTCTCAGACCTGCCAGGGCTCGTGCTCGTGTTGTCCGACGTCTGAGTCAGTCAGGCGTCCCCCACGGACGCATTTCCTCTAGTGGCCCCAAGAACACGCTGGGAGCTTGTTGAATTCCAGCTTTCCACTTGCTGGATCTGCTCTCCACCAGGTGTCGTTCTCTGCAGGCTGTGTCCTGTTCACCTTGGTGTCCCCAGGACAAAAATATTGCACCATTTGTTTAATGTTAATAAATTATGAATAAACCATGAATGAATAAAAGGCCCCAAATGATGCCCTAACTGATGCGGAGAACATCGGCCCGGCACGGTCAGAGGAGGCCAGTGTTTTAGCTGGTCAGATAGTTTGGGGAGTATGACATCCCGAACGTGGGTCATTCATTCCCAAAGACTAAGAACCACACACATTTGAAATGAAAACTCAAGGCAGATAAAAATGGAGGTCGAGAAAGATCTGTCAGAGGAACAGAGGACCGGCGAGTACGTTTACAGTCGAGAGAGTGAGAGAGAAGCCAGTTCTGACGCATTCTGAGTGCGATGCGAGTCCCGTCTTCCCCGTGAAGCAGGCTGGATTGCAGGACGCGCGACACTCCCCCTGCAGACTTTCCCTCCTGACCCCCGGCGTCCCACGGGTGCGCATGGTGTCAGCTCTCACCCCGTCTCACGTTTGCCTTCCTTCCTTCCTCCTGTTGCCTGAAAGGAAAACACGCAACCTACAAGTTGTGAGTTCAGTTGTAGTCAAGGACCTTCCTGCAGACTGCAGACCTCTCCGGACGACCTGGAGAAACTGCTCCGAGGAGGCCAGGGAGGTGCCAGGATGCATCGGAACTTGTTTGCTGGGAAAAACATCTAGTGAAGCATAAAAAATTACTGCTAACCACAAGGAAGAGGCGTCCAGATTGACGGCCTTAGTGCTTTTCTACATACAGGAAGGTGCAAGAACCTGGGGGCACTGAAACTCCTCCTTAGAGGCATTACTGCGCTGTGTGGGGGAAGCCCGGAGGCTTCCTGTTTCCTCCATCCCGTGTCCCCCTCCCGGTGGGCGACACCAGTGGCCAGTGTCTTGGCCCTTGAAAAGCTGGAATGGCGGGCAACTTTTTTTCTTTATCCATCTTTCCTTCCTCCCTCCCTTCCTTCCTCTTCTTTTTCTCTTTCTCTTTCTCTCCTTCTCTCTCCTGCCTCCCTCCTTCCTCCCTTTAGATTTTTCGCTCTAGCCTGAGAAGAGAGGCCTGGGGTGGGCAGGGGAGAACTCAGCCTCAGTGGGCCCTGGAAACACTGTCAAGACTGAGAGTAAAAACCCAAAATAGGTTATTCCAGGGAATGGGTGAACACAGGCAAGATCGCGAGTAAAGTCAGGGAAGAACTTTTCCTCTACCCTCTGGCTTCTTCTGGCCGGTCTACAAATTAAATTGGCACGGGACAGATGACCAGGAGGAAATTAAACAAAAACAAAGTGTAGTAACAGGTGGACGCGGGAGAGGCCCAGGAAGGCCGGGCAGCTCACCAAAAACCCTCACCTTCCATGTTCATTTTCATTTTCAGCTAAAGACAAAAGAGGATGTGGGGTGGGGCTGGGGGTTTGGGACTTCCAAGGGGAGGAAGGTAATTCACATGGAGATGAAGAAGCCAGCGTTTGGTAAAGAGCTGTTTGCAGGGCCTCGCGGAGACAATGCCCCCCCGCCCGCTTCCCCCACTGCACCTGCCCCGTGTCCTCTGCAGACGTCTCTTGTGATTGCTCTGTTCCGGGAACAAGCCCTCTGTTTAGATCTTACGGGCAGCTGGGAGAAGGTCAAAGTTTATTCCTGAGTCATTTGGGGCCTTGATTGTTCTCTTGAAGTAATCCGCACGCCAGGGATATTGTGCCCCCTCCATTATCCTCGATTCATCCAAAAAAGTAGCAAGCCTGTAAGAGCAGTACTCTGAAGAAGGCAGGAGATGGGGCAGCGGGTGGGGGGGCGATGCCCACTTCCCAGAAAGCAGGTCTGGGGGGACACACGAGGCTCACCGTGTCATTACAGCCTGCTCACCCACCAACTGCTGTGCGTGTGACGTTAACGGCTGCTTCCTGGTTGGCAGACAACCCCACCTTCCTGGGCTGCCTCTGAGATTCCCTGATAAAGACGAGGAAACTTCCATCACGGGCTGCAGCTGGCCAGCAGGAGCCACAAGCAGGGAAAATGGGCCTCACCGCCCCCCACCCCCGCTGGCACTCGAAATGTTTGTGTTCATATATGTTTAATCATAATAATAAAAGAACAAGTGAAAAAGAGAAAGAGAGGGAAAGAGAGAGAAAAGCTGATCGCTAGACTTGCCACACTGAAAATTACCAGGTCCTCTGTGAACTGGGCACTCTCCCTGCCGCCCCTGCCCGGGCCCCTCCTCACTTCTGATCCTTGACCTGGAGAAGGCCTCAGAGGCCTGATGTGTGCATTGCTTGGGGACAATAATAACTACTTGGTGAGAAGAGGCTTAAAAGCAGAAGAGGGTTTCTTGCTTTTGCTTAGCATCTGACCATTTGCTCTGGTCCGAGTGGCCAGGGCAGAGCAGGCTGGGCACCTTCTGGCTGATGCAGAGACAGAGATGAGCTGAGCCTCTCCGGGGCCAGGAGGTTGGAGGTGTACACAGACTGGGCCTGGGATCAGCAACAGCAGTCAGATCTCCCTCAGAGGTGAGGAGCAGCTGTGGTCCTAGTGGACCACCAGCCTCCATGGCCAGGAGGCAGGCCCAGGACCATGGGGTTGCCAACACAGTCCCCACAACAAGAAAGGTGCATGAGAGTTTAGCTTCATCCCACCTCACACACCCTCACCACCCCCAGCCCGCAAAAGTGTCCATGCAGTGTGACCAGCCGGCCAGGCCTCGGGTTCCCAGGCTCCCACGGGTGGATGCAGACGGGTAGAAGTTGTTTAGAAGCATGGCGCCGGCAATGAGGGAGCCCGCCGCCAGGGGTCAGCCCTGCCCCACGGACGCCCTGCCACGTGCCGGCAGCTTGCATCATGCCCGCATGACCTCACCTGCAGGCTGGCCTGGGCCGGGGTGGTGGGGGCTGGGGAAAGGGGCTTTTCTGAATTCACTCTTCCCTCCCCGATACGTAACATGTCAGAAGCTGCATTTTAAAGAGGGGCTTCAGTGCAGGTTTTGCAATCATTTCACAGGATTAGCCGTGGGAGGTCAGCGCCTGCCAGTGTCCGCCCATGGAGTCCAGGGGCTGGGCACAGCGGGAGCCCTGCGGCCCCAGAGGAGTCAGCCAGGCTTTCATAATCCGGAAGGACAACAGGGGGGGCCGGGGAAGAGGGGTGTTTGCAATCCCTGGCGTCACTAACACCCAGTGTCTTCAGGTGTCTATGGAAACCTATAAATCACTATTTGCTCAACAGCTCTGAAAACAAAAGGGCTCAGAGAGCATCCCTCCTCCTGCCCAGCAGGCAGAAACGTCCATGCCAAGGGCGCCGTGGGGGCCAAGTGTTTGCGTTCTCATGACCGTAACCCTCAACACTATCATCCCTGCCATCAAAGAGCAGGAAGAAGCAGAGCTTACTGGCCACCGAGCTTCCCATCCACAGACAGACCCTGGCTTTCTCCCCGGTTTACAATGGGCTCTCGGCCCCACCCTCTGCCCTCGCACCTGCCCCTCTCTCCACTCCCCTCTCCACCCACCTCCGAGCAGTTTCACCTTGGCCTTTCTTTTTTTAAATCAGATACGCTTCTTTTCTTTTGGAGTAATTTTAGATTTGCAGAAAAGTTGCAAGGATGGTTCTGAGAGTTTTTGCATTTTCACCTTCCATGACCTTGGTAAATCCAGTCGCTCAAAACAGAGAAACCAGCACAGGGGCATGACTGTCAGCCCAACTCCAGACGTTATTTGGACTTGGCTGGTTTCCCCACCAACGTCCTTCTTCTGGTCCCACTGGGGGTCCCGTGCAGGGTATGTGTTGCGTTTAGAGGCAGCTTGCTTCTCAGAGCACAGACCCTAACCCAGCCCACCCCTCCCACGGCCTTGCTCTCAAGATTCTGAGGATCAGTCGTTCATTATCTAATGTAAACCCCAGGCTTTGCTCAGCACTGCACACTGCTGAGATGTGAAGACACAGGGTTCTCTGGGACGAGAATTGTCTGGAATCTTGGGTGGATTTCGGGATTAAAGCTTCTTTGAGAATCTCACTGCTTAGAGTTCCTCTCCCCTCTCTGTGACTGGCCTTCCGCCTCCCGGGTTGCCTGGAACCTCTGTGTGAGCAGTGTTTCACTGATACCCCCTCTCCAGACCCTCCCCAAACCCACAGCTGAAGCACTGACACAGGACACCGTTTGAGGCTCTCTCCCACGCGGCATCTCGAGGCTGGCAAGATGGAAACACGGACCAGAATCTCCTAAGACAATCCTACTGAGGCCGGGCCCACCTCCTCAGCATGGCTCTCGGTAACCAGCAAGCGGTAACCCGACGCCTTCGCCCAGCTGCCCGAGGCCACCGGGCTCCTCCCCAAAAGTCAAAACAAACCCATGGGTAAGGGACACAGAAATCAAATGTCCCCACCGTGCACCACAGGAGACACTGAGTCACTTGTTTCTCCTCCTCAGGGAGCTGGGAAGGTTAGTCATTTCTCCCTAGGGACCATCCGGGTCTCACTGTGATGGTCAGACAGGGCTGCCGAAGTGTCTGGGGCTCTGAGAATCCCCCTGGCTTCATTTTGCAAACCTGGGAACATCCCAGAACAGAGCCCAGAGAAACTGGTCCTCTGGGTCAGCGGGGCAGCGGGGCAGCCATGGCCGGGGTCTGCCGCCTCCTCCTGGCCCCGAGCTCTGGGCTGCAGGGTCCCCTCTGCCCAGGAGGCCTCGGGACCTGGGGGAGGCCAGCCAGCATGGTGGCTCCCGCTCAGCTGTCGCAGTGGCTCAGCGGCTGCCCTTGCTCCAGTTCCCCGTGGCCACCCCACACCCATTGCCACCTCCGTCTGCTCTGGACAAAGAGACCAGAACAAACCCCTTCCCACCACGCAGCAGTGGCGTCGGAGGTTCAACCCCCCACCTAGACAGAGACTAAACCTGCTCACAAAAGCGCTAAGCGGCTATGGCCAGGGTGATGGTGACGTGGCCGTAGGGCGGATGGGAACGCTCTGTGCCTGCCTCGCGATTTCGCTGTGAACCTGTCACTGCACCAAAAAATAAAATAAAGTCTATTGAAAAAAACCCCAGCCTCTGGCTTGGCCGAGCCCTGCCCCGGTGTGGGCTCATTCTGGTCCTGTCCCCAGGGAGCCGGCTGCCCGCTTCTGCACCAGTCCATTGGCGCCCGAGCCCGGCTCCCCCTGTGCGTGACTTGATCCACAGGCCGACTGAGGGCCCGCGGCCCCGCGGGCAGCCAGGGCCTGTGCAGACGTTCTGGGCTTTGAGAATCCTCCCCCAACGCCAATGCTGCCCCCGTACGAGTCTGGTCTGCTTGGGCTGCCATGGCCACAGACCGGGGAATTGAGCAACACAGCTTTATTCTCGCTCAGTCCTGGAGGCTGGAAGTCTGAGATCAAGGTGTCAGGGTGTCAGGGTGTCAGTTTCTCCTGAGGTCTCTCTCTCTGGCGTGCAGACGGCCGCCTCCTCCCCGTGTCCCTGCGTGGTCTTCCCTCTGGGCACAAAGCTCCCCGGCGCTTGCATTTCTGCGCACAAATTCCCTTTTCTTATAAGGCACTGGTCAGATTGGGTCAGGGTATCAGTCTAATGGCTTGTGTTAACCGGATCACCTCTTCAGAGGCCCTCTCTCCAAACACAGTCCCTGGCTGAGGTCCCGGGGTTCAGGGCTGTGTGGGCAAAGGATGTCACCTGCCACATCAGTAAACAAAGGTTGTTGCGGTCATTGAGCCATCAGCCACTACAGCTGCCCAGGTGAAGGAGAATCAGGATGGGGAAAAACAGGACACCGGCCTGAGACTGTTACGGGATCACACATCAAAGGAATAACTTCTCGAAAAGACACCTGCACCCCAGCGCCCACAGCAGCACTAGACACAACAGCCAAGACGCGGGAGCACCGAAACGTCCATCGACAGGTGGCTGGGTAAAGAAACTGTGGTGTGTTTACACAATGGAATACTACTCAGCCATAAAAAAACAATAAAATAATGCCATTTGCAGCAACATGGATGGACCTGGAGATTGTCACTCTAAGTGAAGTAAGCCAGAAAGAGAAAAATACCATATGAGATCACTCACATGTGGGATCTAAAAAAAAAAGGACACTGTGAACTCATCTACAAAACAGAAACAGACTCACAGACATAGTGAACAATCTTATGGCTACCAGGGAAAGGGGGTGGGAAGGGAGAAATTTGAGAGTTCGAGATTTACAAATGTTAGCCACTATATATATATAAATAGATTTAAAAAAAGCTTCTTCAGTACAGCACAGGGAACTATGTTCAATATCTTATAATAACATTTAGTGAAAAAGAATATGAAAAGGAACACATGTATGTCTCTGCATGGCTGGGACACTGTGCTCTGCGCCAGTAAGTGACATGCTGTAATTGACTGCGCTTCAATTTTAAAAAAAGGAATAATTTCATTAAGGCCAGAGTCTTGCATCTTCCCATTCATAGAAAAGCGCTAAATTCGTTAACTTGAGATGCTTGGTTTTTCTTTAATTAGCAGTGATATTTTGATGATCGACCTCCTAGGTTTTGGGGTTTTTCCCCCCAAAGCACCTATATATCCTGGCTCCCCCCTCACCTTGTCAGAGCAGTCCCTCAGAGCTACCTGCGATCCAGGTAGCTGAAATATGCCAGGGTTGAGTCCTCAGAAACGCCCTGAAGTGAAACATAATTCTCAGATTTTAGGTTGTGGTTCTTCCTCAGTCGACAGCTGCAACAGGCGGATTCTGGGGAGGCACAGTTCCTGCCTTGGGAGGCACGTGACTGGTGGCCTCCCTGTTTGTGATGCTGGGGGCACTGATGCTCCACACCTACATCCACTATTTACCGGGGGCTGCAAAGTAGTAAAATTCTAGTTTCATCATTTTGTTTCCGTCAAGAGGTTGGAATAATCTTATAAGGAGGCTCTCTCTGTCATCTACTATTTGATTACACTGGGACAGCTCTTAAGGGAAGGCAGGATAAATTTGTTTGCTCTCCTTTAAAATACTGTTATAAATTCACGGATTCAGACATACTTGATGGGTTTCTAAGTCACTGCGATTCTTGACCTAACTGAAGCTCAGATCGCCCCACCTCTGGCCAGTGGGAGCCTCCCTCCGTTGCCCCCCAAGTCCTTACAGCTCACTGGCGTGTCAGGGCGTCACAGGTTCATCTTGCGCGTTTCCTGCCGGACCTGGAAGCTACCATGTTCTCCAGCCCAGGTTGTTTCAGGGGTGGGAGAGTGTAGGGAATTTAAGTGCCCCAGAGGGGGTGATCTTTGAGTTCCTCTGTGTTGCAACCTCATCTTCCCTCTTCCACACCGCGAATCCAGGGTCTCACGGACACCTGAGACGATGGGATTAGAATATCCCTTAATTAACGTGTCCCACGTCACACACACCCGATAATCTTAGGACAGCAGCGCCAGGCCCACCACCACCAAGCACCACTGCTGAGAAAGTGTCGAAAGTGTCCAGTTTTTGCAGATGACACCCCCGCCGCCCCCCCCTTTTTATTTGTGTGGCGCCTGCACCGTCAGGTCACACAGCCATCGCCTGTTCTAATGTCTCTTCAGTCCTGGTTCTTCAAGGAGCGAGGTGTTTAATGCTCACCAGCAGTCCTCCACAGTCATCCTGGTGGTCGGAGCCGTTTCCAGCGGGCTCTTTAGGAAGGCTGAAGGAAACGGTGGATTTTTGCACCTGGAGAGCATTTTATATTGAAGAGCACCTTTGCTGGGTGTTAACTCTTTGGCTCGAGGGTTCTGTCCCTGCGCACCTCAGAAACGTCACCCCCTTTTCTTCTGGCGAGGGCTGCTGTTGAAAAGTCTGCCGGTGATCTGAGTGTTTGTCTCCTGCAAGTCAGTGCTCTTTTTAACCAGAGGCCAAAAGGGTTTTTGTCCTTTCGCTTTAAATACTGGGAATTTTACTAAAATAGGTCTTGGTGTTGGTTGCTCTAGGTTGATACTCTCAGGTACCCAGGGGGCTCTGTCAAGTCCTCGTGCTCCAGGGACGCTTGCCTGAACAGCTCCTGGCGTCTGGTCAGCCCCCGGCCTTGGCTGCCTCCAGCAAAGGCCTCTGTTATCTCCGTGTTAGGTCTTTCTCGCCCTTCTTCAGAATTTCCCACTGCCTCTCAGATCCTCCTGATCACACTCTCTGTTCCCTTTTGAACTTGCGGACGTCTCTCCTGCTCACCCTGCTCTTCCCTCAGGCACGGTTTCCGTGTGTCTTTCCTCTGTGTTCCTCTCTGTTGTCCCCCCTGTGTTGGTCTTCACTGAGAAACGTTTTTTCTTTTCTTTTTCACTCTCTTCTTGAGTCTGTCATTTCCGAGGTTTAAAAGCTGACTTCTAATGCTGTGTTTCTTACGTTTTGAATCCCTTTCTTAAGCCTTTCTGGCTTATCGTGAAGCAGCGCGTCGCGGTTCTGGCCTTTGTCCCGACGCCTCCTTCTGAGCGCTCTCCTCTCTGTGGCCGTGTCCTTCTGCTGCAACTCTCGCTTGTTCTGCTGCGACTTTGTGCGGGATTTGACCTTGACACCTTCCTGTTGCTTTTTATGTGACTTGAATGTTTACGAGCTTTTAGCAGGAGGCCTGGTACCAAGGTGTCTCCTACTCCGCAGACGGCCTTCTTCTGCTGGTCTCTCGTGATCTGAACCATAGCGGCCTCTCTCATCCACACCCCCTCCCTCATTTGTCTCCATCACCGCTGTCCTGCTCAGCTCTGATCCCACCCTCGAGTTCTCCCCTGACCCGGGGCTCCGTCCTGGAAAGGAGCCCAGACTGCGTTTTGAGAGCTCACCAGGGTAGGCCATTCCAGCCTCATCAGACAGGACCAGGTCACCCCACACTCACCCCTCTGCCAGCTTCACCTGCTGGTGTCAACCGCCTGCCGCCACGTGGTCCGGGGTACCGGGGGCACGCCCTAACTCGGCCCCTTACTGCCCTCTGCTCTCTCTGCATGGACCCAGCACCCCAAGTCTGCACTGCAGTGGCCCGGCCCCACCCGCTGGGACTTCGGGCTGTGAGAGGAAGACTACTTTAGCTCCTGGTTTTGCTATAAATGTTATCCATAGAATGTTTTATTTTTTAAAGATTTGTTTAAAATAGGAATAGTAATCCTATTACATGTTAATGTAAACAGCCTTTTTTTAGTGAAACCTGACTATGTTTCTGAACACACAGTATTTAGTGAGAAGAACGTCATTGTTTTATGTTTTTGCAAATGCCTTAGTGCCTGGGTTGATAGAGGACAGCTGGACTTTTCTGTCTGCTTGTGCATTTAATCTGTGGGGCTGTTGCGTGCCACGTTGCTCTGGAAAACGCCACCGTATGCTCAGGGGAACTTTTCTTTTTCTAACTGGTTGTACTGTTTGTTTTCAAGTGGGGCTTTTGTAATCTCCAAAAACTATGTTACTGTGTTACTACTTCCATCTTCCCAGAATCCTTTATGAGCGTTTTGGGTCGGGGAGGGGATAAGAAATAGGCGAAGGTGTGACGTCCTCTCTCACCACATCCATATAACGCAGCGAGGGTGGGCTTGGCCAATGCGAAAGGGCAGGAGAAAGACATAAAACGCATAAGCCTCGGGGAGGGAGAAGCAGAGCTGTCATTATTCAGACACAACATCATGTGGAAAACACAAAGGGATTTACCAATCATCGGTGACAATGAACAAGTACGTTTGGCTAGGTTGCTGGATACGAGATTAATATACAAAATTCCTTTTTTTTTCCCTATGTGGCAGCAGCAAACAAATAGAAAATAAAAATTTTTGAAAGTTACCACTTATAAGTGCATCAAAAAATGTCAAATACTGATGAATAAAAGGAACAAAAGATGTGCAGGGCACTGAAGACCACAAAGTGCCGTCGAGGAGAACGTTAAGGAGCCGTGAACAGACGGAGGGACAGATGAGAGTAACTGGGGGAAGACTCGGTATCAGAAAGGGTCCCTTCTTTCCAAACTGAGCTGCAGAGTCAACGCTGCCATGACCAAATCCCAGAGGGTGTCCTGTGCGCAGGTGCAAACCGACCAGTGATTCTAAACTTAAGTGGAAATGCAGAGGACTGAGAAGACAAAGCAACATGGAGAGAAAGGGAGGTATGAGGGCTTGGCTCCAGACGTCAGCAGAGAGGAGGGTGGGTGCAAGGTAACGTGTGGGTGGGAGCTGGGACATGCTGCCTTTATTCCCCAAAGAAATGGCTTCAGCACGTCCACACATCTTATAAAGCAGGAGTTGAAGGCAGGCAGGAAATCAGGGCATGGTCGCGCTGTCCCGGACCACTCCCTGCATCACGGCTCAGGGTCTGTGGGAACTCAGTCTGGGCATCCTGAGACCCGTCGCTGACCACTGACATACTTTGATGTCCATCCGGCACGCCTGGAACCTCCACCTGAGCTGCTGGCTTCTTCTGGGGTCACATCAGTTCTTTGGCAGGATTGTGCCCAGTCACCAGGGAACCTCAATTTTGAAAGGCAAAACCAAACCAGCTATTGTTTGTCATTTTCATTTTAAAAAGACTGCTGAATCTCTGGACCAGAGTGCAATGCTGGCAGCTGCCCGTGCTCTTTGCTCATGGTCCACACAGCCCACAAGTCTACACTTGGCAACTTGGCATTTTCCCTCGTTCCCAGCCCAGGACTCACGCCTGAAGTCTTTGGCAAACTACAGAAATTGACAAGAGGAACCGAAGACCAGGAGGGGAGTCAAGTTGGAGAGAAGCCAGTTCTCAGACTTGTCCAGTCGGGTCGGGGAAGCCATTAATCCGCTGGAATGAGAGCCGCACTCTTGGGTCCCTCCGGCTGTTTCATTCCTTGGGAATTAGCGCATAGGATCCTGCAGGTTTCAACAAACAAGGCCAGAAGCAGGCTGGGGGTGTGCACTGGGCGTCCGAGGCCGTGGTCCCAGGATGGAGCCCAAGGCAGCAGCCTACGTGTATGGGGTCCCTCCGTCTGTGAGATGGTCAGGAGTCCATTGTGTGACACAAACGAGGCTTAATGGGGATGCAGAAATTCACCAAGTCAAATGAGTTTCACAAGCCCACGGTCAGCCATGGTGCCAGAGGGGGCTTCTGATAGCAAACTCCCATGACAGCCCCCACCCACAGCCTCTTGGAGGCTCCGTGTGACACTGTTGGGCGCCTTGGCCCCTCTCTCATGGAAAGCAAGCCAATCCCGCCACCTCGGGTGTTGGCTTTTGGCCTCTTTGCTCTGTGCGCCTTGGGGTCTTTAGGTCTCCAGAGGGCTCCCCGCTGGGGGAGCAAATGAAAATAAACTCACATTAGCTTTTCCACTTTTATTACCCAGAGAAGACTCTTGCTTCACTGGCCTCCGTCTACTTGGCTGGTGGACACATCTTTTCAGCCCGAGGCAAAAATCATGCAATGTTGCCTCCTCCAGAGGCGAGTGTATAAATCACTGTAATTATCCACCCTGCCAGACCGAGTGAAGGCCCCGGGGACGCGGCCGTCCTTCCGCGTTCCCGCCTCCCCGGCGTGGCTGCCCTTTGTCTCTGAGCATCACTACCTCCTGGCTCCCCAGGGCTCCCCCACCTGGGAGGGGCCGGCCATATCCCGCTGCCAGGATGCAGTGTCATTTATCTCGTGGTTACTGGGCTCAGTCAGCCGTGGAACCCCGCCGATAAATATTATTCTCTGTTGCCAATAGCCAAGGCCAAGCTCAATTTGGAAGCGGAGGTCAAATGAGCAAGGTTCGCAGATCCCGCGTGGACGGGACAAGCGCCCAAGCACAGTGTCTCTGCTCACAGGGTCATTCCGTTACAGTTGGAGGGAAGCTCATTTGCTGAAGTGGCACAATGAGCGTCCAGAGGCTGAGACTTGAGCCTCTACCCAGGACACTGTCCCCTCTGTTCTTCCGCAGCCGAGGCCAAGAGCCCTTTGTGTGTCTGAATAGCTGGCTGGGAACTGGACAACGCACCATGCCAAGAACAGCGACAGGGCTGCCTCTGCTGGGATCACTCGCCTGTTTTACAAATATTTGGCGAGTGCCCGCCTTGTGGTCGGGCACTCTGGACACAGAGGCCTCGGCTCCTACGGAGCTCACAGCTGGTTCTCGGAGGGGGACAGAGAGGGCCAGGTGAACGGGGACACAGGTAGTTCTGGACGATGATAAGCGTGTGAATGAACTCAACAGGGCAGCCTGGCAGGCAGGATGGGCCTCCTTCAGGGGCAGGGGCGGGGGGGCACCTGAGGACAGGACCTGCCGAGGGAGTGACCTGGAGTCAGGGCCACTGTGCTGCGATGGGGGGCGGGGAGAGGCAGGACCACCCCCCACGGGGCTGTGGGCATGGGAAGGGGTTTGGATTCTGCTCTAGCACCGTGGGGAGCTGCATGGGGGGCAGGAAGCTGGGCTGTGACACAAGGGACCCGCCATCTAAAGAGCAAAGAAAACAGGGGAGCTCACATTAACGCAAGCTGCTGTGCCGTTTCAGAGCGAAGGCGTAGCATCGAGGTGCTGCAGACGTCCAGGGCGGGAGGCGGCCAAGTAAAAGCGAAAGGAATCAGAATGGCCCCCAGTTTTTTACTAGAAAGTGTTGATGAGAGAAGGAGATTGAGACTTGCCTCCAAAATATGGACCGAGAATCATGTTCGGTCTAGAGCTTTATGTCCAGTCAAGCTGTCAATTAAATGGGAGAGCCGAGTAGAGACATTTTCTGATAAAAACGAAAGAAAGGAAAGAGCAGTCTGGCCCCTGTGGGACGACGGGAGGCTGGGGAGGCAGGCAGGGTACCCGTGACTCGACCCCAGAAGGCACCTGTGGATGTGGGGCCTCACGTGGCACAAGCGACTTTGCCGGCAGGATTAGGGGAAGGCGCTTGCGGCGAGAGTTGATCCTGGAAGACCCGAGGGTCCCCGTGTCCTCACAAGGATCTCTGTCGGGGAGACGGGAGGTCAGAGGAGAGACGTGAGAACAGAGGCAGAGGTCGGGCCACGAGCCCAGGGGTGCAGCTCCTCTGGGAGCTGGCTGAGGCAAAGGAACAGAGGGACCAGCCCTGTGACCCCTTGGTTTTAGCCCCCTGAGACCTGGACTGGACATCTGACCTCTGGAACTGTGAGACAGTAAGGTCGTGTGTGTCAGGATACTGGCAGTGGGTAATCACATCAAAGGGAGAATAGTGCACCCCAGCGCGATCCAGGTGAGAAGGCCGAGCGCACAGGTGCCCGGGTCCGCAGACAGGCTTCGCGTCACGGGGCAGGGCGAGGAAGGGACAGCTGAGGGTCCCACGGCAGGCGGGCCGAGGGGACGGGGCATCTGCTGCCTGGCCAGCAGGCAGCTCTGGGCTGTGGGGTGGAGGGTGGGCGGGGCGGCTGGCGGCGGCCTAGGAGGCGGTGCTCCACGTCCTGTCTCTGCGCCTCCAGATACGCCAGGGTGCCTCTATCCATGCACGTAAATAATCAGGAAAGATGATTCTATTTCTTTCGGTCAAGGTGTCAGATACTTTCCTGTTAGCCTGACTTTATGATAAATCCAAGACAGAAACAAACAACAAGGAAAACAGAACAAATGAGGTTGGCAGGGCAAGTAAATGTGCCAGAAACGCACTAGACGTACATAAAACAGACAAGCAACTCGGAATCACCGTGCAGCACGGGGAACTATACTTGATATCTTGTAATAACCTATAGTGGAAAATAATCCGAAAAAAATTATTTACATAATGAGCCACTTTGCTGTGCGCCTGAAACTAACATAACATTGTAAATCAACCACACTTCAAATAAAAAAAGAGAAGGAAATATATTAGAAATAGGACCCAGCAGGGTGCTTGTGTGTCCTGGGATCGCTGTGACAAATTGTCACTAACGGGGAGGGCCTTGAAACCACAGGAGTTGATTCTCTCCCAGTCCTGGAGGCCAGAAGCCCAAAGTCAAGGTGTCGGCAGGGCTGCGCTCCCTCTGAAGGCTCCAGGGGAGGGTCCTTTCTTAACCTCCCGGCTTCCGGTTGTGGCCAGCAGTCCTCGTGTCCTGGGCTCCCAGTGGCAGCCCTTCAGTCTCTGCCCATCCTCACACGGCCTTCACCGTGTCTTCGTGTGTTTGTATGAGGACACCTGTCACTGGGTTTAGGGCCCACCCTCACCTGGCACGACGTAGTGGGCTGAATCGTGTTCCCCTGAAAGCATGTCCAAATCCTGACCCCTGGGACCTGAGAATGTGACCTTATTTGGAAACACGGTCTTTGCTGCTGTAATTAAGTTACAAAATCCAATGAGTGTCCTTAAAGAGGCAGAAGAGGGATGTTTGAGATACAGGGACATTGGAAGAAGGCCATATGTCCTTAGAGAGGCAGAGATTAGACTGATTCGGCCACAAGCCAAGGGGCACCGGGAGCCACTAAAAGCTGGGCAAGGCCGGAAAGGTGCAAGGGTAGGTTTAGGTGTCAACTTGGCTGGACCACAGGGTGCCCTGATATTTGGCCAGACGTTCTTCTGCAAGTTTCTTTGTGAAGGTGTTTTGGATGAAATGAACCAATATAAACTGCTGTACCGAGTGGAGAGGCCTGCCCTCTGTGGTGTGGGTGGCTGCACCCAATCAGCTGAAGGCCTGAGTGGAACAGAAAGGCTGACCCTCCTCGGAGTAAGAGAGAATTCCTCCTGTCCAGTGCCCTTTGCGCTGGACAGCAGTTTCCTCCTGCCTTTGGACGCAAACTGAAGCAGCTTTTCTTCCTGGGTCTAGAGCCCGCTGGCTTTTGGACTGAACCCACACTGCCCGCTCCCCTGGGTGTCCAGCTTGCTGATCCAAAGGCAGATCTCGGGACCTGTCAGTCACATGAGCGATTCCTGTAATAAATCTCCCTCTGGACGTGAACCCATTCTATTGGCTGTTCCTCTGGAGAAATCCGACCAGGGAGCACCTGGAGGGAGCTTGGCTCTGCCGACACCTGGACTTCAGACTCCTGGCCCCAAGGACTGCCAGAGGACACATCCCTATTGTTCCAAACCTCATGGTACATGGTAAGCTGTTTCAGTCCTCCAGGAAACTCACACGCTCTCAAGAAACCAAAACAACTTGAAGGAGAGGGAATTCCCAGCTACTCAAGAGACTCCTCTCTAGAAACCCAGCTCCTCTGAAACGCACAGTCGTCCTGACCCTCAGAGATGTTCACCTCCAAGGACACGGCTGCCAGGGGAGGAGGGGAGGCAGCCGCTGCGGACTTGGGGTTCCTGCATCGTCTGTGTTGGTAACGAGCCTCAGGCCAGCGCTGGAGGAGCTCGAACCACAGCCGTAGGCTCTCAGGACAGGGAGGCCTCTCTGGGCCTCTGCCGCCCCGTCTGTCAATCAAATGAGAGCATTTGCCTAAGAAGACCCCCAGCCCCCTTTGCAACTCCGTGGCGTCTGTGATCGGAGGGTCAGAGCGGGCGCCCTGACCGAGAGGTGCCCGCCAGGGAAGCAGCCGCAGCAAGGGCGGCCACCTGCTCCAGGTTACCCGGAGAGAAACCGGGAGAAGGCCGTGGACTTCTGGCTATTTCCTTGGCTATGCTCAGGAGTTCACCCCCTAGCAGACTGCCAGGGCATGGGCCTCTCTCTCCTGGGGTCTGTGTGGCCCTGCTGGAAAGCCCCCTAGACCAGCAGTGCACAAGACCTGCCCCAACCGGGGAGCCAGTGCCCCCACACACCCGCGCTTCGGGGTGGCCTGCATCCCCTCTGGGGCAGCCAAACATCTGACAGGACAGTCCATACTCTCTTGGCCATTTCCTCTCAATCTGAGGAAGTTCCAGCAAACAGAGCACAGCTGTCCGTTTGGGGTGGGGAGGGGGCAGCGACAAGGCCACAAACGGGTGCCTCCCCGTCGGGAGACACTTGCTCCCAGGACCCCGGGTCTCTGGCCTCCCTGCCTCGGCCTGTGTTGGCCCTTTTCCCCACTGTCCCTCCTCCATCGCACCCCCACCACCACAAGTTGAGTTCCAGGCTTCCTAAGGCTCCGACCACCTCTGCGGAGAAGCCTCCTCTCCATCGTTCACACAGGGGCATCTTCCCAGCCACGCCATTAACACCTGCGAAAATGTGAGGCTCGGTTCATCCCAGCTGATCACACGGACCTGGGGCCTAAAGACAGGCTAGAACTCTCGGCACGTTTCACTGCCCCCTCGCCCCACCGTGGGCCCCCAGCACCTGCACGGGACCCCCAGCCCACCGCCGCCCTATCCTGGGTGTGACCCATGCTGTCACTCCAGGAACACTTGTCTACCTGACAAAGCCAGGGGCTCGTGAAGCACGGTGGGATTTTATTCCTTTCGGGGCCCCTCCAGGCCCTAGCACCGGGCCCTGCGCTGGGCTGCCACCCTGTCTAGGTGGTCCAGGTGGGTTAAAGACAGCCGTACAAACTCTGGCTCTCCTCCCACCAAGGGGTGGGCTCTGCAACTCCTCGCCTTGAGTCTGAGTGGGCTCTGTGGCTGCTGGACCGATAGAGTCTGGAGGAAGGGACTTGGTGCCAGTGTCGGCCAGGCCTTAGGTGGTGGTTTCTACCTCCCATCTCTTGAGATAGTCACTTTTGGAGCCCAGAATTTCCCTGTAAGAAGTCTGACCACCAGACATAGGAATGCCAGGCTCTGGAGAGCCCCACAGAGGGCTGCAGGGAGAGAGAGGTGCCTGCCCAGCCCGGGAGGACGAAGCCGTGAGATGAGCCTGGATCCAGCTGCCGTGTGGGACCCTGAGCAAGAACCATCCACTGAGCCCAAATGCCCAGAGCCATGAGCACTCACAGTAAATTGTCTTAAGCCAGTAACTCTGGGGCTCACAGCGACAGCCGGAGCAAGTGGCTTGGTGAGAACTAAAAAAGTATTCCCTTTTGGGGAGTCGTGTTGTTAAAAAGCACCTCCCTCTGGGCCAGACACAGTCCCACAGGAGGCTTGGCTAGTGGACAGCTACTCTGTGCAAAGAAGCAGATGCCCCGTCCTCGAGCTGGAGGATGTCCAGGCCAGAGTGCCTTTGGGCAGTGTGCAAACTGTGCAACTGTACATGGCAGCCCTGCATGGAGGCCTCGCTACTGACAGGAGGTGGGAAGCGTCCATTCTAGATGAGTGCTCCATCACTGACACCCCCTGCCACAACATCCCCACTGTGTTCATCCCTCAGTCAGTCCCCTTCCTCGTACTGGCCCGTTCTGGCTGCTAGGAGCTCAGCCAAGCAGGAACTTGCAGGAATGCTCCAGCCCAGGCAGGCCAGGGTGCCAGGAGGGTGCCAGCAAGGCCCTGGGGCTCACAGGCCAGGACTTGACCCCCCGCCTCCCCGGGCAGGGGTCTGTCATCATGGCCTGTCCCTGCCTCGTCCAGCCCAAGGTGAGCTCCTTTGAAGTTCGCTGTTCGGGACAATTAACCGGAGCCTTGATCTGGATCCGGAAGCCAGCACCCACTCCCCGTCCCCCGAATCCTGGGCTGCCTCTGCTGAGAGTGGATGAGCCTCTCCCTGCCCTCCTCCCTGGTGACCCCTGCCTCCCCCGAGCCACCTTGCACCATCACCCAGCCTGCCTGCCCGGACCTGAAAGGCTGGGTGCCGACGCCGCCCACGGCCTGCCAGGCCCTCCCTGCACTGCCGCCCCGGCTCCTCACCCGCTGCAGGAATCCTGGGGTGCTCCCACCCTTGCCAGCCCCCAGGCCCTCATCTTGGCGGATGGTCCCTCCGCTGCCCTCCCTGGGGGGCCGCTTGTCCCACCAGGCCCCTACTGGGGCAGAATTAAGGGGAAAACAACATAGCTTCACGCACTGGTGAGAAAGGACTTGGTCCTCGCTCTGACTCTCAGAAAACCCCTGAGATGTCGAGTAAGGGGCCTCTGCCAGCACCACCCAGAAGAGGGTCGTCCACTGTGTTCTGGATCTTGGGGCCTGATGGGGGCTGCGGCAAGGTGTTTGGCAGAAGGGAGAATCCTGGCCCCCTTGTCCTTCCTGAAGCGGGCGCCAAAATTTCCCAGTGACCAGCGTGGCCGTGCCGGCCTCATGTGCAGGCCCCGCTGTGGCACGGGGGCCTTGGGCACGTGGACAGGCCTCCCCGAGTCCTGCCCCCTCCTGTGCAGGAACATTAACAGGGCAGGACGAATGCCCACTGCCCGAGGACAGAGGCTCTCCCTTGACCTAGTCAGGCTCCTCTGAGCACGTTTTCAACTAGGCTCACCCTCAGGCATGTCCTCAAAAGCCCAGCGTTACCAAGAACCCTGCCAAGTCAGTGTAGCCAGAATCCCCCACCTTTGGTATCCGATCCCCCTCAATGTATGACCAAGTTCCTCCCCCTCCCCCAGTGACGTCTGCCCCCCTGGCCTGCGTTCAGTAGGAATCCTGTTGGGTCAGTTTAGCCAGAATCTCCCTCACCCCTCCTGTTTCCTTCTATTCTTTTCCACCCAAGGACCCCACCTGCTCTGTGGCCGTAGCCCGCCCCCCACCCACCGCTGACGCTGCATCTCTCTCCCCTCCTGCAGATCCACTGCGCTGGCCCTGCCCCCATCCTGATGCTCCTGGGTGACGTGGGCCTCACCATCTGTAACATGTGTGAAGGATTGTTTTTTCTTTAACAGCGGTGGTCACTCAGGCGGTGGTCAAAGGGCAGGGAGCAGCGCAGGAGCCCCCAGCACAGGGCCGGCTGCAGGATGGGGCCGCAGCTCTGTTCCCTCCCTCTCCAGGGAATTCTGACTTTGGTGGGGAGACCTCTGTGTTCTGGATGCCCGAGCTCGTGCTGGGTCCTCTGGGCAGACTCTGAGAGGACCAGGATGAACCCGCCTGGCCTGAGGATCTGTATGCCCGTCGGGTGGTGGGGTGTAGCCGCCCCCTTCCTGTGGACAGCTGGCAGGAGCCCCTGCCCAGGAGGCCAGCCCAGAGGAGGGCAGCCAGTCTCCGAAGAGGCCAGGGCCAAGAAGCTCGAGGGACAGGGAGACATGGACGTGGCGGGCGGACACCAGAGCTGAGCGCTGAGGGACAGGATGTCCCGCTGGGCAGAGGAGGAAGGAATGTTTCCCAGAGATGTGCTCAGCTCAGGGTCTCTGGGCTGGTGCCCTCCAGGGACACTTGGCGACGGTGGTGACAGTTTTGGTTGTCAGTACCAGGGAGGGGAGGAGGCGGCAGTGCCCTGGCACCTCATGGGTGGAGACCAGGGACACTGCTCAACTTCCTACAGTGCACAGGACGCCCCCAGTGTTGTTCATGTGGGGGGTGAACCCCCGTGACAAGGGCACAGACCCAACGCCTACCATTGCCTCCTCCACTTCATTCGAGCTCTGGTGACACCAAGGAGGGCTGACATGCGTTAGGCCCCCCCAGCCCCCCTTCTGTGCCCTCAGTGTTTGTAAGGGCTCCAGGAGGACAGGGTGGGGATGTCCTGCAGTGGGTCTCCCTCCCCCCAGCTCCAGCCAGTGCCCCCACCCACCCCAGTGCTGAGCAGCCGGTTCAGACGCGGCCACCCCAACCCCGCCCCACCTCCGCCTCCGCCTCCGGAGCGCGTGCGTGCAGGACTGCAGATCTGGGGAAGCAGCGTGACCCCGGAGCCTCTTGCATCAGCCCGGCCTCTGCGCGAGGGGCGGGGACGGAGAGGTGGGACGTTGGAGCCTTTACCTGGCTCCTGGGTTCACTCATGCGAGGAAACAAATGTGTCCCCAGGGCTTTCTTTCTCCACAGAACATGCTCCACCTTGTGTAACTGGAGACCAGGCTGCCGTGGGGCCAGATGCTCCTTGGAGCTGCTCTGACGCGCTCCTGCCCTCACCCCCGCCCTTCCCCAGGTCTGTGAGTCAGCGCTCCCCAAGGAAGGGCAGAGGAGGACGGCGGGCAGGGCTCGGGGAGCCCAGGGTTGCATCAGTGTGTTGATCTGACGCAGCGAAGTTCTGGAGGGAGTCACGGTGCCGGAGCGTGGATATGTAAACCAGGACACGCGCACCGACAGGGGCGACAAAGAGACTTCACCCAGGCCAGCTCTAACCAACAGTCCTGGCTGTCTCGGCCCCTGAGTGGCATCTGGGGACACTTGGCAGTGCCTGGAGACATTTTTGGTTGTCACAGCTTGGTGGGGGAGGGGTATGCTACTGGCATCTAATGGGTCCAGGTCAGGGTTGCTCTCAGCATCCTACAATGCAGAAAACAGTCCCTTCCCACACACCACCATGAAGAGTGATTCTACCCCGAATGTCGACCCCCAAGTCTGGGAGACCACAGCCCCAAGAGATAGAGCTGCAATCCATTGCTTATGTCTGCCACTGGCACAGGAACGGGAGTGGTGGTGCCCACGTGGCTTAGTCTCCACTCCAGTCCCATCTGGCAAGCGGTCCCTGATGAAAGCGATCAATCCACTCCACCTCCCCTCGCCTCCCCGTCTCTCTCTGGGGCCTGTACACCTATGGTTCCTCTGTTCTGCCAGCGACGGCAGGCCCCACCTGAGGGGAGGTGTTTGGACCGGGGTAAGTACTGCCCTGTTCCAGGGGGTCTGTGATGTGGTGGCCTTATGTGGGTTACTGCTTTCTTGGGGATGGTTTTTATATGGGCCAGGAGTTGAAATCTCTCACGTCTCCAGGGGCCAGACCCGGAAGAGAAATGCACTGAGTGGGCAGGTGGAGGTGATGGTCACCTGCGGTCCAGGACAACTGCTGCACAGTCCAGCTGCTTTAGTCCCTGGGGATGGAGAGCCTGACGTCATCAGAGCCTTGTTTTTTTTTTTTTGTTTTTTTTTTAAGAAAAAAATTAGAAATTTGGCTATTTCTTAATGTGAAGTTTCCCAGATTTTTGAATGTGAATGCCTATTATTTGAAAATACAGTGTGTGTGGTTGGGGGGGAGAGTCTGCGGGTCCCCTTAGCCTCAGCTGTCCCTGCGCTGGGCAGGCAGGCCCCAGCTTCCTAAGTGAGGGTGACTGTGCCGCTGTTCAGACCACGGCCGTCCCCATGTGGTCCAGCCCAACAAGCGAGGATGCTCACCCCAGGGCTAGGCGGAGAGAGCACAGCGTGCGTGCGAGGAGGCAGGGGCGAGACCCAGGGGCTAGTCCATGGTCGGATTCTGACACCAGACCAGCAGCTCCCAGCTGGCTTCCCCACAATACCCTTCCTCCCGGGACCCTTTACTCAACAGATTTCCGTGCTCTGCCCAAGACCTGCCCAACCAGAATCTGGTTTCCAAAAGGCTCTTCAGTAACGTTCTACACCTTGATGGGGTGTTGCGTTACCCAGCGTATGTGTTTATCTCAGTTCATCCAGGGATGCACTGAAGACGGTGCACCTTGTGGTGTGTAAGCTTACACAGAGAAAGCAGGAACTGAAGGGAGAGAGACGGTGTGTCCAGAAGGAAGAAATGTCCCTCTTCCCTGTGAAATGGAGCAGGACCCTGCAGGGCCCTCCAGGTGCAAAAGTCCCTCTGCACCCCCCGTTTCTTGTCTGCAAAAAAGACTTTTAGTCTCCTGAGTTCCAGAGAGCAGACTCAAGCAATTGCTATGTAGGGAAGTGAGGGAACACAGAAACAAAGGAGAGGCTGTTAAGCAAGAAAAGTAATGAGACCAGTGTAGTGATAAAACAGAGCCCTAGTTCCTCCTGGAGGGACGCACACACAGCCTGACCCAGATCCCGGAGCTGCTCTGCAGAAACTGACGCCCCAGCCTTGCGGAGGAGGCTGACCACATGCTGAGACCCCAGACTGGGTGGAGCCAGAAGCTTGATGACTGAGACTCCTGGAGCGTCCCCACCAACCAATCAGAAGGAAGTCCAGGAGATGCAACCCTCACCCCAAGTGTTGCCTTTAAGAAACCTCCCCCGAAAGCCATTGGGGAATTGGGGTCTCTTGAGCACAAGCTTCCTCTGCTTCTTGCTTGGTGCCCTGCAAATAAACACCGTACTTTCCTTGCCCACAACCTTGTGTTAGAAGACTGGTGTTCCGCGTGGCAGGCGAGTGGACCCAGATTCTGTTCCGCAACATCCTGTAGGTTCTTCTGGCTGGTCTGAGAACTAAACTGACAGGAGACAGATTAACAGGAGAAAATCAAGCAGAAGTGTAATAACATCACCCAGAAAAACTGAGTAGCTCGCCAAAGTGACTGAACGTTCACCTTAAGTACCACCTGCAGGTAAAGACAGAGAGGGTGCTGGGGCGGTGGTTTGGGACTTCAAAGGGGAGGAAGGTAATTCACAGGGCAGACGAAACAGCAAGTGTTTGGTAAGTGGAAGTTTGCTGGGCGGCGCAGAGACCCCGGGACAGAGGACTCTGATCCCGGAGGGCTTCCCCCGGCACCGGGCCCTTGTTCCTTGCCAACCTCTCTGGTGATCACTCTATTCCTGTCACAGGCCCTCCATCGAAATCCTAATTCGAGCAGCTAAGGGGGAAGGTCAGACTTTCTTCCTGAGTCCCTTGGGCCTTGATTATTTTCAGCTGGAAACGATCCACAGACCCGAGACATTTCTGGACAGCAAATTTTCTTCCCCCACGAGAGAGAGAGAGAAAACCCTAAATCCATGTCTGAACACAAGTGGCCAGCATCCCGCCTCCTGGCCCAGCAGATGCACACTACTGTATATGAAACAGACAACAAAGACCCGCTGTGTGGCCCGGGGAACTGTATTCGATTCCTTACAATGAACTGTAATGGAAAAGAATCTGAAGATACGTGTACATGTATGTATGTGTACGTGTAACTGGGTCACTTGGCTGCACACCTGAAACTGACATTGTCAATCAATCACACTTCGATTCAAAAATAATAATAAAAGGAAGGGAAAGAAAGGACTGGTTTCCCGAGGTTCCCCAGAGCCGTCGCCCCGTGACTCAGTCGGCGCTCAGACCGCTTGCCCTCTCACTGCTTTTCTTTGAATTGACTCACTTCATTTACTTAAAGGGAAAACTAGCTGTAAACAGAAGGTCACCGTAGGAACAAATACAGTGTAAACAAAACGCCACGTCAGATTGGCAGGGGAACAGAGTCCGTCACCCCCAAGAGTGTCTCTTGGGAACATTACTCTATGCTGGTTATTCCCAAGCAGCAGACATGGGGGAAAGCTCTGGAAGCCAAGCAGGACTTGCCCTTTTGTGGGAACCCCTGGCATTTGTAAGGGAGCGAAGGGAAACCTGCAGTGGGTGGGCGTCTCCCTCTCTGTGCCTGGAAGGGGGGCTGTGTCTCTCGAAACCCTCATGGGCGGGGAAATCGATGCCCTGACGCTGCTTCACCGCCTGGGCTGGCGGCTTCTCCTGGCCGCCCCCACGGCTGACTGTCCCCACACTCAGCGTCCTCTTTCATCTTTAGCTGCAGATGTTATTTGAAGCGAGAGCTTCAGCCATTAAACCTGGGTTTCATTTTTCTCCTGTTAATGTGTCATGGGTTAGTTTAATTCTTAAACGGTCAGAAGGACCTAGAGGAAGATTTCTTCCTCCCTGAGAGATTCCAGCAGGATTTGCCAAACGCTGGGGACTCCAGGTCTGCCAAAAAAGGAAATTCACACGAGCTGAGAGGCGGTCCAGGCCCACTGACCGCCAAGTGGGGCTTTCCTGATGCCACCGAAGGGGCTGACTGAGAAGGGGCAGAGGATTCTCGCTGTGTGATCCAGCGGCGCCTCTGGGGCACCGATCAGGCTCTGGGAGGGATGCCTTGTGCCCCCATCCCTGACTCGGCTGGCAGGCAAAGTGTGGGAACGAGGACCCCTTCCCCTCCAAGCCAGGCGGCAGGGAGCCTGGGGGAAGCAGTTCCGAGTAAGCTGGGATGAGAGCCAGGCCAGAATTTCCGGTCAGAGCAGAGGAAAGCCAGGAGACCACCACCTGCACTTGCAGTCGTGTGCCCCAGAGAAATGAAACCGGGTGTCTGAATCAGCACAAGACACCATGACCAAAAATGGAAACAAGCCAAACATCCATCTTCTGATGAGTGGATAAGCAAATAGCAATATTCCATCCAAACAAGGGAGTATTACTCAGGAATGAAAAGGAGGAAGCCCTGGTGCAGCTACGACACGGGGGGCCTTGAGAACGTCACACTGAGCGAAACAAGCCGTCACGAAAGACCACAGATCGTATGATTCCACGTATGCGGAACGCCCAGAAAAGGCAGATCCATAGACATAGACAGCTGAGCAGTGGTGCAGGCCGGTGGGACAGACGGATGGGGAGTGGCTGCCTCCTTCTAGGGCAACAGAAATGTTCCGGGACTAGACAGAGGCGGTGGTTGTACAGCACTGTGAGTGTCCCAAATGCCACTGGACTGTAGACTCTAAAATGGTTGACTTTACATTGTATGAATTATCTCAGTTAAAAAATCCTTTAAAAATAAATTTTTTAAAAAGGAAGAAACTCTGGGAGAGAAGGGACTGAGATGGTTTAATGCCCGAGGCTGATTTGAAGCTGAAACTCTGCTCAGTGGGCACCCCCAGTCCCTTCCCAGGGCAGGGGCCGTCTGGGCTTGGCCAAGCACTCTGGCCCCAGGAGGACGTAGTGGGTGGACACACCTGGGAGAGGAGGGGACCCTGAGGCCCTGCATTTGGAGGAGACACCTCTCCTGCCCCGTCCCCCAGGCCCCAGGCCACGGGCAAGAGCCTGGATCAGGACATCTCTGCTACTTCCCACCCTGTCCTCCCCTGACCGGGGCCACCTCCCCAGCAGTTTGGCCCCACAGTGAAGACACAAAGGGCTCCAGCCTGGCATTGATGTGCCAGAGATCACCCCCTCTCTCCAGAGACACACAGACACCTGCAAAAACGCCTGCCATCAGTGAGGTGACAGCCGTCTGCCTCTGCCAGCTCATCCGAGTGCAGGAGCCCACATAATCCCCCTGCCAGACGGGAGTGCTGTCCCCATTGGAAAAACCCACCCACGTGGAAACGAGGCGGCAGCCAGTCCCGACAAGGTCAGGGGTCAGGATCCAGCAGGGCTCTGCGGGGCTCGGACTGACCCGGGGCTCCCGGGGAGCGATGGGGCCGCCTACACCAGCCACGCCGGGCGCTGGTTACAGCCCTGAATTCACCGGAAACTCAGACGTGAGTTTATTTGGAACCAGGGACTTGCAGATGTCATTAGTTAAGTTTAGGTGAGGTCTGAACTTAGGTCAGGGCGGCCCTAAATCCAGTGACTAATGTCCTTATAGTTGAGGCACAGACACAGAGGGAGACCGCGTAAGGACGGAGGCAGAGGCCGGAGGAACGTGACCACAAGCCGAGGGAAGCCCAGAGCCCCGGAAGCTCACAGAGGCAGGAAGGACCCTCCCTTGGGGCCTCGGGAGGGAGCTCGCCCCTGCGCCCCTGATTTCAGACTCCTGGCCTCCAGGACGGGAGGGAGGGGGTTTCGGTTGCTCTAAGTCCTCCAGTTTATAGGTCATCTGTCGCGGCAGCCCCAGGACAATGACGAAGCTCCCCTCACCCCTGCCTGGTGGGTGCCAGGTCTCTGGGTGTGGTGTCCTCCACCAGCCTTTCGGACAAGGCTGAGGCCGGTGCCAGCCTCCCCCACAGCCTCCCCCAGCCTGCCTCTCACACCCTCACGGCGGCAGCTGGGGCTGCCCCCACAGCCTGCATGCACTCCCCCATGCAGTGACTCACGGAGCCGCCAGCTCTGGAAACAGCCTTATCTTCCACGGCACAGAGGGAGCTGGAATTTGACCACGTCCATGCAGCCGTGATGGCCGCTCTCAGAGCTCAGGCCCGGCCGAGGGCAGGCCCCTTCCCAGAGCAGCACCTCTCGGGACAGCCAGCGTGCACGTCCCTGCGTGGACAGGGTTCTGGGGACAGGGGGACGAGGGAGGCGCCCTCCAACTCGCAGGGCAGCAGGGCAGTGGGGAGCCCGTTTCCCGGAACTCAGTGTGAGCTGAGTGGCCGAGAGGGGCCAGGTGGGGGAGATTCTGTAATGAGCAGGACCCTAGGGGGCTTCCCGGGACACACCCCTCCGCCATGTCCTCTGCTGTGGCTCCTCTGAAGCTCCCAGATCATAGTGTCTCATGCCTGTTCCCTGAGTCTCTCAGGTGCTAAAAACCACCACCAAGTGGAAGAAATGAACTCCTTGAGGATTGTGAACACGTGGCCCCGACCTCCTGGCACCCAGGGGTTGATGGTGCTGACCGCCCTGTTAGCCCGACATCAACCAATCAGAGGACTGTGCGCAGCTGATCCCGGGCCTGGGCCACCCCTCCCTCACCTGCCTTTGGCGATGCTTCAGGGAGTTCGGGGGTTTCCTGGGCGTGGGCCACCCTGTCCACCTCGCTCAGCAAGGAGCACAGGGACTTGTGTTCAGCAACAACCTGGGGCCGAGGGCAGCTCCTACTGAGCCCGCTCTGCCCGCACCTGCCGGGAGCTCCCAGGCTGCGCAACAGGCCGACCTGGACGGGGAGGGGAGGGCGGAGGCAGACCACCAGGGTCTTGTTCGTTGGGGGGTCTGCTAAGGGCGTCAGGAGCCGCAGAGTATGATGGATGACCCGGGCCTAGGAGCTGGGCGTGGAACAGCGCTCCCAGCTGTGGGATCCCGCACGCTCAGACCGTTTCTGCCTGGGTCTGCTGTTCCAGGTTAACTTACCTAATTGATGCTAATTCAGGAGCAGACACTGCTGGAGTGCCATGGGTGCGAGGCCGGCCCTGCACAGCCCAGCCGGTGCAGTCAAGCTTCCACACCTGTCAGCTCTTAGGCACGCACATTGATCTCTCACCCGCTGGCCCTGGGATGTGGCCCTCGAGTCTGGGGTCCACAGTTAGCCCAGCCCCATGGCCCCTCGCTGTCTGGGACAGTCACCCTGCAGGGTGACGTGGGGAACAGAGGAGGGAGGCCCCCCGGGTCTGTCCGCTTTACCCCAGCTTCCCATTCGCTGCCGTTCGCAGGGGGGTAAAGACCCTGGTCTAGATAGGGGTCTGTTGGGCCAACTGACATCCTTCCAAGTCCGGTGACCCCCACTCCTGGGCTCTCAGACGTCTGCCTGCCATCCCTCAACAGATAAAGCCCATTCTTTGCTGGGCGTGTTTCCCCTAACAAACTGATAATCCCAGGCCATGCCCACTCCCACAGCGGCTCAGGCCGGCCTGCTCCAGCCCACCTTGTCAGAGCCGGAAACCCCACTGCCCTTCGCAGGCCCTAACCTCTGCCGCACCTGCAACCTACCAGAGACTCGTGCGCAAGCCGCCCAGGTGCCTTGTGGCCCTCCCTCATAACCCCCCACCAGCCGGCCCTCGGGGCTCCCGGGCACCCCTCGTCTGTGTGGCCTGCGGTGGGCTGTGGCAGCACACCCCTAATCAGCTCCTTTTCTACTCTCGTACTTTATCTCTGGTAGATTCTTTTACCAACCCATGCATCACCATGCCACTGACGGGCCACCCCCCTTGAGTCCCATAGCAGGGTTGTTGTCAAGTTTCCCGAGATCCCAGCTTCACCCCCCTCCACCCCCACAAGCACCATTGTCGGTTCTGAGTTTCCCCGGGGGCCCCGCCGTCCCACCCAGGGGTCATTTGGCCAGATGCCAGGGATTTCTAGGTGGACCAAGACGGGGGTCGTTCGCACTGGGGATGGGGAGACGGAGAGTTGGATGTTGACAGAGTCCCACGGAATCTCTAGTGGGTTAGACAGTGCCCCCCCATTCACGTCCACCCGGAACCTCAGGATGGGACCCTACTCAGATCTAGGGATGTTGCAGATGAGATTAAGGTAAGGGTCTCAAGATGTGACCATCCTGGGTTAGGACGGTCCCTAAGTCTAGTGAGAGTGTCCTTATAAGAGACAGGAAAGGAGACACACAGAGAGGCAGAGACACAGGGAGGGGCCATGGAGGACGGAGACACAGGCTGGAGGGACACAGCCGGGAGCCAAGGGTTTCCAGAGCCCCAAGGAGCTCCAAGTGGCAGGAAGGACCCTCCCCCGGAGCCTCCGGGGGAGCGTGGCCCTGCCCACACCACGGCCTAGGGCTCTGCCTCCAGGGCTGGGGGTGTGCTTCTGGTGCTTAAGCCCGCCCTGCTGTGGTCCTCTGTGACAGTCGCCCCAGGACACTGACACCAAGACCTTCGGGGCACGTATGCTTTCTTCACTGAGCAAAACGGGCATCTTAAGGTGGTTTTAGTGATCAGGCTGGTCACGTAAGAAATCCTTGAGACGGGGGAGGGTGCGGCTCAGTGATGGAGCACGTGCTTGGTGTGCACGGGTCTGGGGTCCAATCCCCAGTGTTTCCATTAAAAAACATCCCTGAAAGGAACAAACGTTTGTCCCGGGCTCCCCTTTCAAGCCAAGTGTCCGCTAATAATGGATTCATCGGCTGCAGTTTCCCACCAGGCCGACCTCACCCACGTGGTGCTGACGGGCGGCCCTGACGGCCTGGGTTCAGACGTGTCCAAGGCCCCAGGCCAACAAGGAGAGTTATTTGTCAACGCGATGACACCTGATGTTCTCTCTGTCACATCAAGCATGACGTGATGGTCACATCTCACAGGGAACGGGCGAACGTTGGCTGTAGCTTGGATCCAAGCTTACAGCTTTCGTCCGTCCTGGACCTCTGTGTGCTAATGTCAACCCTGCGTGTCCCCCAGCCACCCCCCCGGGGGGCTCACATGTCCAACAAGGTCCTAGGGAGGCTACTCTGGGCCCCATACACGCACCCGCCGGGCAGCGGGGCTGAGGGTCTTGAGGGTGCAAAGGTGGTGGATCGGCCACCCATGTGTCACGGGAGCCTCAGAGCAAAGAGCCGGAGAAGCAGAGTGATGAGAGATGGGGAGACATGGGGAGAGAACAGTGAGTCCAAGAGGAAATTTCTCCCCGCAGGAAGAAGGCACAAGAATGAGCGTCTGCCGAGGATCCCGATCATTCCTGTGGAATCCCCATCTGCACCTGGGGCAGCCCCCTCGCAGACATCTGGGAGGGTGGGGACCCCTGAGCCGCAGTGAGGTCCCGCCTCCCCATCTTAGTGTGAATGTCACGGGGCGGAGAGTCTTCTAGAACTTGAGACGTTGTATGGTGCCCCAGCCTTCCTCTCTTTCTCACTGGACCCTAGACTCTCAGGCTGCAGGGTCACCCAGCTCTCCAGTCAAAACCCGTGGCTGCTCGCTCTGCAGCCGCCCCGCCCAGCACCACGCTGCCTCCAGCTCGGGAAGCCCCTGGGGGCCCCGCCCTCGCGGTCTAACTCTGCGTATATCCTCACCCCAGACCCCCCGAGGGTCAGGGCCAGCGCACCTGTCCAGACTCCCCTGCTGTCTCTTGGGCTTCATGGTAGACAAGAGGCCAGCCGAGTGACAGCCTCGAGACGTGCAGGTCCCCTCGTCCTGATTCCTGGAACCTGTGAACACGTTAGGTTTCGGGGCAAAAGGGACTTCGCAGACGTGATTAAGTTCAGGATGCTGCGGGGGGAGATGGTCCTGGGTACCCAGGTGGGCCCACTGCCAGCACAGGGTCCTTGTGGGAGGGAGGCAGGAGGTCAGGCAGGAGCGAAGATGCTGGGCTGCAGCTTTGAAGACAGAGGACAGCCCGCAAGCCAGGGAACCCGGGCGCCTCCAGAGGCTGGGAAGGGCCAGGAAGGGACCCTCCCCAGAGCCTCCGGGAGAAGCAGCTCTGTGGACGCCTTGATTTTAGCCCCATGAGATCGTGTCCGACTTCTGGCCTCCCAACTGTGAGATGGTGAATTTGTGGTTAAGCCGCCATGTTTGTGGTCATATGTGACAGTGGCCCCAGGACCTTCACACACACTGTAAACCCTGAACACACATTTGTAGGATGAGCAGACTTGTTCCTTTGATTTTCTGCAAATTTCTTCTTTAGTGTAGACTTTCTATTGGCATGTAATGTGTGAACAGTAAAGGGCTTGTATCCTCAGTGTCCACAGCCTGATGACCTGTCACAAGAGGCCGCTGTCGCGGACCCCGAGCTGGAGCGTGACCAGCGTGCGGCAGAAGGCCCCTGGGGAGCTCCCAGTAACAATGCTCCTTCAAGCGTGTGTTGGGTTGAATGGTGTCCCCCCCAAATTCACAGCTACCCAGAACCTCAGAATATGACCTTCCTCGGAAACTGGCCTTTGCTGGTAAGACAAGATGAGGTCTTGCTGGGGTAGGGTGGGACCTAAATCCGGTGACTAGTGTCCTTTCAAGAGGAGGGGCACTTGGACACGCGAGGACGGAGGCAGGAAGGACCCGCCCCGGAGTCTCAGGTTGGCTCCCAGTCCTGCCCGACCCTGATACGGATTTCAGGCCTCTAAGCTGCAAGGGGACATGTTCTCGTTGTTTAAGGCCCTGGGTTGTGCCAAGCTGTGGCAACAGCCCCAGGACCCCGACACAAAGGGCTCTGTCGCTTACGTGCAGCTCCATGGGGGGTCCCCAGTTCTGACCTTCTGGAAGGGGTCACATGGGGGTAGCAGGCAGTACGGGCTTCTCTCGCCCAGCAGGAGGCTGGTGGGGCTTCTCCACGTGGCCCGTGGCTGGGTTTACGTGCCAGTGTGGGACCTCAGCGCGCTCTCTCCCTGCCCTGGGTCACAGGCCCCGAGGCAGTCCCTGTACTGGGCTGTGGTGGCTGGAGCACTCTCAAACACGCCCCGGACAGAGCGCACACCTTGAGAGCGTGTGCTGGCTGCACACCCAGAAGTGACTTGCTGAGTCACAGACTTCAGCAAATGCTACCCTGAAGTTTCCAAAAAGGTCGAACTCACTTATACCCGCTCCACGGCAGGATGTGAAACTCAGGAACCGTCTGTCAGCACTGGATGCCTCATGTTCGCTCAGCCCGAAGCAGGGAGCATCACTTAGGGAAAATGGGGTGGGAGAGCGCAGAGGGTTGAGAAACTCCCTGATCCAGGGGAGATTTATCCGAATGGAATTTGTATTTGTGCCACCCGCAGAGCTCTGAACACATGTTCAGAGCTGCACTAAACCAGCCCGGGTTGTTGGGATCAGAGAGTTTAGTTCCTCTGAGCAGAATTGATGATTCCCCACTGCACCCTGGCCTCCTGCCCCAGGGGCTCTCAGGGGACGTGTGTCAGGACATGGGCAGAAGCAGGCTCTGTTGTGGCGGGGTTTCCAGTGTGGACCCGGGACCTCGTGTTTGGTGACAGAGGCAGGTTTCCCCTCGGGAGAAGCAGGAAGGGACAGAGGGTGGCCAGCCGAGGAGGACAGACACCAGCTCAGGAAATGGGCAGAGATGCCAGAACACGTGACTCCCAGGTCCAGCTGGGCCGTGGCCTGGAGGCTTGGTCTGGGCCACCCCGTCGTACCAGCCCCACATCCCTAGAGTTTCCTCCGAATTTCCACTTGCATCACGGTACGGGGAGAAACTGACAGTGGGAGAGACGGACTCCCCTTTCCGGCGTGGCCCCTCTCTGGTGGGCTGCGACTGAGGTGTACATGGGGAGGCTTCCTGGGATGACCCCAGGGGCCACACCTGGGAGGGAGGCGGCCCCGGGCACAGGGAGTGGTCGAGCTGCGCGAGGCCACGGCTGAGGCCTCAGCCAACCCTACGGGAGCTCTGGGGCTGGGGACTCTCCAAGAATTGTCCCAAACTGGGGACAACTGGGGACATGTCCAGCTGTCATTGGATGCAGGCCGCCTACAGAGACAGGGTGAGCTCTGGGTGAGCGGCCTCCTCCGGCCAAGGGCAAGTTGGGGAGGGCCCAGCAGAGAGCAGCCAGCGGCCACTCCCGGAGTACAGGGCCCAGCCTGGCTGAGTCCGTTCCAGCTGCCTGAGCCAGCCAGCAGCCAGCACCTGTTACCCTGGGCCCCCAGCTGGGCAAGCCGCAGAAGCTGCCCTGCCCTCTGGGATGGGAATCCGGGCAGGGCGCACCTCTGGCGACCTCTCCCCGCACTCCCCGGGCTCTGTGCCCTGTGTGTGTCAGCCTCCTTCTTGGGCTGCGGCCAAGCAGTAGCCGTTTCAGGCCTCACACTGAGGCCTTAACCCTCACGCACCTGGGAAATGGGTGGTCCTCCTACCACCCCCACTCCACAGGTGGGAAAAAACAGGCTTCGGTGGGGGAGACAACAGCTCAGACTCTCCTGGCTGGAGAGTGGTGTGTCGAGATGCCACAAAAACGGACACTTTCGCCCCCGGGAGGGCTGGTTGGCCCCTGTTCCCTAACTTCCATCTAAGTGTCTCTAGGGACCTCCAGCATCCAAAGTGTTCTTAGAGGTGAGCCAGGGAAAGAGAAAGCCAAAAGGGATTCCCAACGTGGCAATGACCCTCAGGGGCAGAGAATTCCCACAGCCCCAGTCTCAGGGAGGGAGGGGCTCTGCCCAGCCGGGGGCAGCCACCACGCAGCAGGGGGTGGGGGTGGAGCAGGACTCACAGCCAAGGGGCCAGGAGGAGCGGCTCGGGAGGAAGCAGCATGTGCAAAGGCCCTGGGTGCGCCCCAGGCAGAGAACGCCCCAGCCGCTGAGAGAAGGCTGTTGTGGCCTGGGGTGCAGCGGGAGGAGACGGGGCTTCGACAAAGGTTGGAAAAGTAGGTGAGGCAGACGTGCGAGACTGTCTCAAAAGCAACAGGCACTGAGATATGTCCTTCAAATGTCTGCTTCTGGGGCCTTGCTCCTGTTTACCCAAGTTGGCAGTCAGCACACAGGGCTCAGGACAGAACCTGTGACTTGTGCCAGGCACTGCCTCAGGGGGACAGTTCATTCGTCAGCCCCTGGGGGTGGCTGTCCTGGGGTTCACACAGCAGCCTCTCCCACAGCCAACCTACCCATCTCCAAGGAGGAAGGAGCTGTGAACCTTACCAGCTGCCTTCCTGCACCCACATCTGCACCTGCGGCGCTTCTCTGGGTCCAGCAAGTCCTGCTCCTTCTTGTCAATAAAGAAAAGGGTGAAACCCCAAAGCTCTTCAGACGTTGCAATTTTTAAATCACTTCTGACGCTTGGGTCTTCTCACCCCGAACCAGGACCCGGCCGGAGATCTCCGTGCAGCCCTCGCAGCCCTCGGACTTTTCCACTCTGTGATTCTAATCACCAATTCCAGTCACCGAAGCCGGGGGTGGCCCGGTCCTCGGGTGGTCGTTGCCACTGGTGAGCAGGTCTCCAGGAGCTGCAGGTCAGGGCCCGGTCACTCAGTGAGCGGGGCCCGGGGTGGAGCGCGGGGCCCGGGGTGGAGCGCAGGCCCCACAGCACTCTCCTGCGGCGGCAGAAGGCCCCAGAGGCCCTGGGCCGCCCCTCCTGCCCACGGAGGCCTGGTCAGGAAAGGAAGCAGGGGCCCAGAATCAGTGACTCTGGGCTCCAGTGAGTTAATAAACCTGGGCTCGCTGGCATGTCAGAGACCTCCGGTCCCTAAGGTGCTCTGGGAGCCCGTCCTGGGGGCTTCAGGCCTCACAAGGCAGGAAAGTGAATCACTCCAGGCCCCTGTGGACGCCAGGATGCTGCCCCGCATTTCCTACCGGCTGGGAGCCCACCAGGACAAGAGCACGCCCCGTCCTGCCTCCTCACCGCCTGGGGGTCCTGAGACAAGATGGACAGCCGGGGCTGGGGAGGAAGGAATGCCGACACCTCCCCCCTGATGGGTGGGGCCCTGGGGCCTTCAGGGCACGTGGAAAATGCACGGAAGACACAACGGAAGGCCAGGCAGCAGCGTGCAGAAGTGTGTGTGGAGGAGGGCGAGAATCCTTTCCACGCAGCCGGGTGGATTTCCACCCGACTGGACAGAGGAGTGGCAGCATCTCAGAGAGGCTGCCTGTGTTTCAAGCTGATTTAAAAGTATTGTTGTGACTTCATGTAGATGGTGCTGAACTTCAGAGCCCTAGGATCCCCGAAAACAGCCAGGGCTCCGCCCCCGCCCTCGTGCTCTGGAACCAGCACCACAGAGACCGCCGCCCTCCCCGTGTGACTAGGGGACACTGTCGACGCCCCTGTTCACCTGTGACCAGGACAGATGCCCGCCCTCGAGTTCCCTCTGTGCCTCAGCAGCGGGGAGCTGACCCGCTCATCCCAACCCACCCAGCAAACAAAATGCTCGTTACCCAGACTCGGGAGCGTCCCTCCTCATCTGGACCCTGAACTCGGCCCCCTAAGCCCGAGCTGACAGCCCCCCGGGACAGGCCTTCCCTCCCGACTGCCCCCCTCCTGGCCGCCCTCACCCCACCCCCAGCCCTGACCCTTTCTAGCTTGTCCCCTTCCCTATGGAAGAGACCGTTTGTCTCAGCCCCAGATGCCTGCTTCCCCCGGCGAATGGACACTGCCCAGCCTCTCTGCAGTGACTTTCCAGCAGTCCCTCCCTACTCCGGCCAGATCTGGTTTATACCTGCCGTTTCGTCCCTGTGGGACTCCCAGCCCCGCTCTAGGGATGGAGCCCAGAAATAAAAGAGGAGCAGCTTTACTGGAACAAGTGGGGACTCAGCCCCCAGACCCCGTGGCTCTTTGAGAACCAGGCTGGCAGGGCTGCCCCACCAGGGCGTTAGAGCTTGTAAAATGTCACTGCAGCTAAAGGAATGGGTGAGGTAGCCGTTACATCCAGGGGCGCCCTCCCACTCCCCATACTGCCCTTGGGGAAGGGAAAATGCTCGCCACCTGGAGGAATCGGCCCCATGGGCTGTGCAGCGAGTGGACAAGGCAAAACCCTCGTTGGGATGAAGACAGGCCCTGCCTGCGTCCCTGGGGCAGGGAGACCGCGCCAGCCCCGTCTGCTCCTTGCTCGGGGCACTGGCTTGGGGACCAGAGGGCATGGGCGGCCACTGCCTGCCCGAGCTTGGAAGGGGTGAGACCCTGCGGCAGGCAGGGCCGGACCCGCACTGACTGTGGGCCCGGAGCCCCCCTGGGATACAGGGGTGGGTAAGAGCCCTCTGGGGGCCACACGCCCCCCTCCAAGCAGCCTGCGCGGAGGTTAACGAGGGAGGAGAGAGGGGCTTCCGGAGCCCCCTGGGCCCCTCTTGGACCCTGAGAGCATGTGTTCTCTGGTGAAGCAGGTAGAGACTGGCTCTGTGAAGGTCTCTTCACCCGGGGGCGTTGCTGCGACTTAATCCTCACCTTGAGTCACAGCTGAGTTCCTACTTGCAGGATTAAATCGCCCTTTGGCTGAACGACCAAGAGCCAGATCTTGCCAGAACTGGACCCCGAGAAGTAACGGGGACCCCTCAGGGCCTGTGGGGTCTGGTCGTGCACATGGGGGAACTCAGGAGAAGTTTCTAGCAGGAGGCTGAAGGGTCCTGGGGCCCCGAGAGATGCTGCTAGCCTGGGACAGCCCCATGAGCGCGGAGCGCGACCCTGGGGGTGAGGACGCGCTGCTCTCCGGGAGCGTGGACTCCCGCTTCACCGCCCCAGAGGACAACCGGGGAAGTGTCTTCGATGCACACGGGTCCTGTCCAGAGGCAGGGGCACGGCTAGAGGGAGCTCGAGGAGAGGCACTGCTTCCTCCCGGAGCCCTCCCCCTGGGCCTGGGTCACCCCCACTGCCTCTCCTCTGCCCGCCTGACCCCATCCCCCCGCCTGCTGAAACCCCGCGCCCTCACGGTGGCTCTGGCTAACTCCACGGAGGGGCATGGCTCCATGATGTGGAGGTCCCTGCCGCGCTGCCTGCCCCCCACCTGGCCCCCATCCCTTCTGCAGTTCCACACATCCACACGGCGATTTCCTGAGTCTGGGGACCACGAGAAGCCTCCTCCTGTAGCAGCTGGCATCCCGCAGCCTCCTTCCACCCCTTCTCCAAACACAGACGGTTCCGTCTGCACCGTGCTGAGTGGTGCAGGCTGTGGCGCGAACGTGCCTGGGTCTGTCTCCCCCACAGCCCCCTCAAAAGACCCCCACCGGCTCCACTCGGACCACAAGTGTGGGGCAGTCTGTTTGGGTTGCTTTCAGACCTGTGCTCTCCTATCAGCGACTGTGAAAGGCTGGCCCAGGGCTGCCCTTTCGCTGCTTCCCACCTGCTTCCGTGTGGAGGTAGCAGGACTTGCAACGCACTTGCCGGTGCGTTAGGATCCACGCGTCTGATGGAGCTGCCCCCAGAATTTGTTCAGCTAGGCTCCCTGGAGGAGCAGGAGGCACGACAGGTGCTGAGGGAGCCTGGTGGGCACAGCCTGCCGAGGGCAGGGCAGGGCATCCACCCATTGGACCAGGCAACCCCCTCTCCCCAGCCATCAGCTCGTCACCCACCCCCGGCCTTGGGGTCCCCTCTGTGGTGGCGGCATTGGGGGCCTGGCCCTCAGTAGGGCGTTCTGCACACTGCAGCTGACTCGAGGCAGCCCCACTGCCTGGGGGGGTGGAGTGGAAGCCCCCTGATGGCACCCAAGGCCCCTGGGCCCCCTCCAGTTGCCATGAATAATCCTCCTGCCCTCACGTGGTTCAGGCTGCGGCCACCCCACAGGGCCCTCCCCAGCCTGGTGTACCCCTGGCCCACCGGCCAAGGCCCCTGGAGGGGTGGGGTTCACTGGCACCCAGTGAGGGCTGAGGGCTGGCGAGGTTCTCAGCCCTGCTCCACCCTGAGGCTGTGACAGCTCCGCTCAGGGGTGTCCTGGAAGTGAGGACAAGTGCTTTCCCTTCCCTCCGACCCCCAGCGGGCACGTGCCCTCTCCCTGACCTGCTGCTGGTCTGGGCGAGGCCAAGCTCTTCACGCCCTGGGCCCGGAACCTTCTCTCTGCTCTCCTTGGTCTCAGCCTCGATGGTCCTCCTAAGAGGTGGACCCAAATTCCTGCTCAGGCCCCTCCCCTCGTCCCGGGACTTCAGCACCCATGGAGCGGTTGACCTCAAGGAGGCTGTCTGTGAATGAATGAAGAGGGCCCAGATCAACCCCTCCCGGGGAGGCACCCCCACAGACGCCCCTACACCCAGAATTCGGCACCGAAGAAAAGACAGGAGACCACCAGCAGCGCTTGTAAGTCCAACTGTTCTTTAAAAACAAACAACCCCCCCAAACACACAAAACAAAGCAACGCCCCATCCCAAACCAGCCAAGTGTAACAGATTCGTCATTAACAGAAGAGAGAGGAGCGTGAAGTCACACACATGTCGTTACGCTACGTCACAGAGGGCAGCTGACGTGGCCGGGACCGTGGCCAGGGACCCACGGAGCGGCAGGGCTGCATGCCGCCCCGTAAATAAATAAACATGGTGCTGACAGCATCCTTTACATTAATTAGTGAGACTCGAGGACAAAACAAAGCAGAACGGCTGGACAAACGCTTGCTTGTTACACCAGAGTTTTGCTTAAAAAAAAAATTAACCCATAAACGTGAACGCTCAGGACACTTGTCAGTAGTCTGGTCAGGAGGAGCAGAGGCTACCCCCAGAACGCCAACATGGCAGAGCCCGGGTGTCTGGGCTGTGTGGGGGCGCAGCGCCAAGAACTGCAGGCCAGGCCCCCACCCTGCCCTCACAGGTGCTGGGGAGAGCCACACTTCAACTGCCTTTGACCTCTCAGTGTAAAAAGGGACCCCCAGGACCCCAACACTCCTGCAAGGGTGCCACTGCCCCGATTCCCCAAGGTGCACGCCATGGGAAGGCCACTGTGGTCTGGACAGACACCTGGCTCCCTGCACCCTGCCAGGTCACCTCCAGAGTCAGTGGTTTGAACTCCCCAAATTCCAGAGGGAAGAGGCTGAAATCAGCTCAGACATTGCCCGACCACCGTGGAAGGGCAGGTGGGCAGTGCACCCCAGGCAGCGTCCCACCACGTGTGCACGGTGCTGTGGCCACTGCAATGGCCAGTTTCCCCCTGGACGTGCACAATGCCACCAGGCAGGGGTTGCACCAGCTACTGACCCCATTTGCAGATGAGAAAACTGAGGCCCAGGGCTGGAGTCCTGCCTGATGCAAAAAGTCCACACCCAGGTCTTTTGACTTCCTTGGTGCCATCCTGCCCCCAGGTGTTGAGCTGGACCGCCAGGTGCGGGGAGACAGCCCCGGGAGGATGCAGTGGTCAAGGAGACTTCAGTGGACATCAGTCCTCATGTGTCAGGAGCCCCAGAGGGGCAGGGTCTCCTGATCAGCATAAAGAGGGAGGATGGACATCTGGCTGACTCCTGTTCAGCCTCAATGCCCAGCCTGGGGCCCTCAAGCTGCCTGTCAGGGCTCCCTGGACCCCTCAGACCGAGCCCAGGTGGGTGGTGTCAGGCTGGACTGGCCACTCAGAGGTCACATGGCCCCCAGGAAACAGCACCAGCTGGCCTGATACCTGGGGGCTCAGCTCAACCTCCCCCTGCTGGGAAGGTCAGGGGTCAGACGCCAAGGCAGAGCCACCAGAGCCTAAATGGGCCTGGAGGGAGATGATGTGACCCTAGGTCGTCCTGGGTCCAGGGACACAGGGACAGTGAAGGGAAGCCAACTGGGCCAGATGAGCTTCTGGGCCTCAGCTGCCTCCCCAGGGGAAACGCCACGGGAACCAAACACACGGCGCCAGCACTGCATCTCTGGAGAGGAGGGGCGGGCCTGCTGGTCCCACCAGGAGTTGGACCCTGGACAGTCAGGTGGTGACAGTGGTGGAGGCTGGACTCCAGCCTCCTGACATTCGGAATCGAGCCCAGGGCAGGTGACGGGGAGGGGATGGTGGCGTCTTGGCAGGGAGCCAGCCCCAAATGGCAGCCAGGTTGCCATTCTGCCCTGGAGGGGCTGCCTTGCGGGACACGGACAGGAAGGCCTTGAGGGGTCGTGGCATCTGCTTCCACAGGATTTCAAGTGTGGAGCATTGAGAGAACTCGAGCTTGGCTCCAAAGCCGATGCAGAGTGGGCCCAAGGCAGCGTGGCCCACAGGCCAGGCTAGGCTGCTGCCCATTCGCCCGCCCACAGGAGACGCCTAAGTCCCCTCCGTGTCCCCGCTCAGGCTGGCGTCCAGGTAGGGCACACAGACAGCAGTGCTAAGGTGTCACAGGTGACAGGGTCGAGCCCCACACTGGCCCCGTCCTGCGTGTCCCCGTGGGAGCTCCGGGCTCGCCCAGCTGCCCTGACCCCTGCTCAGAGCCCCTGCCCACAGCAGATCCCAAGCACAGGAACAGAAGTCAGAACCAGCCCAGGGTCTCTCCTCCTACAGGCCTCTCTGAAGGCGGCTGTTTCACTGAGACTTTCCTTTTCTCTTCGGAGGGTGGGGAGGGAGCTACCTCGCGTCTTTAAGGCAAAGAGACATAAACCCTGGGGGTTAGTTTCACAAATGTCACTACAGCTACAACAAACAAGCGGGGAAGCCGAGCGCACGCGCCCGGGCTGCGGTCCACAGGGCGAGGCCGAGTCCCAGCGCGGAGACTGTGCGGGAATCTGGCAACAGGGCCTGGTCCCTCTGATGCACATCGTGCTGCCGGCGGTGTTAGGGAAGAAAAGACCCCTAGCCCTGGCCCCCCACCATTTCTTTAAAAAATAATCATCTTGGTGGCATTGACCTGACCCAAGATTTAAGTTAAAAAAAATTATACAAAATAAACAGAAGTGAGGAGAGAGAAGGCCCAACGTGGCCAAAAGCCCGCAGTCTCCTCTCGGTTCAGTGCTCCCGCCTCCACACGCAAGAGGTATCCGTGGAAGTCCATCCTCTGGGACTAAACTCGTACCAGGTTTCACAGTGGCCCGGCCGGGGCCTGGCAGAGGGACAGGGGGCGCTCGGCAGAGCTGCCTGGACGACACGACCAGAGTCGCTTTCCGAGGGTGGGTTGTTCTCAGCGATCTTTGTGCAGTCTTCTTTCCGGCAGCTTCTCGGCTCCTGTCACTTACGTCTCCTGGGGAACCACGTGCATGAGCTTCTGGCAGAGGACCGTTGTGGAAACTGTCAGGGAGGAGAGCGAGTTACTCGGGGGTCGTGCGATCACGTGCTGGAGGCCCGGGCAGTGAGGGGTGTAGGCACCACCTCCCCAGCCCCTGTCCTCACACCCCAGAGGTTTAAGACAAGCCAGAAGCTCAGAACCTTACGTGAAACCTCCCGACTCGTGCATGTGGGGCGGGAGGGAGATGACACACCCACCAGGCTGCACTGCCAGATGGATGCGGAGTGACCGTGACGTTACCTGGGAGCTGTGGCCAAGGTAACAGGGAGGTGCTGGCCCCAGCCCTCACCCCCCTTTCAGACCCCAGGACCATTGGGAGGGACAGGAGGACAATGACACCACACACACCTGTCTGCCGCCCAGCAGACCCCCAGGACCGGGAGCCAGCGTGCCCTCCGTGGTCCTGCAGATGGGCTGGAGCAGGCGGGTGCGCTGGGGCCCAGGTGAACCAATGTCATTCACAGACCCTCCAAGAGCATCACTCAGGGGGATTTCAGAATGGTGGAGTCCTGCCTCAGGCCTTCAGTGTTTTCTGACAGGTCATTAACAGGGTCTGTGGTCTGGGCTGGAGGCAAAGTGTTCTGGTCTCTGGGCAGGTGCGCGTCAGAACTCCAGGACGGCTCCCCTGTCTCCCTGACAGTGGTTGCAGGACAGGTGCTAAAGCAGGCATGTGAGTGGCCTTATGACAGTGCTGTGGGGACCCTGTTTTCTCTCCTCGGCTTTTCTAGGTCAGCCGGCCGGCTTTAAGCTGGCGGCAGACGGGGGATTTTGTTACTTGGCAAGGGCGGCCTGGTTTTCTGGAATCCCTTGTTCTGAGATTAGCTGGTGCCAAGCTGAGTGTCTTATCCTGAAATACGCGGGACAGGCGTCACTGCCAGACCTCCGACACAGCCCAATGCCCCTGCCACCCGGGCCCTGCCCGCTGCGCCCCTGGCGGCACAGCTTGGCTGGGTGGGCAGACCCCGGCGGGCCCGGAGGTACTCACAGATGCCCTGGAGCAGCCACTTGGGCTTGTTTTTCCACCAGACCCCGAGGAAGTAGACGGGTAGGCCGCTGAGGATGATGGTGAAGCCGATGCCGCACTCCACGGGGGTCTTCCAGAAGGAGACGGCGATCAGGAACAGGCAGGCCAGGATGAAGAACGCTGGGAGGGCCACGTGCACCTGCAGACGGCGGGGCGGACGTGGCAGCTGGGCAACTCTCACCGCCCCCCACTGCCCCTGCCACAGCCGGTCGTCACGGGCCCCATGACGACCCCGGCGGCCCCAGCCCACCACCCCCGCTGGGCCAGCCTGCCCTTGGCCCACACAGCCCCTCCCACGGATGCCCGCACACACGGTTCCAGCATCTCCAATACCTGCTGGTCAGGGCCTGACCGGTTTCCCAGAGTCAGCCTCCCAAGTGGGGCTGGCCTCTTGGGAGCCAGGACCTCACCCTGTTCTCTGTTTACCCAGCTCAGCGCCCGGTGCCAGGTGGTAATTACCCAGAGCCCAGCCGGTGCTGGTGGGGGAGCAGAAGCAACCAGGCTGCCCCACGTCAGGGAAGGTCGGCCCCCCTGGTTCCCACACCACAGGGTGGGAACCTTGGCCACCTGTCCCCACCGTCACCCAGGTGGGGGGACAGTGCCTCTGGGAAGACTGTGGCCACCCACTAATAAGCACAGGGCGCCGGCCTCCTCAGAGAGCCCTTGTGGACAGGCTGGGCCGCCGGGCAGACAGCCCCACCCGCACATGTCCAGGCGGAGGAGCCACAGAGGCGCCCACGGCCCGGCCAGGCTCCAGAACAGTCGCCCCCTTCTGCACGCACCTCGCCTCCTGCAGAGTGGCCTGTCCACACACAGACTGCCTGTCTACATGCTGGCAGAGGCCCTGGGGGGTGAACGGCTTAGACTGCCTGGCCCACACCCCCTGCCATGTGCTCAGGGTGACACAGGGTCAGAGCCCCCCCACGAGCAATGAGGTCGTCCTGGTCCCCGGGAAAGCCTGTCTGGGGCAGGGCTGCTGGGTAGGGGACGGGGCAGAGGCCCGGGACGGTGCTGGCTGTGTCAGCCTCAGTCCATCAGGAACCGTAAGAGTGGCTGGAGCTGCCGGCCAGCAGCCACCACGGGCTCTCTCTCTCCCCAGACATGAGTGTCAGCCTCTGACCAGAGTGAGGCCTTCATCAGCCCCTTTTCTGGAGAAGCAGAGTCCCCCTCGGGCAGCTGCCCCCAGTACTGAGTCGAGGAGGGGGCGAGCCCACCTGAGGTGGGGTGGGCAGAGGGCGCACAGTCTCGTCCTGGAAACCCTCCACTGCATCAGGGACAAAGCCAGTCCCTGCGGCCTCAGACCCCCTCCCACCCCGGCCTCTGCCCACGTGGGCCGCCCGCTCGCTGTGGCCTCAGCTGGGCTGCTCGCCGCCGCCCGCCCGCCAGCCCGGGGCTGCAGGCTTGCTTCTGCCCCTCTCCTGTGAGAACAGGAGCTCCGGGAGGGCGGGGGTGCTGACGAACCCCAGCACTTGGAATCCCACGCCTGGCGCTCGAGAGGCTGCCAGCAGCGTCAACTGAAGCCACGGCCCTGCTACGTCCAGCTCAGACGCATGTTCACACACAGATCAGCTCTGTTCTCGCCAGGAGCCTCTGGAGAAGGTGCCCTGACCACTGGTGTGCAGAGTGGGTGGAAGCCTGGAGAGGGACGGTGGCTGTCCAGGCACACGTGGGGCCGGACAGAACCAAGAGATGCGGTCACACAGAACCTGCTTATCAACCACGTGGCCTGCGAGCCCCGACCGCCTGCGTGGGTCCAGCCCTGGGCCTTCACCTTGGGTCCCTCACCCTGACGGCCCCTCACCTGATGGCCCCTCACCTGATGGTGCCCTCACCTGACGGCCCCTCACCCTGACGGCCCCTCACCTGACGGCCCCTCACCCTGACGGTGCCCTCACCTGACGGCCCCTCACCCTGACGGCCCCTCACTCTGACGGCCCCTCACCTGACGGCCCCTCACCCTGACGGTGCCCTCACCTGACGGCCCCTCACCCTGACAGGCCCTCACCCTGACAGCCCCTCACCCTGACAGTGCCCTCACCCTGACGGCCCCTCACTCTGACGGCCCCTCACTCTGACGGTGCCCTCACCCTGACAGTGCCCTCACCTGACGGCCCCTCACCCTGACAGGCCCTCACCTTGATCGGCCGCTCCAGTTCCGGCTTCCTGTAGCGGAGCCATAGCATCCCAATGATGGCCAGGGCCACGCAGAGCCAGTTGAAGAAGCTGAAGAAGTTGATGACGGAGAAGATGTCTTTGGAGAAGGCGTAGAGCAGGGTCATGACGCACTGCAAGTACAGGCACGGGCCGTGAACCCCCCGACCCGGGAGACGTCTGTCGGGTGGGCTGACAGCCCCCACTCAAAGCAAAGGAGGGTGCTGAGGAAAGTGGCCAAGGCATATGGATTCCAAGGTGGAGGTAACGGACCCCCAGGCTCAGGAAGGCGAACACCTCAGAACTGGCCTGAGGACCCAGCACGGGGTCAGCAAAAGTGAGCCGGTGCATCTGGGCAGCGGTTTCAAACCCAAGCTGAACTCTCCAAGAGGTGGAACCTCACCCCCCTCTCCCTGAGCTGGGCCGAACTAGCCGACTGCTCCTACAATGGTGCAGAAAGGAGGGTCCTCGCTGTCCCCCAGCTTGCCCCCATCCCTGCCGTGGGGACGCTCAGGCAGCCCCTGGAGAAGCCTCCTGTCCACATGCCAGACGGGACACCTGTAGCCACGGTTAAGCCCTTGTGGGGCGGTGGCCCCGACTGACCACTGTGGTCACTGCCAGCGGGGCCACCGCGGGCTCCTGACTCACAGAAACAAGCCCTTTCTGTTTAGGCAACTGCGTTTTGGGGAAATTTGTCACATAGCAACAGAGAACTAATAAAGCCTCGCATCCTGGCACGGAAAGATGTCAGGCAGTGATGGGGCCAAGACTCACCGTGAACACGAGCGAGGGCATGGGCGTCAGCAGCTGCGGGTGGATCATGGACAGGACAGAGGGCAGGTGGCCCTCCCTGGACCCCACGAAGAACAGCCTGCGGGCAGAGGAGCAGGGGTCAGCCTCGTCCCGAGGGGCCAGTGCCCGAGGGCTGGGCTCCCTGCCATGGGACTCAGCTGACAAGGGACACAACTAGGGGCCCCCTGTTACCTCCAGCCCCCAGCTGGGCTCAGAATGAACCCATGAAGGAGTCTGCGTGAGCACAGTGGGGTCACCTCCAGGCGGGGAACTTGGTTTCTTTATTTCTGTGTCACGTGTCACTTGGACGTTTTGACTACTATATTATTACTCGTATTTTTACGAACATGACAAGAAAGAGAGCTTCCAGCACACACGCTACAAATGGCACGCAGCACTACCCCCCGGCCCCCCCGGCCCCCCCGCCCCATTCTGCTCTGGCCCCGCAGAGCCCATGTGATGGAGATGGTCCTGGTGGCTCACCTGGAGGACGTGAAGAGGGACCCATTGACGGAGCCGAAGCAGGAGAGGCCCACGAAGACGGGGATGACCCAGGACATGACACCCAGGTGGTAGTTCCCGAAGTCCTGCACAGACACCAGGCGTGAGCGCCACCCCAGGCACCCCGACCTCCCAACCCGACGGTGGCCCCCACGCAGGACCAGCCCCGCCCACTGTTGGCTCCAGACAAGGTGAGGTTCCTGCATGCGGAGGGTCCCTCGCGGCCTGGACGTCGGGGCTGTCCCAGGGTCCACACCCCCTTTTGAAGAGGGCCGGCCCCCTCTGGCACTCCTCCCCTGGGGCTGGCCCCTGCAGGGCCCTCCTCATCTGCACATCCCCGCCCCAAGAGCTCAGAGACTGTTTACTCAGAAGGTGGGACAGACGGGCCTGAGGTGGGGCTGGGGGTCCATAAGGGACTCACCCCTCGGCTCTAAGAACAACCATCACCAGGACCGCAGCAGACACGCTGATATGAAACCGCTGGGGTGGCCTGGGCACCGCTGTTAAATCGCCCTGTGATTCCCAAATGCAGCCAGCGCCTCCCCACTTCCTGGCGGGCTTGGCAAAGCACTGGCTCAGCCCCCTGAAGAGGAGCATGGTCTGCAGACGAGGCCCCGGTCATGGGCTCAGTGGGGAGGGGGGACGCGGGTGGGCGGCACCTTACCACAGCCACGGCCTCGGACGTCAGCATCTGCTCGGTGGACAGCGTGGTGAAATAGGCCAGGTTCGTGAGCACGTACACCAGAGTGACGATGGGGAGGGAGATGATGATGGCCAGGGGCAGGTTTCTGAAGGACCGGGCAGCACGTCACCACAAGGAAGCGGACGGAACCAGGCCCATCACCTGACGGTGGCCGGTCCCCACCTCCACGTGGGGAAGTGACACGTGACCAGCAAGCGGCTGGAAGGGGTCGGATGAGGGTACCAACCTGGGCCAGCAACTCAACCCTGCTGGCCTCCACTCCCCGATCTGTGCAACAGGGCTTCCTGCCCATTCTGAGGATGAACTGTATTCAAGGCCCCACGGCCCCCATAATCCTAACCCCACGCCCGCCCCCCAGGCCCTGCACTGCTTCTGTCAGGGCGGGGCTGGGCCCAAGGAGGCTGCGTCCTTCCCTCCCTGAACGTGAGGAAACACACACCCCTGCTCACACACATACCTGTAGGGATTAATCATCTCCTCTGTGACAAAATTCAAGTAATTCCTGGAATTGAGAGAGAGCAGACCTTTACTACATGTTCCTCCCACATTCATCAGGGAAACAGAATGCAGGTCCCCAGGGAGCCCCCCCTCCCCCGGCTGCCCTGGGCCCACGGAGAGGAGCCCTGCATCGCCCGGGGCTCCCCTGATGAGCAGCTGGGGGCTCAGGGGCGCCTCCTGGGCCTGCGATGGTCCTGTCCACCTCCCCCCAGCTCCGCGTGGCCCCCTCCTGGGCAGCAGCACCGTCTGGAAGGTGCCGGGACGTTTACCTCAGGGCTGCCTTCTCGGGAGCCGGGCCGTGAGCCAGCAGCAGCGCCAGGGCTGCGCGGGGGCCCTCTTGCTCCTCGGGGTGCATGAGGCTCAGAGCAGCTCCAAGAGGGCTTCTGGCCGCCCTCTAGGCTCACCGTGGTGTCCACGGTGAGATGTGGATTTCTGGCCCAGCCCATGTGCCCCAGGCATTCTAGAACCTACCATCCCCCGTAGGCAAAGAGGCCGCTGTACAGAGCCAGTACGATGTTCCCCACATCCAGTTTGGTGCCTTCAAAGGAGGACCTGGGATCCAGGTTGGACACGTCACCTGGCAGAGGCCAAATAGACAAAGGAACGTCAGGTTAGAGAGCACGGCACTGAGGTCAAACTTCAAGTTCTGAAATGTTCTCAGAGCAAAACAGCAACAGACAAAAATGTTAGGCTGAAGGCTTTTCACTGCAACAGATTAAGTGCACTCGCTGAGCCACCTGACCCTCATGTGCGCCAGACTCACTCTGGGGCCGGAGCAAGCAGCTTCGGCCCTGACGGAGGAACACGGTCCCAGGGGCCCACCCGGGAGGGGGACAGCAGCTCTGCAGACCCCTGGCTGCTCTGAGCACCCACCTCCCGCCTGCGCACTGAGGGACAGATGCCCGGGCAGTGCCTGCCTCCACCTGGGCTACAGAGCTGGAGGGACAGGCTGATGGGTGCCAGCCGCCTCAGAGGACGCTCCTCGCAGACCCTGTGACGTGGCTCCAGGTCAGGGGGCCTGTGTCTCCGCTCTCCCCCTTGGTGCCCGGAGCCCACAGCTGCTAAGTGCACACCCAGGCTGCCGCCTGCGCACACAAGCTTCCAAAGACAGCCGGGACCTGTCCCCGGGACACGGCTGTGCCTGGTGAGGGAGCAGTGCTGGCTGAGACGCTGGGACTCCAGGCTGAGGCGGCCAAGTCCCTGGCTACGAGCACCGTATCCAGCCCTCTTGGGTCTGTAAAATGACCCCACAACACACAGACCCGAGAAGACTTGCCCCGTCACAAGGGGCCAGCCTGACAGGCACGGGCAGAGGTCAGCCGGGCTGGTGGTCCACTCCCCATGGACGAGGGCCACCCAGCCCCACACTTCACAGACGATCACCATTCAGGAAGGAGAGCTGGAAACGAGGGTGGAGGTGCCGAGGGGACAGAGGGCTGCCTGCCAGGCACCGGGGCTGGAGGAGCCGGGCTCCCGTTGGATGCTGACTGCTCGTTAGTTCGGGACCATTTCTAACCGAGGCCCCTGGCTCTGGCCCAGGTCCTGCAGGGCCAGGCTGGGGTGTGACTCCCGGGACTACTCATGGGTCACTGCTGCCCACAGCTGGAGGGTCTGCAGGTCCCTCGGGGGTGGGGGGATGGGAGGCCCATGGGACTCCGCCACCCCAGCAACAGGACAGTGTGGTGGTGCGTGGTGAGGTTCCCACAAAGCCCCATCACTCCAGCCAATCAGGGCCTGCGCTTCAAGGCAGCACTGATGTCCCCTGGCAAACACGGCAATGGGGAGGGGAGGGACCCTGAGCTCCTGTTTCTGGGTCCATCTCCTTATGGTATTCCAGACACCTGGACTCTGCCCCGCAGGCGAGCTCGGGCCTCTGATCTCCAGCCTAAGCGGGGAGACGGACGTGGACACGTGAGGCCCCTGCACCCCCAGATGAGGATGTGGGCGGGCTCCCGGGCTCTGGCGCCTCACCCAGCCTGCCACCCACACGCGGTCTGTCTCGGAGGCCCAGGTCCCGGGGCTGCCCAGTCACAGGGTGGTCAGCAGGCTGGTGGGCGGGGCCAGTGCAGAGCGCCAGCTAGGGACGGTGCAGCTAACATCAGCGCAGCGCCCAGAGCCTGGCTGCTTCCCATGGAATGTTCTGGAATGAGCATTACTTTACACCTGCAGAGCCCTGCCACGTCCCGGGACCCTGCCCCCACACTTCTGCTATGAGGGGGTTAGGAGCATCAGTCCCACCGTTGGGGAAACTGAGGCTTGGGCCACCTGCCCAGGGGTGCAGGGTCTGGGGAGACCACCTAACTGTCCCCACTGCCCCAGGTCTCCGAAAGGTCACGAAGCCCCCCCCCCCCAGGGTGCTGCTGCCACCACGGTCAAGGCTTCACAACATTAAAGGTCTTTCCCAACAAAGGTTCCTTCAAGTAATGCATCTGATTTTCTCCTTAATCTGCCCCGTTTCCCTATTGCGACACTTCCTGCCCACTGCTTACTCTTCACCTGGAACCCCTCTGCACACCGCGGCAAGGCAGACTTTGGTGCAGTTGTTAAAACTGGCTCCAACCTCAGCGCAATCCTGAACTAGTGACACGTGTGCACACACGTCTGGACACGTGTGCACACGTATGCGTGGGGGACGCTGCGACCTGCCGGCTGCTGCTTTTGCTGAGAATAAACTCTGAGACTTGAAATGCAGGCGAGGGTTTTCAGGTAAGAACCACCGCTTCCAGGTCCACGGCCTGTGAATGTCTGTTTTCATCAAGGGGGCACTTGGTTCAGTGCCGACCAGCTCAGACCCCTGGCACATGAGACAGTTGGTGGAATTCCTGCAGCAGAATGGTATTTCCTGGGTTTACAGCTTGATTTTGCTGCATCTGAAACCCCAAGAAAATACCAGCTGCTCTGACCAAAACAAATGCAGGCTGACTCTCCCCAGGCTCCTGTGGGGGCCTGGGTAGGACACGTGGCCAGGCTGTAGCACTGGGACGCCCCTCGGCTGTGCGGGGCCTCACTCCCTGTCTGCAAAGTGCCTGACATCCCTCGGAAGGATGTGGACATCCGGTGCACAGTGGACAGATAGCGCCCCCCCAGAGCTCGGAGCCTCCAGTGAGGCTGGAGGACCTCCCACTCTCTCCTGGCACAGCAGGGCGGGGGCTGGGGAGCTCCGCCAGGAACTTGGCTGCTTTGGGCCCCAATCCACTCCTGCAAGTTCCCCTGGGCAGTCCCCCACCCTGTCACCTCCCTCCCACAGCAAGCCCCACTGCAGGCCCGGGTCTGATGGCGTGCTACCCCGAGCAGGTGCATGCAGGCCCCTCGGCAGAGGTCCGGGGCTTGCTTGGCCTCAGGCTGGGTTGGAGGTGGGCCCGGATCAGCCCTGCAGCCCCGGCGGGCACCCGACCAACGCTGGCAGAGCGTCTGCCCTCCTCTCCACGGGTGCCACGGAGCAGGCGCCAGGCCTGCTGGTTCTGTGCAGCACTTGGCCTGGGCCCCCCCCACAGGACTGGCACGGCCTGGAGGAGCGAGGGGTGACCGCCCAGGGACACCCTGCCCACGCCGTCCGGTGGTCTTGTTGGGGCGGGAGCCCTAACAGTAGGTGGGCTTAGGGTGGCTTGGAGAGCTGGTGGGGGGCCGCCTGCCTGACTCCAGGGCAGCAAGAAGCAAGTGAGGCAGCCATGCCCTCATGTAACAGCGTGCGCCGGGGCGGCCCCGGGCCCGGTGGCCACAGTAAGAATGACACAAGGGAGCCCAGTGGATTCCAGGCTCCGCACGGTGACCTCAAGCACCCTCCGGCCCCAGCAAGCAAGGCACCTGTGTTAACGACTAGAGACACTTGGGGCTGTCATGGCTGTGGTGGGGGTCACATGGCTGGAAGCCGGGGTGCCGCTGGACACTCTGCAGTGCACAAGGCGGCCCCCACAGCAGTCGGTCCCAGTTGGCAGCAGTGCCAGCACCAGAGGATGTGACAGCAGGTGCCTGGCCCACGAGCCACTGCTCCCAGCCTCCCCCATGGACCCCAACCCAAGGCACCATCCTTGTTTCAACACAGAGCTCCAGGCCCCAGACAGGGGATGAATGACTGCCCGCCCCATCCGCGCCCTGACCACCACTCAGGCTCTGTCCTCACAGGGCCACCGCCCCCGCAGGCAGATGGACAGACGGGGGCTGGGGGAAGGCAGGCCCTCTCGCAAGCACCAAGATGTGAGAACCCCAGGACCCACAGATTAACAGGGTCCCCTGGGCTCCCCCTTCTCTGCAGGCTTCAAAGTCACCCCTAACTTGTTGCCCACAGGGAAGGCAGGTGGTGGGTTCTGGCCCTAGGCTCACCTGTGCCCCAGGTGCCCCTTTCATGGGGTCCACCCGTCCTCGCCCTAACACGCAGCCTCCTGGGAGGACCGCGGGAATGTGCGACGCAGTGCAACGTCCCAGTGGCCTCAGGAACCAAGCCCGCCCGCCCGCCATCCAGGATCCACTCGAGAATAAGGGCGACTGCAGTGGTGTTCACAGGGTCCAGAGAGCCGATTCCAGGGAAAGCAGCCCGAATCCCTGTGCCATGCAGACATAGCCACGGGAGTGTCAACCTGGGCCCCGGGAAACCCCCAGCCCCGAGAAGCCATGTGCACGGGGGCGGGACCAAGAGCCCCGCGGGACACGCCAGCCCCTCTGAACCAAAGGACAAGGACTGCCCACGGTCTCTGCACCGCCCCCAAGACCTCATCTGGCCTCTGCGTTGGGGGCTGGCCTGGTCGCACTCACTGGTCTGGATCCATGCACGGGAACCCGCCACCTGCAGACGCCCAGTCTGCTGACAGTGTCCAGGAGAAAGCTAGAAAACCCCGGCCCCTCAAGGTGGCCAGGCCCTGCCCTACCCAGGCTGCCCTCCTGTGACAGCCGTGGACACCCCTCCTTGGGCAGGGACACTGTGAGGTCATTCCCCAAACCTGGGGGGTCCACTGTGCTAGAACATTCCGCCTTCAGTCCCACTTTAACCCTCTGGGGGTACACACGATGGAGTGAGCTGAACAGGGTCCCCTCAAAGTGCACGTACCCCTGGTCATGACCGGACTTGGAAAAGGGTTTCTGCAGACACCATCGAGGCACAGACTGGGTGGGTCCTGAACCCACCAGAGTGTCCTCAGGCGACAGAGACACGGGGAGAGGCCACATGATGACAAGGCAGAGTGACGCGCTGGGAGGGGGTGGGCCCTTCCTGCAGGTGTCAGGGGAGCGTGGTCGGCTGCCCCAAGACGGAGAGGGTAACTGCTGTTGTTCGAAGCCCCTAGTTTCTGTCCTTTGCTGCAGCAGCCCCAGGACACCCCATGCAGACAGAGGGACCTCAGTCCATCTGGGTCAGGCTCCCGGGTCCCCGCTGCGCGTCATGGGCACAGTCGGGGCATGCAACAGCCACAGCCTTGGATCCTGTGCCTGAATCACTGGCCAAGTGAGCTTGGCTGTGGTCCGTGGGGCTGAGCCCCATCTGAGAGTCCACTCTGCATGGCCAGTGCCCTTAGCGGGTTCTCCCCTCCATCCAGAGACCAGGCATCCTTGTGGGGGTCACATGCCACAGCCAGCTTACCAAGGGTCCCTCTGTCTTGTCTCCCCACCTCCAGGCTGAGTGTCTGGTGCCCAGGGACTGTCCCCCTCCAGCTCTGCCTCTGAGGGGGCAGGAACCTGGGCTTGGGGAAGCCAGGAGGGGAAAGTACTGGCTCACCACAGCCAGTGTCTGTCAACAGTGTCACCTGTCTTTTAGACTCCTGGAGGAGCAGGCCCCTGGCCCTCAAGTTCAGCCTCAAACCTCAAATCCCAGTTGGAAAGGACACTCCTCCCACTGCACAGGCTACAAGAGACCCCAAAACTGACTGCCCAGCACAGGGCTTTCTGGCTCCCGCCCCGTCCAGCTGCGGCCCTGTCCGTGCAGCTGACCACCCCGGGCACGGGTGAGCGAGGGCAGCAGTGGGAGGGAGCCAGCTCCCAGGCCTTGGGTTTCACCCTGGGGGTGGGCGGCAGGAGGGAGGCATGTGACTTCCAATCTGACAGCTCCAGAGGCTGCATCTGCAGAGCATGCAGCCCAGTGGAAAGGACTCAATTAAAAATGATCAAAGGGCACCTACGGGAAAGAACAGCCAGCGTCACAGGTCCTCCCACGGCGGCCAAGGGGCTCCGGTGTCTGCCGCGTGACCCACTGCTCTGGGCACTTGGCGAGGAGCAGACTGCCCTCCCCATCCCAGGCACCGCCCTGCCCTCCCTTCAGCCCTGGCCCTCTCTGCTGGGGGCACAGGTGATCCGTGGGGAAAACCGTGGGGCCCCAGTTACAGCATCCTGTGGTCCTTGCCGGACCCTGAGCCCCTCGAGACAGCCTCTGTCACAGGCACCCCAAGTCCTGCCTTGGGGAGGACAGGCTTGGGAGCCTGAGTGCGTCCCCTCCCCTGAGAGGGGCGACACCTGTCCACAGGTCGCCTTGATACTGCTGTTGCTGCTGTGGCCATTTCACAGATGAGGACACTGGGGCTCCGGGAGGGGACAAGACCTGCCCAAGGTCCTCAGAGAGCCATCTGAGATGCAGACCCTCCCAGGACGAGGGGCTTCTCCCTGCCCTGGGTCTCCGGCCACCTGGCCTGGCTGCCCAGAGCCCCCCGCACCTCCTTGTGACGCCCAATACCGCTCCTGGGCAGAACACAGTGAAGCGGCGGTCTTCCCTCGAGGGAGCTCATCTCCCTGCGCAGTGTCCATCGTCACAAGCCATGTGGGGTCCTGACTGGACACCACCCTGCTACGAGCAGAGAAGGGACAGGCCACCACTGCTCTGTGTCTTGGGGGCCCCCAACCTAAGAACTAAACTAATCCTTGGGGGCACGTTGACCTTCAAAGTCCTGCCTGCTGGGGCTTCCCCACTGAAAGGCCTCATTCTCGCCTGGGTGGACCCCCGCCCCCCTGGCACAAGTCACTTCGAGGCAGAACTCGGACACAGAGAAAACCAGCAGGGGGGCTTGGAGCCTCCGTGCCCATTTCTCTGGCCCCCGGGGCCAGTGTCCCAGCGCTGAGTGAGGTCATGGGGGCTGCTGTGGGGCCGGGGGGCAGAGGCCGGGTCTGCCCTAGTGCAGGAGAGCCCCTCCCACGACCTCCGCAGCGTGGAACCCTTTATCTGCTCAGCCTCGCCCGCCGCTCCTACTGCTCGAGGAGACGCGAGTGTCCCACCAACCACACGCCACAGCAAAACCACAAGGGTCTCATTGTGCATCCCACGTTCCACTCCCAGCCTCTGGTCTCGGCACCACCCACTCAGCTTGGGAACAGCCTGGCCTTGGGGCCGTGGGCCCTGCTGAGTGTCGTCAGTTAAAGGACAAAAGTGGGTGGAGGCAGCTGGCGGGCACATCCTGAGCCTCGAAGTGCCCTCTGCTCACAGTTCTCACTCACTCAGGCCCTCAGGCTGATGGGCCTGCTTCTCTCTGAGGCCTTCCTGCCCACCCACGCTTCGGGGCCACTGGGACCTGAAATGCCAACCTGAGGTCAGGCTTCCCTCCTGAAAAGGCTGGGAGCAAATCCAGAGGGCCCCATGTGTGCAATTCCCCCCATCCCCATCCCTGGCCACAGGGGCTGCCTGAGCTGCACCCCTGCCCGAGGTCTCAGCCTGGCCCTGGAGAGCTGTCCCCTTGTCACCCGGACTCTGAGCCTTCATCCAGCCACCTTCTGGCCCTCAGAAGGGCCTCCCTGGTTGGGGCTGAGCCCCATCTGCCCGGCTATGATTCTGCTGCCCACAGGTCTTGGCTGTCTGATGTCCATGCACCGGCTTGCAAGCTATGGACGGCAGGGCCAAGTGCCAGCGGGTCTCGGGAAGTTCTGGTGAAGGAGAACCAGAGAACCAGGGCAGGACTGCCCACAGATCTCAGGGCAACGACAGGCCTGGAACCAGGCCTGCTGGGCCCCACACCTGAGCCCCTCTGGGCACCAGGCAGGCCCAGGAGGAAGACCTTCCATGCTGGGTGGGGCCGGGCACTGGGTGAAGGACTGTCCGTGAGGCACGGATCACGGATCACGTTCTCCAGATGCAGCGTGGCCCGTGGCCAATCTGAGCCCCTGCCCAGGGGCCCTTCCACCAACGTTCAGCACGGGGTCAGGCAGCCGCCCCAGGGGAAATCGGACGCCTGTCACGGGGAGAAGGGTTGTTCTCCCAAAGTATCCTCTAGAAGGGAAGGCATGCGTCTGGAAGCACACTGGCCTCCGGAGGAAAACCCGTGCGCAGGAATCCTGCAGATGCTGCACTGCTTCCCAAGCTCAGAGGGGAACGGCTTCGGGGGGAGGGTGTTCTCAGACGGCAACAGAATTATAAACATGTTATGTGTTCAGGCTGAACAAAAGCTCCTTGCTACCCCTGCTGAAATCTGTTTTTACAGAAGTCTGGCTTCCCCTACATTCCTCATCTGCCTGGATTTAATCACATCAGCCAAGCAAAAACCTTCACAGGCAAGTCTCCCCAACGACACTGACATAGTTCCTAGCTGGGCAGAGTCAGGTGGGCATGGGGCGTGGTTTTTCTCCCACGCATTGGTGCCCACCTGTAAGCTCTCCACGAGGCGGGGAGTGAGTTCCCAGCCCAGACTGCCCTCCTTAGAGCTGATCATCACTCCTGACACCCAGAACCTTGTCTGGCCAGGGTCCTTGAGACAAAGTCTTGTCTTCAGGAAGATGCTGGAACAGGAAGACCCAGGAAGCCCTCTGAGAACAGGGGAGCACGGACACGGAGTGAAGGCAGATGCAGGGCCTGACACAGCCCTGCCGAGGGGGCGCACTCACAGCTGGTGTCTCAAGGACTTCCCAGGTGATCTGACTTCACTAAGGCTGAGAATTACCGGTCAGATGCAGGCTCCCAACATAAAGTGCAGTTCATGAAGCACTAAGCTGGCTCCTTTCCGAGGCGAGTGACCCAGGGTTCAGGTGGAATTTTCCCTTCAGTGATGATGGTCAGAGCTGACAGGTGCCAGGTTCTCACCGGTGTCAGGGTGAAGCCTCCCCCCATACTGATGTGTTTAATAACGGCAGTCCGCCCACACTACCTGGATCCCTGCCTCCGCTCTGCTCAGGCAGTGTAGACCAACACCGCCAGGGGTCCGTGAGGGCAGGCACCGCAGCCCCTCGTGCACCCACCTCCCGAGCCCTGAGGGTGCCCCTGCACAGCCCCGTGGACTGTGGACACCGATCCTGTGAGCACAGAGCCCCACGCGGCCAGTGCGAGGAGGGAGCAGGGTGGATTTCTGACATCACGGGCAGAAGCCTCGAGGACACGCCAGGGAGGGGCCGTTAGGGGCTTTCCATCTGCTCATTTCACAGCCAGCCGGCCCCAAAGTGTGCAGGGGGATGACAGTGGCAGCCCACATGGGGTTCTGGATGCAGCAATGCAGACTCTGCCCAAATCCTGGCTCTGCTGTGGATGCGCGCCAAGCTGCCTGCAGGACCAGGCTGGCAGTGCCCCTGGTGAGCCAGGGGACGTAGGGGCTGGCTTCCAAGCCCTCAGCTCTGTCAGCAGTCAGATGCAGAGGGAGGCCCCGGGTCTCACCTGCGTCCCCCCAACACATGGGACTGGGGGGATGTGTCCTCAAGGCGATCTCCTCTAATGGGGTTCTGTGGGGTCACCATCTGCAGAAGCCAAGCAGATGCCTCCCCCCTGACCTGCCATCCACCCGCCCCGGGGAACAATACTTCTGTTCACAAGAGACACCCCAAGAATGTTCCTGACAGCACTTCTCAGGTCCCCAGAAACAGGGACAACTCCCCTGACACACAGGATAGACGTTACAGCACACTCACAAGGACACGGACCAGCAAACGCCTCCGTGTGGGCACCCAGCACGAGGAAAAGCCACCTCGGGAAGTGCGAGGACAGGCGACGGCACCCCCCGGCTGTGCTCCTGACATCGCAGGCGCAGCGCCAAGCTCTCCACACGAACCCCCACGTCCCGCCCCAGGTCCACCCCAAGCCAGGAGAGGGCGGGGTTCACGGTGCGCACGGCGGATTGGCATCCCACTGCCCTGGACTGACTTAACCTGCTGGGTGACACACGGTCCGCCTGCGCATCAGTGCCTCTCCCGGGCAGCGTGGCCCATGGACCCCGATGGAAGCCATCACGCTACTGCGGGCCTGCAGGCCGGCCGTCTGGAGAGGGGGCCCCCACTCCGGGCACAGCAGGGCCGCACTCACCTTTCCCGATCTGGATGAAGCCAAGCAGGATGATCAAGGCCAGTGCCAGGAGTTTGGCAGCAGCAAAGGCGTCCTGGACGCGGGTGGCGGCCTTCACGCTGTAACAGTTCACGGCTGTGAGCAGCACTGCAGAGACAGGGGCAGTGTGTGAGTCGCAGGGAAGCACAGGCAGGCACCGCAGCCCCCTCCCTGGGGTCTGACTTTCTGGGCTCCAGGTCCAGGGTCACAGGCTGAGAGCTGCCCCCCCCCCAGGGCCTCCAGCCTGGCACAAAGGATGAATGAATTCAACCTCCTAAGGGCCAATGGATTCATCCAGCCCTGCCCCCCACCCCGCACACCCCGCTGGATGAGCCTTTGAGGCGAGTGCTGTGCTCAGAGCAAGTTAAAGTGCAAATCGGCCTTTTGGAGGGTGACCGTGGCCCCCTGTTTGCTCCCACCCAACATTTCAGCATAACCTACAGCCCCTGCACAGGCTCCCAGCTTCTGAAGGTGGGGCCCTCTCTTCAGAGGGTCTTGGCAGAATCCCAGAGAAAGGAGCGAGGCACCCTGTTAGTTGGACTCCACCTGACAGGCTGAAGGGTGGGCCCGAGGGGGCAATTTTGCCTCCTGAGTTGGGGCTGACGCCCAGCATGGGGGGCCCAGCCGTGGGGGCAGAGAACAGCTCACAAGTACCAGTCCCACCACTGGTGTCACCACAGACACACCCAAGGGCGGGGGCGGGGGGCACGCGCAGGGGCTGCACAAACGCCCAGACACGCTGGGCCCCGGGGAACAACCAGCCCAGAGCGGAGTGCGGTCAGCCGGCTGTAACACCGCCGCCCCGTGAGCGCACGACAGGACACAGCCGGATTAGAGCAAAGGCGAGGGACAGACACTCGGCACCTGCCCCTCCTACTTCTCCCTCTGCTGTCTCAGCCGAATCCCGCGGAGCACCCGGTGAGCGAGCCCTCCTGGCTGGCGCTCCGCTCCTGCAGATCCCCGGATCCCCGCCCGGGCGCAGAGCTGGGGCCTCTTATTCTCAGAAGGTGGGCTGTCAAACATTAACCAGCGCATCCTGGACCCACGGGAAGTGCGTTTCCCGGCAAAGCCCCGCACATGCCCGGCTTCTTGGGAGGGCTCGGTTGGCGAAGAGAGTCGGGGAAGGGCTCCCGCCCGAGACAGAACCAACCCAGGGCTGGCAGATGCCACGTGGCTTCTTCCCCAGCTAAGTTAATCGCACGTAATTTTACAATCGGAAGGACAGGCCCCACACCAATTAACTGGATGAGACCTGTGAGCTCTGGTTGGGACCCAGAGCCTCACTGCACCCAGCCTGCCTCCACTTATCTCTTTCGAAAGTTAATTGATACCTAAATAGCACTCCCACCCCATCACTTTCTCTTGGCTGCTGTACGCTCCGGCTGATGCAACCAAAGGCCAAGACTGCATGCAACGCTCTCAGAAAGCCCAGGTTGAACACTGTTTTGAAATTAGTTGCTTTTGGCTGCTATTCCTAAGCTGAAATACTCAGAAGCTCCCCTGCCAGCGGCGACAGCAAAGGCCTGTGACCAAAGAGCCACAGCAGCCCTTGCTCGTGGGGACCCTGGCTGAGCTCCCTGCACTCCTAGGCTGTGGTTCTGCACCTGTCAGAGGCTGGTGGTAAAATGAGCTGCCTCGGGGTCTCGTGACAAAGCATCCGTGTCACAGCACTGAAACCACCTCCGGCAGCAGGAGCTGAGGCCAGGCAGCACCAGGGGCCCTCACCGTGTGGCTCTGGGGTGGACACACGCTCTGTCCAGGCCCTCAGGACCGAGGGGGAGACAGCTGTCCTGGAGTAAGCACGTCAGCACAGAAGAAACAGAGGCTCCAAGAGGCCCCCTGTCCGAGGTGCCGGGGGCAGACCCAGGTCTGTAGGGGCCGTCTGATGCCCCCCTCAAGTGACAATGAAGGGCGGGGGAGGAGGTGAGCAGCAGAATTCCTGGAATTCCCTTCTCCTGGGCGTCCCGTCTAGTGCTCCCCGTCCCACCTGCCGCGTGGCTGGGGGCTGGGGCGCGGGGCCCTTGGAGGACAAGCCCAGCCTCCTTTCCACCACCGCTGCACAGCGAGAGGGCGGCCCTGGGGCTCTTGCCGGACAGTCTCACATTCCCTGCCTAGGGAGCGACAGCCAGAGGGCAAGGCCTCCTTTCCGGATGCGGCAAGAAGCGGGCGGATTGCATCACTTCTCCATTCATGCCCTGAGGGCGGGAGGGGCGGTGGCTAGTCTACACACCAGGAGGCGGCTCTTCCCGCCACTGCCCGCCCAGCACAGCGGTGGCTGCTGTCACCACTGACAACTCATCGCCCCGTGTGCGGTCCCCACCCCAGCGGAAGCAGGGGCACCTCTCCCTGCCTCACAGATGAGAGCTCTGAGGCTCTAGGAACGGGGGGGGGGGGGGGGGGGGTGGCTGGCCCAGCGCCCCCAGCAGCAGGGCTGTCCTGCTGTGGTGGTCACTGGGGCGGGACCGAGGCCCGGGGCTCCTCCTCCAGTGCCCCCAGGCCCTCCTTCAGGAAGAAGGGGCTCCACCCAGCACTGCGGTGCCCGCCCAGCAGGAGTCAGAGCCCCACTCCAGTCCCAGGTAGTGGACTGCGAGGCTGGCTGGCTGGCACAGCAGGGAGGGAAATGGGCCAGATCACAGCATAAACGGGACTTTGTAACTTCCATTTCCTTCACAGGAAGAACCACAATACACGATGAAGCTTCAACGCTCACTGACTTCAGCCGACAGCTAAACAAATGCTCTACTGTTCTCCGCAGCGTCCTTTCTGAAAACTCCAAGATGAAACAGAATCAAGTAAATAAGCAGATTCACCAGGACCCGTGTCTCTGGGCCCTAACAAGAGCTGGGCTAGGAGGCGGCCGGGGGCTGCGCCTGCTCTCAGCTGTTGCGCTCCATCCCCTGGACAGGGCCCTAGCTCTCCCGCAGGGGCTGGAGGGGCAGGGTGTGACCAGGGCCTCACTGCTGACCACAGGCGGAGTGGGGCTGGCCAAGGAGCTCAGTGACGCACGGGGGTCCCCCATCTGCTACTTTTCAGAACCCCCATGCTAGCGCCTCTGGGACCCTCTCTGACCCTGAGCGTGGGGTGGCCTGCAGGGACTGGACGATGACGGGGTTCCGCCCACCAGAGTGACTCAGGACAGCCTCTCTCACTCTCTCAGCTTCCCTACCCGCTGTGCCAGGAGGATGTACCAAAGGGAGGGGTGCTCCCCAGCCTCGGGGGAGGGCGCTTATCCAAGCAGCACGACAGCTCCCTCCCCAGGCCTCTGGCCCAGTTATCTGAACCTCCAGGCCCCCAGGTGTCCACCTCCTGATAAACCCTTCAGCTGCGGGTCCGCCCCCAGGCATGACCGCTCCAGGGCAGGACACCGTGGTCCTGTGGGCTCCAGTAAGTGCCATGCGGGTGGCGGGCTGTCTCGCTCACAAGGGAGGGCTGGAAATGCAGGGCAGCCTGTTTTCATTTAAAAACACCAAAACAGAGCACACAACACACCAAAATCCATTTCCCTCCCCAACAGAGGGTCAAACCCTGATGGGATTTACCGGCCTGGTGACCAGCGCTGCTCTCCCCTGGGCGTTACGGGTGCAGAAAGGGCTACATGTGAGCTCCTGCTGTATATGTGAGCTCGCTCCCTCGCCCAGGGCCCTGGACACTCCTGCCAGCGCCCTCCTCACAGGTGCCCTCACTGCTAACCGCTCTGCTCACTCCAGGGCACACACATCAGAGGAGGGTGACAAACAAGCCCAATGGAATCATCCAGAACCGCAGCATCCGGGGGCCAGCTGGCCAGAGACTCTGTCCACTGTCCCCGTGTATGGGGCTGTAACCGTGGACCCGCCCTCCTCCCTGGCCCAGGGCTCTATGGGGACCATCCCTCTCCCAGGATGGGGGGGGACAGGAGTCACTTGAGTTTGATGCAGGGCCCCCAGGTCAGAGCCCCAGAGCTGAGGCCCTCGCTGCTAATGAGCTGCTGGTGGGCTCCTCACATGAGCCTGTGAGAAAGGTCCTTTTTGCACGTGGTTCTAGGGCACTTGATAAAATGGGTCAATACTTGAGGCAAAGCAGATCAGAGGCTCAGGGGTAACAGTCGCCCAACACAGGGGGGGGAGTCGAGACACCAGGCAAATGGCCCCCGCTTTGCCTGCAGCTCTGCCAACAGGGCCCCGAGATGGGACAGGAAGTGGCTGCCGGCTGCAAGGGTTCCAGGAAGCTCAGCCAACCTGGGTGCCCGGGGAAGCACTGGTACTGGGCCAGAGAGCAGCATCCGACCTCGTGACCGAGGCTGGACAAGCCCTGGGCCCAGGCAGCCAGTCTGCCTGCTGATCTGGAGCCTGAATATCTGTCCAACACAGCGGCACTCACTGGGCACTGGGACCCGGAGCCCTGGCTGCCAGTGGGCCGGGGCTCCTGGACTGCGGCCAGTGACCACAGGCTTGCGTGGCCCAGGTGGCCAGGAGAGCGGCCAGCAGCAGGGCTGACCACTGGACAGGCATCCTGTCGCTCTGGCTTCTTGTCCTGCCTTTGCCTTGTAGTCCAAACCCACCCGGGCACATGGGGGCCCTCCTCCCTCCCTGCACACCCAGATGTCCTCTGGGCTTGGCAGGGCCCCTTCCACCCCAGGCCCAACTCCCCCTCCCAGTATTTCTTCACTTCCTGCCCTGACTCTCATCCCTCCTAGTAACAGACAGAGGCCCCCATTCGGGTTGTATCAGAGTCCTTGGGGACCTCATAAAACAGGTCTCCCCGTCCCTGGGGTCTGATGGGGCAGCCTGGGCGGGGCCAAGAACCTGCCGTCTGACATGGTCAGGGATGCTGTTGCTGCAGGCTCGAGGACCCATATGGAGAACCAAATGTGGCTTCACGACAGCTGATTCACCTTTACTGACTCCAAGAAAGTGAATGAGCATGACCCCACCACAACCCAAGCACCTGAGGAGGGCCAGCCTCCCTTCCAGACGCGCTCAAAGGCAGAGCCCGCTCAGGGGGACAGCCCAGCTCCAGACCTCCCACCACCCCACTGCTGGCCACTCAAGATTGGAGCCTTCAAAGGGTCTGGAAAACTGACAGAAAATGAAGGAATTCCCCAGGGCGGGGGCTGCTCAGATGGGACCCAGGGCTCCAGTTCTGGTGCTGGATCTCTGCCACGGCCGGATGTGACACCTCGGTCCAGTGGGGAACACTGCCCCCCAAGTACCCACACCTGTTGAGGCCCTGGTTTCCTGCAAAAAGAATTACTAACACGCTGTGTCACATTTTCAAATGTGACCAGCCCTGGAACATGCGTTTCATGTTTCCCATTTTTAACCAGGCTGGGGGACGCCCAGCCATACAGAGTTCCCCGCCATTCGGTGGTGGAGGTGTCCGTGAGCATCTGGAATGGGGCTGACACTTTATTTCAAAATATGCCAGACAGAGGCAGATTCAGTCAACTCTGAGATGTGCTGACCTGTGAGCCCTGCAGTAAGCAGGGAATCCCACAAGCAGCCATATCTCGCTTTTGTGGGTTCTTCCAAAGCAGAGCCCTGCAAAACATGGAGGTTCCCAAAGCACCCCCAGCACCTGGCCCCAACAACAGCCAGGATGCACAGGAAAGGAGTCTCCCCCACAAAGTCAGCCCCAGTTCCTGACATGCTGTGTGACCTTGGGCAGGTTGCTTAGTGAGTCTGAGCATCTGTTTCCTCATCAGCTAAAGAGGAATACTGCGGCAGGCCCGGTGGGTGAATTTTAACATGCAAACACACCGCCTGGCATGCCTCCAGGTTACTAGTCCCAGGGGTCACCGCAGAGTGAAGACCTGCCAAGGACAGCAGGGGTGCACGTGCAGGGGACTCCGTGGTCAGTCCCATCCTGGCTCTTACCTCTGGGGCCTGGAAACCCCCACCCCTGCCCAAACCTGCTGCAGCTGCAGCACCTCAGGGCGAGAGGACACTGCAGCATCCACCCAGCACCTTCATTGGTTAGCTGGCGGTCAATGGAGCTCAGAGAGGTTATCTGACTTGCCAAAAGTCACACAGCTGTAACCAGGGGAGTGGGGTGAGGATCCCCCGGCCTTCTAAGTCCCACTCCTGTGCTCTGGCTACTGGACTGGGGTCCTCAACCCTGGCTGCCCGTGACAGTCTCCACCCCTGCTCCCCTGACACATGATGGGCTCCCACTTTGCTGGGTCGCGGCAGGGGGCTGGGCATCAGTGTTCCCAACTGGGTGGCTGGAGGTGCAGCCAGGGTGGAGACCCACCATGAACACACAAGTCTACTGACACCCTTGGAGTGGGGGAGACGGACAGGTGGGGGCGTGGCCCCATGCAGGTTCAGACCTGAGTCTGCAGCAGGCTCTCACGTTGGTGGGGCCCTCGGACCCTCCCGTATGACTGGGGGACACTCATGACGCCCCTGTTCACCTGTGACCAGGACAGAAGCCGACCCTCAAGTTCTCTCTGTGCCACAGCAACGGGGAGCTGACCTGCTAGTCCACACCGACCCAGAGAACAAAATGTTCGTTACCCAGACTCTGGGGAGCGTCCCTCCTCGTCCGGACCCTGAACTTGGCCTCCTCAGCCCGAGCTGAGAGCCCCGGAACAGGCCTTCCCTCCCGACTGCCTCTTCCGGCCGCCCCCACCCTACACCCAGCTTTGCCCTTTCCTTCGGCTCTGAGGGGCCTGACACGATGGCCTGTCACACGTGTTTGCGACCACACAGGATGACCAGACGAGGTGGCTCCAGCCAGGCCCCTCCAGCTGCCGCTGCGCGCAGCATACCCACAGCCTCTCCCCTGCACCCGGTGGGGCCGCAGCGTCACTGTCCCCTCGCCAGGCACACCTGCTCTGTCATGTTCCTCCCTGGACAGTCCATCTGGCACTAGGCCCCCACCGTGATGGGACAGCCAACTCTCACTCCCTCCGCAGGCACAACCTGCCCACCCCTGCCCTGCCCCAGGCTCTGAAACATAGGCCAAGAGAGGCCCAGCTCCCAGCCCTGGGTCACGCAGCCAGAGAGAGCGCCAGGCCCCAACAGGTCTCCTGCAGCAGCCCTGGGCCTCCCAGCTGACTGAGGCTCACAGGGGCCCCTAGGTGGGGGCCAGGTGAACACAAAGCCACACAGCCTGCGTCCGCACCGAGGGCTGGGTCCCACAACAGCCTCAGGCAGCTCATGTGGACAGGGTCTACACGCTGGGCTGGTCACGGGTCACAGTCTCCGGGCAGTAGCTCCAGTTCTGTACTCCTACACTCGGGGCAGCTCACGGATGATTGGGTTGTCAGCCAGCAACCAAGGTCAGGGTGACTCAGAGCGCGGATTGGGTTGCCTGCATCACACAGGAGGCTTCAGAGCAGGCGAATCCCATGGGGGAGAGGTGGGCGCAGCCAGGGAAATGCCCCTGCCTGAAGGCAGGTCTCGGTGGACAGGTGTGGAGGAGGGACGACACCCCTTCCCACGGCAGAGGAGTACAGGAAGGCCACCTGGGACTGCCCACCTGCACAAGCAAGAGCTCAGGATCCTGCCAGGATGCAGATGGGACCCCAACCATCAGAGCCAAGAAACTGCCGGCCTGGGTAGCATTCAGCTGGTGGGAACAGAATGGGGCAAGGCCTAGGGGTGGGGAAAGGTGTGCTCTGGGCAGCTCCCCTAGCCTACAATCCAGACAAGGGCGTGGGAAGGTCACACCGCCTGGGGGTGTGAGCACATAACCTGCCCTGTCCCCGGCACCCGCTGTGAGTCGCGGAAGGAGGGGACGGGAACTGGAGGCCAGCGTGGGCACAGGACAGGGCCCTGGGCAGCTGGGACCCAAGGGGCAGCTGTCTGCCGCCACCCCCACACCTGCCCCCACCCTGGAATCTCATTTGCAAAGTGAAGGTTCTGAGAGAAGATGGATGCTTTCTTAGGTGGCTCCCTGTAAGCGGTCTGACTCCCCACAGTTGGGGGTGAGAGGTGGGCAGCATTTCCCAGGGAGACCCCAGGACACGCATAAACCTCACATCCAGGAAGTGCTTGCCCTCAGCGACCAGGTGCCTGGACGTGGTAACCGACACTGTGGCAGACCACTGGCACCTGCCACCCTCGCCAAGACAAAGACGGCTCAGGTGGAAGAGGGCACCACAGCTGCGGCTCCCACCCACCACTGCCTTGGTCCCCCTGGCTGTAACCTGGGGGGTGGTGACACCGATTTCAAAGGCTGGGCAGTCTCTGATGGGGCCATGCTCTCAGGGGGCAGGGGTGGCTTCCAACCCAGCTGGGACTGTGGGCGTCCGGGAACCTCGTGACTACGAGTTTGGATTGGGTGTGCTGGGCGCACATTCCATGGGATTATCAAAGGGGTCCGTGACCCAGGGGAGACCGGCTAGAGACGCCCCCCACATCTCCCGCCTCCCTCGGGCCTCGCGCCCTGTGAAGCCCCTGCCGGGCCCCAGGCTGTCCCGTGACCTGGGGCTGGAGCGCTTTCACGTCTGGCTGGGAAAGTCAGATTTCAGAGCTAATTACCAGGCTGCCGTCTGCACTCGGCTCACAGCTCCCGATGCTGGGGTGGCCAGCTCCTTGGAAACACCTAGAGGCCTTTGCTTCACGTGGCAAGGGGCTGACGCCAAGCGGCTGGCAGGCGTCCAGACACACTGAACCGGCAGTTGTATGCAGGCCTCGCTGTGACAGGGGACACAGCGGTGAGCACATTGCATAGGATGGGGCCACACCACCAGGACAGAGTCACAAGGGGGGGCTGGGGGAGGGAAGTCATGCTGCCATGGCCTCCCCTCTCCTCCGGGTCATCACCCCAACTGACTGACCTACCCTGGGGTCAACTGGCCATGACTCACCCACAGCCACAAAACCCATGCCTGATCTGCACGCTTCCTTGTAGAAGGACAGGCGTGTCCCCAGCCCCAGGAGATGCCGACACCCTGCCCCATCCCCACCAGGCAGGGCCACAGGCTGACACCTGTGCGATGGGCAGCTCAGCTCGGCCCCTGCCCCACAGGGAACTGCTGGCCTTCCCTCCCCTTCAACTCCTCCCTTCCTTCTTTCTGCTAAGACTGATGGGTGACATGCGTGACAACTAGGGGGTGCAGGTGGCTGTCCTATCCAGTGGGAGGGAGAGGAGGGGGCGCCCAGAGATCTGCAGCCACCTCCCTGACACCTGCGTGCCCTGGACAAGAGGGACCACAGCTCAGACAGGCTGAGTCAGCAGAGGGACGGGGGTTCAGGCTCTCCCTTCTTCTAGGAGATTCTCCCGTGAGATCAAGGACCCGTTAGGGCTCAGCTGGGTTTCTGAACCACGGTGGGTCCATGTTCCCTGTGTGCTCCTGCCTCCGGCCTCTCCAGATGCCACCATTCCCATCTCAGAGAGAGCGGCCAGGGAGGCTGGAAAAACTGGGGATGAAAACCCGGCCCAGGAACAATCTCAGCTCGCCTGAGCGACTTCTCCGCAAAGATAAAACCCGTGTCACCTGAATCTCAAACAAACGCCACCAAGTTTTCACTAAGCTGTAAGTAACCCACGTAAGCTGGGTCTCATACCAGTCTCCCAGCGCCAGCAAGCCTAGCGTCTCTCACCTTCATGACTCGTTACAAAGACAAAAACACCAGGGCCACACACGGAGGGCCCCATTTTGTCACTTCTATGTCAGACCTACCAGAAAAGGGATTCCCCCCACCCCATTTACCCTGTCAGCAGGATCATTTCAAGCACCAAAGCCAACTGGTGTCACAAGGAGCAGAGGGGCGCCCAGGGGACTGAAAAGATCAACCTGCGAAAATGAGAACTTGGCTCTAGAACCCCCGCCCACCGCTGGAAAGAGCGGCCACGCGGCCATTCACAACCCACTGCACGGCTGCCAGGCTGGAGTGCAGACCCTGAAAACAGCCCGGGGCCCCACGCACATGCCCGTTGTAAGGAGGGACTGCGGACACAGGCAGTGCACAGGGCCCTTTCTCCTGTGAGGGAGAAGTTCTAGAACCTGGCCTGTGTGCAACAATCAAATGACACTCAGAAACTTCCCGTGGCCCTTCACAGCCTTCTCAGATTCCCCCAGGGGTGGGTCCCTTCCTGGGAAGTCCAGACTCTCCTCTGTGCACAAGTGTGAGCTGCCGGTGCCCAGCTCTGAGTTCTGCTGGCCTTGGGCAAGTCAGACCACGCACTTACCCCTGCAGGCAGCATATCCCTTTTTGTTACCGGAAGTTTGTTTTCCATGAGAAAAAGCAACTCGCACGCACACAACACACTCACATGGGCGCTTCAGAGGAAAAGAGCTCCACGTGGCCGGTGGGCACATGAAGGCCGTCTCCCTAGCTCACACCAAAAGGGGTGCTGTTCACGTGACCCTTGTGACTTAGTAGCCAAGGCCCCTCCAGAACCCACCCCGACGCCTCACCTGCTTAAACCCCAAAGGGTTAGAAAGTAAGGGTCCACTTTTAAAGCCTACAGAGCAGGCCCTTTAAAGATAGCGTTGTCCTTACATCCTGGGCGGGAGTGTTAAATCGGATCTAGCCACGGTGGAGATCAGACACTAAAATCATCCTAATGCCAAAAGCCAACAAAGAGGGACTTTTTCTTACTTAGTCTAAAAGCATCACCTCAAGAGCCCACCAGGTTCCCCTGTCCTCAGGCAGGTTGAGAATTGCTTTGACTATTCCTAGATTTGGATCAAAAATTTTTTCAAGCTGAAATCCTGTTCGCTGAGACTCCCCCAAAAGGCAAAATGTCCCCCTTCCCAGGCGTGACTACTCTGTCACAGTCCCAGGAACATGGGATCTCAGGCCTCTTGGAGTCACCGCTTTCTGGAGTGTGCCTTGGAGCTCTGAAAGACCCCCGCTCTGGCCCCCATCACCACCTTGCAGCGAGCTTCTGCGGGAAGCTGGCCCGCTAGCTCCAGAATCCCAACAGCACCAGCACGCACTGCTGGGCAGAAGCCACTCCAGGTCACAGGCCCTGCGTCTCAGGCTCCCACCGGAGAAACCACACACCAGCCCTGCCAGCTCTGCACATCTGTGCACCATCAAGGTTTGGGCAGAGCCGCAAATCAGGTGGCAGCTCTGAAAGCAGGGCACGTCCGTCTTGCAGGCCTCCTTAGAGGCGGGCCAGGGGGTAGGTGTAAAACTGCCAACAGCCAAGAAACCAAGAAAAGATAAGAAAATTCCGTGGCTTTTCATGCAGGTGCTGTTTCTTTTTCTTTTCTGAAATCCCAGGAGAAAACAGCCCACTAACATACTGGGCCCTCATCCACCAACATACTGGGACCCTGTCCAACATTGGGACTCTGGCCAATGGCTGTTCTTCAGCACAACTTGGGACCCCCAAACCCACACATTTAAGCTGCAGCTGAGCCCCCCTTACTCTCAGCAGGCAGCCTTCAGGGACTAAGCACTGCCGCCTGAACCAGCAACGTTCATTCAGCCACCCACACAGACTTTATTACTACTGGTTTTGTATGAGTCAGCCTTTCCTGATAAGCTGATTTAAATGCTTTTTTTTAATGCAATTTCTTTCTCTTGACAAATTGTAAGCATTTGGGAAGTCAGACAGGAAACATGCTTTCAGACGCTCCACGTGGGAGCCTTTGCAAGAAGGCAGGGGTATTGCTCACTTCAACGGCTCTGGACGGACTGAGTGGGAAGCGGAGTTCCGGCCAGGGACTGGGGCGGGGACTCTGCTGTCTGTCTCACTGCGGATTTCCCAAAGTGATGTGGAAACGAATGAATGAAACGCACGTGGCCTTAGTCTAGAACTGCGGCGACGCCCAGGGACGCCGGATGCTGGGGACGGCCGGAGACGGCCGGGGATGGTCCTGGAGGAGTGCGCCCCCCGCCCCGCCCCGCCACCGCCGGGTCCCGGGGCCGGTACTCACGCACGCAGAGGCAGGCCACGAGCTTGGCGGCCTCCTCGGGCACCGGGCAGGTGGGGAAGAGCGGCTTGAGAAGGTAGGTGGCGAAGACGAGCGCCACGATGTACTGCGAGGAGGGCCGGATGATCAGCAGCTCGATCCAGAGCTTGAGGAAGGCGGGCAGCGAGCCGTACACCTCAAGCATGTAGGCGTAGTCGCCGCCCGACTTGGTGATGGTGGTGCCCAGCTCCGCGTAGCAGAGCGCGCCCACGATGGAGAAGACGCCGCACACGGCCCACACCACCAGCGCCAGCCCCGGCGAGCCCGCCTCCTTGAGCACGCCGGTCGGCGTCACGAAGATGCCCGAGCCGATGATGGTGCCCACGATGATGGCCACGCCGTTGAGCAGCGTGATGCTGCGCTGCAGGGTCACGCCCTCGCCCTCTGCGCCCTCCGCGCCCCCCGCGCCCCCCGCCGCCAGCATCCGCTCGCGTGCCTGCCGCTCCTCCTCCTCGGCCGCCGCGGGGGCCGCCGCCGCGCGCCGCTTCGGGCCCGAGCCCGCCATGCTGCTGGGCCGGCCGGCGGGGCCGCGCTGGGCTGGGCTGGGCTGGGCCGGGGCCGGGGCCGGGACGGGCCGGGCCGGGGGCTAGACAGCCGGCGCGCGCCACCCACCGGAGAAGACCCGTTCCCACTACGCGGCCGACAGCCGCTGCGTCAGCCCACGCGGCACCGCGCCGCCCTTTATAGGCCGCCGCCGGCCCCGCCCCGCCCCGCCCCGCCCGCAGGGCCCCGCCCCGGGCCCGTCCCGCGCACGTGGAGCGCTGGGCGCCTCGCCCTCCCGGCTGGCTCCGGCGTTCCCCCCGCCCCAGTCCGCGGCGACTCGGAGCGCGCACGCGGGGACCCCGCTGCTCTTGGCGGAGCGGGCGCTGCCGCAGGGCGGGCCTGCAGCACGGGATGGGCGGGTTTTGGGTGCCTTTGGGGCTCAGAGGAGGCCTGCCTGCCCCCTAGAGGGAGCCCACTGTGCTGCCGGCTTCTGTCCCAGAGGTGTTAGGATCCCGCGCCGTCTGCTCACCCCGGGGGACCTCGGAGGTATGAAGTGATCAGAACCCCTCCTGGGGGAAGCCCAAGGCCCAGGGTGGGCCTGGGGTGCTGAATCTCAGGGCTGAGTGAGCGGGAGCTCAGAGAAGAGGAGAAGAGGGAAGTGCTGAGGCCACGTCTGAGCTCCTTCCTACGCTCCGAAGTCCCCACTTTACCCCAAGGGGCGCCTCCTTGCCCAAGAGCAGCATTCAGGGGCACACAACTTTGAGAAGCAGTGACACAGGTTCTGGGAAACCAAGAAATCTGCAGAAGCTCAGTTACATTAACAGAATTGCCCCCCCAGGGGGGTCCCTGAAGGAGCACCATGAGAACCCCTGCCCCCAAATCTACCCCGAAAATCCAAAGGCAAGCTGCTGGGGGGAAGGAGTTTTAGCCGTGTTCTGGAAGAGCTCCTAGGAAGGGCAGCCAGGACACCAGTGGTCAGAATCAGAGGAGGAAATGCACTGCAACCAGGTATCCTGGGCCTGGAAACAGGAAGAACTCAGACATGCTTGTGGGCGAAACTGGCAGGTGAACAGGGGAAGAATCTCGAATCCCATCTCAAGGGGAGCTTAGCCAAGGCATGCCATTTGGACCTTCCTCATCAACCCACCCCTGCCCCCAACATGCCAGCCCTTCATCAGCAATGTGCCAGCCAAACAAAATCTCGGCAGCCCGAAGGCCCTACAACACAAATATTAGCTTGCAAGATGTCTAAGTTGGTGGCTTAGGGGGAATCAAAACCAACCCTTCCACTCCTGTCCTTTCAGAGGCCGCTGCTTGGCAGGAGACCAGATTACCCAAGTCCGAGCAAACCTCCGAGTCTTTATCAGGTGCTGTGCTGAGCATCCAGTGTGCAAAGTATTTAATAGAGAAGGTGCCATTACTATTGTAGACGAGGAAACTGAGGTTTAGCAGAGCAATGGAACTTGTCTGACCAGCAAGTGGGCTGGAACCCCATCCTTCTCACCCTGAACCCACATGTACTTGTGGTCATTCTGCCACCCTCTTCCTGTGGTTTATTTGCCTCTAGACAGTTAAGCAGCGAAGACTTGATCATCTCAGGATATACTTCGGTTTCAGGTGGAAGGAAGTCATTTAGCAATGCTCCAAGGGGACATGCCAAGCCCCTCCACCTGCGATTCCCACAGCTGACACCTGCGGGCGTGTCCCTGTGCTGGCCACTGCGCTGGGCTCCAGGCCGGTGACAGCGAGTGCCTCTTCCAGACACAGAGAGGCGATCAATAATTGCACATAAGAGTGTGAAATTAACAATGCCGATAAGCCAAGAGCCCTAAGGGCCAGAGAGCTGGTCAGAAGGAACCAGAACTAACAAGGGAGGAGGAAGGAACAGCTTGTGTGTGTGGAATGCTGGTGCCTCCCTCTGGGGGCTCCTGGGAAGTGGCCGGAGACAATAGCTGGGAGGTGACAACACCCCAGGCGCGCTTCCACTCCCCCGCGGCTGTTAGGCACCTTCGTCTGTTTCTACTTGGTTTTCAGATGAAACCGTCCTAGATTTCCAAGGGCAAACTTGCTTTGATTTCCCTGATGCAACTCCTAAAACTCCTTACAGAACTCCATGACTCTAAAAACCTTAGCCACAAGCACCACCTACTGGTGGAGTGACAGTGGAGCTTCTTGTCCCAGGCAGGTTCAATCCAGCCTTTTCAGCACTAGCCAGTAATTTGTTTAAAAGTTGTGCTATTTATTCTTACGAGGGTTGCTGGAGAATAACTCGGGCATTTCTATCAGGGAAGCTTGGGAGTTTCCGTCAAAAGCCTTAAAACCGTGGATCCCATTTGACCAGTAATTCCACTTCTAGAAATTTCTCTAAGGAAATAAGGAGCAAGCGGAGTTTTGGCTACATGGTTGTTTATTGTAGTTTTAAAACATAGTAGACAACAGGAAATAACCAAAAGTCTGGCACATCAGCTTTGGTAAATGTTTCTATATCCACAGGGTAGAAAACAATGTAACCATAAAAAATCAGGCTGTAAAAGAACCTTTTGATAGAGGGCGGATGATCTTCCAAGGCTCTATCTGGTGGACCCTTGGGTAGTCTGGCTGAGCCAGGACCCCACGTCCATCTGTTGAGACCTGGGAGAGCTGTCCCCCTTGGGGAGGAACAAGCAGTTCCTGTTTCTGTGGTGCAGGATGTAATCTGGCCCCAAGGTCGCTGCCTCTTCCATGGAGGAGCATTTCCCGGGGGCTTCTTGGAGCAGGAGCCTTGGCCTTGGAGAAGCTGATCCGCGCTCGCGGAGAATTTGCAAGAGCTTCAGTGGGGCAGAGCGGTATCTCTGTAGGGTTGTGGACTATTAGCCCTTTGGGGAAGCCACTCTCTCCTGTTTGGGTCTCAGAAACTCTGGGTCCAATTGTGGGAGAGAGAAGCCTGTCACAGGAAGACAGGCTGGATGTTGGGCCAGTGCAGGGGGCCGGGAAGCACGGCGGTTCTTCACAGAGCCATGCCATCAGCACTGCATTCCGACCATTCTCTCCGTGTTTGTAAATCTGTCGTAGACCATCCTCTGTGGTCCATCAGCAGGTCCTCTCGAAGTGTTTTTTCCGGCTCTCCCAAACTCTCTTCTGTTATCTCCAAATCTGCAGTGATTTTCAGGTTCCTGATGTCAAAACGTGGGCTGTGGGGAGGGGGGTAGGAAATGGGTGAAGGTGGTCAAAAGGCAAAAACCCCCGGTTTTAAGATGAAGAAGTCCTGGGGGGTCAAATGTATGGCATGGTGACTGCAGTTAACAAAACGTATTGTCTATTTGAAAGTGACTAAGAGAGACCTTGAAAGTTCTCATCACAAGAAAAAGATTGCCACTGTGTGAGGTGATGGATGGTGAGTGAAGCTACTGCGGTGACCACTTTGTGATATAAACGAATTACATGCCCGAATACACGGTTATCTGTCAGGGAAACCGGGGGGAAAAAGAAGTTGGGAGGGGGATTCCTGGCAGCAGAATAACCATGAGCTTGAGGGTCAGGCTTCCCGAGTTCCCACCTGGGCTCTGCTGCACATCAGCTAGAGGAACTTGGGCAAACCCTGTCCCTCTCTGGGCCTCAGTTCCGCTTTCTATAAAGTAGGACTAAAGGCGCCTACTACAAATGAGCAAATGCATGTAAAGCCCTCAGAACAATCTCTTTCCCCAAAAGAGCCACTCAGTACACAGCAGCCACTCGTAGTAGCAGTGTCTATAAAAGAGCTGGGAAAATGGATGGAATTTACACCAAAATGTTAAAGCGACCATCTCCAGGTTGGGGGGTCAGATGACCTTTCTCTTCTTTATAGTTCTCTACTGTTCCTAAACTTTGTACCATGAACATATACTCTCTTTACATTGTTAATCTTATGAAGAAGTCCCATTTCACGGATCCCCAAAGTTGAGAGAAACGTAGCCAGTTTGGCCAGAGCACAGGAGCGGCCTCGTGGCTCTGCCTCCCGTTCCAAACCAAAGAGCAGGTGACTCTCCTACCCGGTTTGCGACTTCCTGGGGAAAGGAGGAGTCTCCGCGGCCTCCCTCCTGCCCCTCTGGCTTGCTCTCAGACTGTTTGTGGGGAGAGACAAACTCTGAATTTTTGGCCTTGGGAAAGAAAGAGTTGGGCCCCTCGCCCAGGGAGAGTTGAGTGGCCTTAAAAAGTCTTTAATCAGCAGAAGCAGATTCAGTGTCCTTTACAAACATGCCGAGCAAAAGCCATCCGCAGGTGTGCTCCTCTCGAAGCTAGCCTATTGTTCCTGTAGACAAATAACACTCAGCAAGCACGTGTGCAGAATGCCTTCCTGCCATGCACACAGACCCTGGGGTCTGAGAGGCAGCCCGCTTGCAGGGTTTAAGAGGCTTGCCTCCCACCCTGGGCGGCACTTTGACAGCTGGTGAAGAATCACGCCCACTCGCACGCACAGAGGGGCTGTGGCCTAGGCTCCAGAAGCAGGGTCCACATCTGCAGCACAGGGAAGGGAGCAGCACCTCCTTCTTATGTGGTCTGGGGTCTAAGTGAGACAAGGCGTGCACAGCCCCGCATGGAGCGCCAGACTAGAGAGTTAGCATCCTGGCTTCTCCGACTGGGTTACCCTGTATTATTTCTCTGTCTCCTTGGAAGCAACCACAGTGGCAGCTAGGAGGCGGAGGGCCAGGCCGGGGGAAACGCGACAGGTCTGTTGGCTCTTGGGATGAGCCTTCGCGCTGCTCAGCAGCCGTGGTCTTACCCCCTCCGCAGACCCCAGGGGCACGGCCTGTGCACGCAGAGTCCTCCTACATCCCGGCCCTTCTTTTGAACTCATCCTCTCTCCCGGGAAAAAATGCAGCTGACAGGCCATCCACGGGCGTGGGAGCCTCCCCGCCTCAGCGGCCGCCCTGCCACGTCTGTTCTCAGTCGTGTGGGACGAGAGTTCGTGCTCTTTTCACAGAGCAAGTACCTCTCCTCCTTCTGGAGACTGGTTTTGGAAATCCGTTGTTCGTGGTGCTCCACCATCCACGTTTCCCTGTCTGCCCGCTTGAAGAGCTGGGACCGCACTTGGCAATCTCGGTCAAGTTCTGTTTCCCAGCAGGTACTGACTGTGAACTTGGGCTTGTCTTGAAGGTGTTTCATGTGGTTTGGTTCCCGCATCAGCCATTGCCAGGCCCTACTGTGGCTGGAGGGACGAGACAGGCAGTGAGCTCAGGGGGCGGCCCAGCCCGGCCTCAGACCCCAGGTGGCCCGTCAGCCATAGCTGCCACGCCAAGGTGACTTCCTCAGGCAACCACGCCACCTGCTGAGCAAGGAGTCTTCTAGCCACAAGTGGGCTTTATCTCAGCTGCTCCTGAGGGCTCCTGGCGGTTTCATTTCCTTCATTGGAAAAGCCCCCGTTCTCGTGGGGGGAAGGGCACGTGGCTACCCGCCACAGGCTCTTCAGTTCCCTTCGGAGGCCCAGCAAGTTTTCTGAAGTCCGTGTGGTGGAGATGGTGACTGTCTCTGTCAGTCCCAGTGCAACCCAAAGCCCTGGGCATTTCTGAGTGACGGGAGAAGCAAGGAGAGGCCATAAGTCTAGCTTGTCCACGGGGGGCTCCACTAAGTTGAAAAAAAGAAGAGAGTTTGCTCGTGTTTCAGGATCCGGGCTTGTGACGGGCCACTGGGAAGGGTACGCCTTCTGCAGACCTGGCCTTGTCGGTGGGCCCGGGAAGCAGGCCTTGCTCGTTGCTCAGGCCTCCTGTCAGCAGATAGATGGATAAATCCATGTGGCCTCTGTGCACAGGGGACCACCATTCAGCCATAAAAAAGAGTGAGGCACTGACATGCACCGCAAGGTAGATTAACCAGAAAAACCCTCTGCTCCGGGGAGGAGCTGGACACGCACTGCTGTGTGGTTTCATCTGTAAGAAACATCCAGAAAAGGTAAATCTGGAGAGGCAGGAAGTCCGTTAGTGGTTGCCGGGGGCTGGGGCAGGGTGGGGAGTGACAGTAGAGAGACTGGGTTTCTCTCTGGAGCGATGAAATGCTTTGGAACCAACAGCGGTGAAGGTTGCACAGAATGCCACGGAATGGTCCACTTTAAAGTGGCTAATGGCTAATTTTATATTATGTGAATTTTTACCAAAAAAAAATTAAAAACCAGGCAGGCCTACAGTCAGAGGTCCTGGGTTCAAATCCCACCTCTGCCGCTGTGGTTGATGGGCTGGGAGGAGGGAGGCCACTCAGCTTCCAGAGACTCAGTTTCCCCTTCCAGGAAGTGGGACACCAAGCCCGGTCTCTGGGCGGTGGGAGGGGCCAGCGGCAAAGCCCCCCTTCCCTGTAGTGGGACCAGTGGGTGCTGGGCCACCACCCTCCACTTCCTTTCCCAGAGGAGGCTGAGCTGGAAGGTGCGTCAGAGGAGACGTGGAGAGGACGGTGGTCCCAGCGCTGCACTTGTCACTATCTCGTGGTGAGCGGTGGTCACCGTCCCCACGTGGTCACTGTCTTGGCATGGTCTCGGGGCAGGAATGTCCGGGTCACGCAGCTGACGAGCCCCTGGAATGAGTTCGTTTTGCTTTCTGCTCTGTGCCCCCCAGCTCACCCATAGCGACAGCAGACCCCCTAGAGCTCCCACCCGGCGCCCACCCTCCTCTGAGAACAGCCCCCCGATCCCCTTTCCCCCAAGACCTGGGCCAGGTGGTGTTAATGGCCCTGTCGGTTTCCGGCCACAGAAATTGCCCCTTGGCACTGACCACCCACACCAGCGGGACGGGACTCAGGGTTCTCCTGGCCTTTTCTCCAGAGGCCTGGAGTGACCAGCCAGAGGACCAGCCACTGAGGGCTCCGTTCTGGGGGCGTTCCACAGGAGCCCCAAAGCAGCCTGGGCTCCCCCACAGCCCACGGGGCTGCCCTGCCCGCCAAGGGTCTGACCATCTTCCTCCACTCGCCATTTTGCCCTTTACAGGTTCCAGGAGTGAGTGGGAAATACACGAAAAGCACAGTTCTCACAGCTGAAAATGCCTACAGAGCCCGGAGCAGGGCCGCGAGGCCTTTAGCCATGGAGTCTGCCTGTCTGCCCGAGGCTGTCCCTGCCCCCAGCCTTCCAGGCCAGCTGAGGACAACTCTGTCCCCCGAGAGGCGGCACCAGAGGCCTCGGCTTTACCCCCGACGCCTTCTCTCAGCCCCGGCCGGGAGGGCTGGGAGTCACCCTGCAGACGTCTCTGCAGCCTGCATTTGCCACCCCGGCTGCCGGCGCGGTTCTGCCCGGCGTGGTTTGCACATTGCCCCGCATCTCCCCTCTCCGAGAACCTGAGACGTGCTGTGGCTGTCCCCACTCCCTCGGGCGAAGCCCCTACCTGTATGTGGCCCCCAAGCCCACTCTGGATGCGGTCCCCTCTGATCAGATCTCTGAGCTCCTCTCCTGCCGCTTTGCCCCGTGCTTGCTTTATCCTGGCCCTGCCGGTCCCTCTGCTGCTCCTGAACTTTCCAGAACCATCCCCGGTACCTGCACGCCTCGCCCCTCACCTCCTGCAGGCCCACTCTGAGCTGGCACCTGGCTTCTGCCCTCATTTTGCTTTCCCCGGGGCCCTAGTCACCTCCAGCGTGTCCCGCACTTGCTTGCCCCATCTGCCGCGCCTGGACCGTCTCTCCTGCTGAGGCAAGCGCCCCGGGACGGGGGTGTTGTCTGGGTCACCGATGCTCCGCAATTGCCTCACACCCTCACTGGCACACACTGGCAGGTGGTGTTCAATAAACTGTGATGTTCATTTGGGGTGAAGCTGTGTGTTTCATTATGGAATGACGAAACAAACCAAAGAATGTGCAAAGCGCATTCATGCGGAAAGCCTGAATGTCACGCCTCTTTTTGGAGTCTGCACCTTTGATTTGCATTTATTTGTTCAGGGACCCAGAACACCTGTAGGGTGGCCTCCTCTGGATTTCCAGAGTTCAGTAAAAAGGATCAGAAGATTTCACGTTGCTTATAAATAAATCCCCTATTTCAATGTCACGAAAGAAAAACAAAACTCCCAAAGTGACCCAGGAAATACTGACAGAATAATCTTGACACTGAAAAAATACACTGTCTTTATCTTCAGTGCTGCAGTTGGTGAGCGTATCTTAAGGATGGTGGAAACACAAGATTGTTCTTCCCTGTTGACATATATTTTACCATTTCCATGCACGTGGGAGCCAACCCAGCCTGTGTGTGTGAGGAAACCGGGGAACAAACGGACCCTCAGGTCGGACTTGTGCCCACTGGCCCTGGACCACGAGGAGCACTCGGCTTGCACCCCCCACCCCACGTTCAGCGGCGTCCGGGCCCACAGCTCTCGTCATTCTGTAGACACTCTGTTGTGCAGAGCCACTCACATGGGCTCCTATGTCCTTCCTCTCAGCTTCCGGCGCAGAGGCTGAGGGGAGAACGCCGCACACCCCAGGGTAGGGGCGGGGGTCAGAGCTGTGAAGGCAGATCTTGGGAGCTGAGAGTTCAGGTCTGTACTTCAGAAGCGTCCTGGTAACCTTGTTAACTAATGCGCATAGTCCTGCTGTCGCGAGGGCCGCGCACAGCTCCCGCTCTCCGCCTTCTCCGCGCCGAGCCGTGCCTGCTCCACTCTGCTTCCTTTCTCTGGACTTCCCAAATTATGAGCATCAGATCCCAGACCAGAGGTGAGTATTTGACTATGTCACCTGAAGCATCTAACCCTTGGCCTTGCTTCCATCTGCGTGCTGACACGTCACGGTCACGCGCCTTGGAAGAACACGACGCCCGAGGTCTCCGCATCCTGTGGGCGATGTGTGAGCGCGTGAGAATGCACATCGGCAGGCGGTGCGCAGCACCCAGGGCGGGATGACTGCTGGCTTACAGGAGGAACGTGTCGCAGAAGAGGAGGCTTTGGGCTGAGCCTGAAAGAAGTCCAGGAGCACAGCGTGGGGGGGGGGGGCATTTGCAGGAAGGGGAACAGCACGTCGAGGTGCCGAGGCAGAGCACGCACCACTGACGGGGCGGCCAGCAGCACCCGGCTGTAGGAGCGGGGGCACCGCTGTCAGTTTCTACTGAACGGGTATTTACTCAGTGCTGTGAGCAAGCGAGCAGGTGAGGACACACCCTCCTGGGGGAAACAGGCAGTGCACAAGGTCAGAGCGTGAGGGCGGCCATGGGCGCCCGGGACCGCACGGCAGGGGGCGGGGCGGCAGGGAGGCTGTGCTCTGGGTCAGGCTGCAGAGGAGGGGGGACAGTGGGCGATGCAACCCAAGCAACAAGGGCCCTGCGTGCAGAGGCCGACGGGAAGGGAGCGTGGGGGTCCAGGTCACGCAGGAAGAGGCACATGCTTAACTCCAAAGGTAATGGGAGCCTAGGCTTTACATAGGGAAGCAGAACGGTCCTGCTGACATCCCCCCCAAATCTCTGCACCATTGAGAGAAGAATGGATTAGGTGGAGATGGGGAGCCGCTGGAAGGAAGGCGCGAAACCAGAGGGCTGGAGATACAATTCAGGCTAGAGATGTGGCAGCATGGGGGCTGTGGAAATGCAGAGAATGGAGAACAGGAGTGGGGGTGGGACACGTGGCAGGGAGGGGTGTCACCCACAGGACCCACTGATGCCTGGAATGCAGGAATAAGGGGCAGGGAGCTCCGGGCGGCTCCCCGAGGCTGGCCTTAGTGCGTGGACCGAGGCCTTTCCCGAGGCCAGACAGGCCCTGCAGATGAGGCACCCCGTTGTCGCCGGGGCACAGCTGTTCACCAGGCGCAGTCTGGGGGATCCAGGAGAGGAGGAGCAGGTGGCAGGCAGGTGAGAGAGTGGGGTGACCAGGGCCCCCGGGGATGGCCGTCGGGGGGGCCCAGGGTGGGAAGGGCCCGGATCCCTGTTTGGCACGGGATGGACGAGGGTGGTGGGAAGGGCACACACTTGGACTTTCACAAAAACAGAAAATAACATAAAAGCAAAGGGAATAAGCTTTGAAGTTGATTGTTCGGGCCAGGAATCCTACAAAACAATCCAAAGCCACCATCACATCACAGGACGCACCCCATGGACCCACAGACCTTGCCCCCGGTGTCTGGCCGCCACTCAGGACAGGGAGCGGCCCTGCTTGTGTTTGTTTTCTGTTCCGTGGCTTTGAGGTCCATGTCTTTCCTCTCCGTGTGTTTATGGTTTCTCTGTGTCCAGGCTTGGTGTGGTTCCCAGGAGACGCGCAGTGTCCCAGGGCTCACGCCAGATTTTAAAAATAACCTACAAAGCAGAACATCTACCAGGAGACGAAGACTGCGGGGCACACGGAGGAAAGCCCTCCGTCGCCGTGAAAGCGGAGGTGAAGGCACCCCCTGCTCCTGGGGTTCTGGCTGGGACGCACTATCTCCGTGCGGCGGGGGGAGCTGGGCTCAGGGCCCCGCGGTCCTCTCTCCTCCTTCAAGGTCCCCTGTCACTAGCCTTTCTCTTCTCCCAAGGCCCTGTGCAAGCGGGCAGCTGCCACGTGGCTGCTCTCTCTCCCCACAAGCCCTGGCTTGGAGATCCCCCTCCGGTCACTGCCCTTCCTTCCACATCTGAGAACAGCAGCCTCACAGGCTGCAGGGCGTCTGAGCAGGTGCCTTGTTGGGCGGCGTTTCCATCAAAATGTAACTGCAGGTCGTTATTCAACTTTTCACAAAAGTGTGAAGTTCAGGACTTGGCAGTTTTGCCTTGAGCTACCTCTTTTCCTTAATTTAATCGCACACATCGGGGAGGCAGGAGCCAAGGCTGTGGGGCCCTGGGAGGGCGGCCCGTAACCTGGAGATGGGTGCTCTGGGCTCTGCCTCTTCCGGGGCAGTGTCTCCACCTTTCCCGGGAGCCTGCTTTCCACGTTACTACCTGGGGATGAGGGCACAGACCTTTCATAGAACTTGTTATGACAAATGTAAGTGGGACAGCTGCGGCCTCCATCCCAGCCACACCGTCCAGTCGCCTGGGGAGCTTTATAAAACCCCGACCCTCAGATCCAGGGAACCACAGCTCCAGGGGCCAGGGCTGGGCCCCCACGTGCTTCAGACACACAGTGGGGCTGAGGGCTGCTGAACGTCTGTGGGAGTGCTGAGCCCAGGGCCCGGTAGGGGAGCCTGTCCCCCATGTCACTGGTGGTGGTGGCAGCCCTTTGTTGGGTAAACTCCTCTCAATTACCCATTGCAACAGGGCGGGGAGGTCAGCTCAGAAGCTCCACAGAAATGTGTCTTTTTTGATCTTTTCCTTTTCCAACATCTATTTTGACTCCTTGAAGCCAGTCTGCTTTTACCGACATCATCACTAAACCTGATCCTTTTTAAAAAAGAGCCAAAACATGTTTATTTACACCAAATTTGTTGAGGACGAATGACCTGTGTCCTGCCTCACTAAATGGAGTCCGCTTTCCTCAGTGGTGGGGGCAGGGACTCCGCAAGGCCCTCGGGGCTGACGAAGGGCCCGCCCCGAGTGAGCCGCGGTCCCTGGCGGGTCTTCCCGCCCCGCCCCAGACAGAGCGCCCAGCCCTCCCAGCCCCGCCCTGCTCCCTGGAAGCACGTGAGCGGGACCCCAGGCGGCCTCCTGTCTGTGTGCAGAACTCAGAAACCTCTGCTTTCAAGGGGCACGAGAGCGTCTCTCTAAACGTCACGCGCATCACACCGCGTGCGCCCGGGGCTCTCACAGACGCACCAACCCACGCGTGCTGGGCCAGGACGGAGAGGCGGTGTCCAACGTGACGGCCACCGGCGTGTCGCATGCGACCTTCCAACTTAGTCAGCTGGAAGTGTGTACAGGTGAAATTCTGTGCCTCCATCTCACTGACCGTGTTTCAAGCGCCCAGCGGCTGTGTGTGCCCAAGGGCTGTCTCGCAGGGCAGCTCTGGAACATTCCATGTCACAGGAGACGTCCACACCCTGACCCCAGGACCTGTAGACGCGTGACCTTAGATGGCCAGGGCACTTGCAAGTGTCGTGGCGTTAAGCATCGTGAGATAGGAGATGGCCCTGGCGGATCCGCTGGGCCCGGAGTCATCACGGGTCCTTATGAGGCAGGAGCTTCCTAATGTGGCCCTTCTTCACGGTGGCCGTAGGAAACTCTCCTTATGGGCTAAAACCCCCCTCACCTGACACTCAGGAATGGCTACATTTCCCCAAAAGACAAGAAATACTTTGGCGTCCAAAGCAAACTCTAAAAGATCTCCCTCGCCGCTGGACACCATCGGTCTGTGGTGGCTGGAGCCGTCCACCCGGCCTGTGCTCTGCACCCAGCCAGACCGCCACGCCCCAACCCACCACCAAAGCCCCCATACTCTTGTTTTGTGGTGAAGCAGAAATGACGCCATGTCCCGTGTGCGCCTGTCGCGCTGCCTCTGGACCGAGCGTTGTACGGCACCCGCGCTGGTGAGCGGCCGCACCTTCTCAGGAAGCAGGTGTGTGAGGAAGCTTGGCGCGCCTGTCTCTGTAGCAGGCGCCGGAACCCTGAACAGCCCAAAGCCAGACTGTAAACTGTTGATTCCATAGGAAGTTCTGTGATTGGAGAAGAAAATGCAAACCTTTGCCAAAATAAACCGCACCCAGAACACGGGTTCTCTTTGATTTTAGGTGTTATTTGCGGACTATCAGTCTCCTTATCGCCCCAGATAAAGCGGTGTTTATCCCCGTACCTGGGGGACCAGCAGCGTTTGCTTCCGTTTCTGGGCTGTTTTTCACTGTTTATCTGACAGGCAGGTAATGTTGGAAGATAACGCGGGTAGGCGGCTTGTAGAGCTGCACCCCTGCCCCAGGGAGTCATTTCAATGCCACAAAAATAAAAACACTGTTATCACTTGGGCTATTATTCAACCTGACAAAGGGAGGAAATCCTGACACCTGATACCACGTGGATGAACCTTGAGGACTCAGTGAAATAAGCTGGAGAAAGAGACATAGTGTGCGGCTCCACTCGTATGAGGTCCCTAAAGCAGCCACATTCTCAGAGATAGAAAGTAGGACGGTGGGTGCGGGGGCCGGCGAATGCGTGTATCGTGGGGACAGAGCCCCAGCTTTACAAGATGGGAAGAGCCGTGGGGTGGGTGGTGGTGGTGACGGCGGCAGAGCGCTGTGAATGCCCCTAACACCACGGAGTTGTACACTGTAGGTGGATGGTACTTCTGTGTTACGTGCGTTTTACAACAATTAAAAAAAACCCACAGTGAGAAACCATCACATCCCCTCCAGGAAGACCACAATTAAGTGGTGGCCTGTCCTGAGCAACCACTTTGGAAAACTCCTTGGCTTTGAGGAAGGAGGAAGGGGCCACAAGCCAAGGGACGCACATGCCTCTAGACACTAGAAAAGGCCAGGAAATGGAAAAAGGCCTGCCTCCAGGGGGGCCCAGCTGTGCCTACACCTTGAATGTGGGCTTCTGGCCTCCAGAACTGTGAGAAAGGTCTGTTGCTTGTAAGCGCCCCACCTCCACTGCCACCTTGTGGCTGCTGGGGCTGAGCCGCGTGCCCGTCAAGTTCACACGCTGAAGCCTGCAACGTGGTTGTATTTGGAGATGGGATTTCAGGAGGGAATTACGGCTAAATGAGGTCACGGTCCGATAAGGTCAGTGGCCTTTTAAGGAGAAGAGAGGGAGCTCTCTCAGTGTGCGTGTCCCTAGGAAAGGCCACATGGACAGAGCAAGAAGCCAAAAGAGCTCCCTCCAAGAACCAGGCCGTGCTGGCACCTTGATCTGGGATCTCCAGTCTCAGAACTGTGGGAAGGAAAATACATTCCTGCTGAATTTGAAGCCCACCCCAGCCCCGTTTCGGCAGCTCCAGGCACCGGTGCAGCCCGGAACTCGGAACTGGGAAGGAAGGAGGTTAGTCTCAGCCTCTGTGTTGCCTGGAAACCATGGGGCGACCATGAGTGTGGAGAAACAGGGCGCCCATCTGGAGAGAGGAAGCCACGGACCTGAGAGAGGGCTGGGCGGACGGCCTCGGTCGGCAGGGCTCGCTCGGGCCCTGAGACCCTCCGTGCCCCACGTGTCCATTCCCGGCTGTGCTCAAGCCTCTGTGAACCGACTCTTCCTTGCAGCTGAGAAGTGCCTGGACCAAAATCAAGATCTCTTTCTCTCTTTTTAATTTCAGAGGTTACATTTGATCAGACTGTGAAGTTTGGGCAACCATCCTTTCTCTTTCTAAAGTCAGTTCTCCCATTAGCTCAGACATGGGGATTTAGGATCCCGCGCTGTCCTCAGTGGCCTGGAAGGATGAGCGGACCGTGCGGTTCATCAGGGGTTGAAGCGGGCGGTAGTTGTTCACCATCGTCTTCTCTTCTTCACCAAGTGCAGTAAACAGGAGTGTGCGCAAGGCATCCAGCTGGAATGGAGGGTGATCAGAGTGAGCTGGGTGCAGGAGCAGCGTGGGCCAGCTCCCATACCCCGTGTCTCGTGCCGTCCCCTCCACACTGAATCAAGGACCCATAGGACCAAAGCGACGTGGTGGAGGTGATGCCCCCGGTGGGTCAGAAAAGGCTCCGCAGCTTCCTTCTTGGTTTCCTTCATCCCCTGCTCTGGGGAGCCCACTGCCATGCTGTGAGGATGGAGAGGCCCATGCGGAAGGGAAGGGGCCTCCAGCCAACAGCCAGCACAGCTCGCCAGCCGCGTGAGTGAGCCACATCGGGGATGAATCTCCCAGCCCCGGGTAGCTGGAAGACAGCCCCGCAGACATCTGACGGCAACTCCGTGAGCCAGCCCCCGCCAGCCCCAGCCAGGCTCTGCCCCACGGCAACCCTTACACCTACGTGCACCTACTGAGATCCCAATACGGCAGGGACTGTGTCCCAGCTATAAGGCCACTTCTGTTCTTTGAAAGGGGTTTTACCCCAACATGGACTGAAGAGCTGGCACTCGCCTCGTCCGGCCATTCATCATCGGGAGACTTGCCACGCCTGGGTCCTGACCACTGAGATTAGACAGCGCTAAATATAACTGTCCCCCCAGGTCCCCCCCTCAGCCCTCCTTCCCTCCCTGTGTTTCTCCCGGTCTCTCTCTGTCTCCCTCTCGCACACCAATATCGCAGGGTCAGAAGGAGCTGTGCTCGGTCACCGGGTACAGGCGCAGCTCACCTGGTCCTGAGCCACCTCAATGGGCTTCCTGTGGACCATCCAGGTGACCGACTCGGAGAGCGGAGGCGTGGTGAGGGAGCCCAGGTATGTCCAGTAGTCCCGGCAGGCGGGCAGCAGGCGGGAGGGCTGGAAGGGGCCCACGGCCACCCGTGCGTCCTGGGAGAGGAGACCGCGTCAGCACTCAGGAGGCGGCATTGCGCTCGCTTTTATCTCAGGGAGGCAGCCTGGAGGGACGCGTGTCTCCGAGACAAGGGCTGTGGCCGTGGTTGCCGCATTTGGAAACTGTAATAAGAAAATGTGAGCCTTCCTTGCAGAGCAGCGATGCCCACCACAGCCTCGTGGTTTTCTTTTAAAGTGACTCACTTCATGTGCTTTGGCTGTGAAGACACCACACTTTTAAAGGCCGAGATGTAATAACATATACAACACAAACCTGACAGTTTTAACCCATTTTAAGTGTGCGGTTCAGTGGCATTAAGCACGTTCACGTTATTGTGCAACCATCGTCTCCAGAACTTTTTCGACACTTCAGACGGAAACTCTGTCCCCGTGAACTACCCACCCCCTCCCCCCTCTCCCAGCCCCCAGCACCCACCCTTCTCCTTCCTGTCTCTACGAATGTGCTGTTCTAGGGACCTCATGGAAGTGGCATAATACGGGGTTTGTCCTCTAGTGGCTGACATCTCACTCAGCAGCACGTCCTCAAGGTGCGCCTGTGCCGTAGCCTGCGTCAGCTTCGCCTCCCTTCTTAAGGCGGAATCACATTCCGCTGTGCAGATGGACCACGCTCTGTCTGGCCATCACCCGTCAGCGGACACTGGGGATGATTCCACCTCTGGGCTGTTGTGAGTCACGTTGCCACGAACACGGGTGTGCAAATCTCCACAAGACCCTGCCGTTGGTGACTCTGGGGACATACGCGGAGGCATAAGTGCTGGATCCCATGGTAATTCTATGCTTACCGTCCCCAGCGCGAGGGCTGTGGAAATGACACATGCGCAGGACGTCCCGTGTGGGCTGGACTCCCTGACTCAGGCCGGGGTTTCCTTCTCAAGGTGAGGGTGTGGGCGCAATGGGCCCGGACAGCCCAGGTCTCTGTGCTGCCGGGAGCCCGTGTTCAGAGTTCATGTTTGCTTGCTTCCCATGCTTTGGAAGAGGACAGGGAGAAACCTGTCTCCGAGTTCCCAGGGACACCAGGGGGTCCCGGAATCACTCACACGCTCGTGGCTGCTTGTCGAGCACCTTTGGTAAACCCGCCTCTGTCTTTGGCCCTGGGGCTACAGGGGCAGACAAAGCGTGCAAACCCTACCGCCCGACACCTGCACTGGAGGAAGGCAGACGCACACAGAACTAGTGTAAAACACCCAACAGTCTACCCGGTGCCAAGGGAGACGGAGAAAAGGCCAGTAAGGCAGTGAAAGAAAGGCAGGGGTTTGCGGGGGGGGGGGAGGGCAGTCCTGAAGGCCTCAGTGAGAAGGTGACGTTTGAGCAAAGGCATGGAGAAGGCGAAAGGGAAGAGCTTTCTAGCAAAAGACACAGCCAGTGCAAAGGCCCTGAGGCAGGGTCCGGCCTGATGGCTGGAGGGCAGCAGAGGCCACATGGCTGGAACAGAAGCAATAAGCAGAGATGTGGGAGGAGAAGCCTGCAGATGGGGACACTCCTGCTTCTGCCCGGGGCTGGGGACCCCTGTGGAAGCCCACCGCGAGGGGCCAGGGCACTGGGGCTGTTGTCTGGATGGCATAGAGACACAGCAGGGCTCTTGGCCAGTCTGCGCCTCGACGGACGTCAAAGGTCTGGGCAGCTTCTGCTCAGACGGGGCAGGATACTCGGGGGCCCCTGGGCTTGGCAGGCCCAGGGTAGTAAAGCCAGTGAGACTGACAGGCCAGGGGGCTGTAGGGCACTAACCACACCCAGGTGGAGTGAAGCACCCACGTGGGGCCCACGCCCATGCCCGGCGGTGTGGGAGGACAGTCCCCAAGCACCTTGTGACAGGGCTGCACTCTGCACCCAACACCTCGTTCCCGACTGAACACAGCATCGTTGAAGTATGATTCGCACAGCACAGCACAGCACCCCCGTGTCTCCGGCCTTCTGTATGTTCACAGGGGACCTGTGACCCATCACCACATCAATCTTGGAACACCTTAATCACCCCGAAACAGAACCCCAGAGAAAAAGGGCCCCACAGAATAGTCCCTGGTGGTCATTCCCCCAGCCTCCCCTCCTGCCCCAACCCCACCGCCAGCCCCGCGGATCTGCCTGTTCTGGTCATCTCCCCAAAACGCAGTGACTTTGTACGTGGACCCCTATGCCGGCTTCTCTCGCTCAGCATGGTGTCTTCAATGTCCAGCCCTGCTGTAGCAGGTGTCAGAGTGTCAGTCCTTTTTGTCACTGAGTTCACCACGTGGTCTCGTCAGTTCTTGACGGACACAGGTCACATACGCATGTGGGACAAAATGCTGAAAGGCCACACCCCCAGACCCCGGCCCAAAGGCCAGGGTGGGCCAGACGCCCTCTGAGGCTCCCCGGCTTCTCAGAACCACACTTACGTCTACTCTGTTGACAAAGAAAGACAATAACAAGTGACCTTCCCGAAGCCAAGTAATTGGACGGTGGCAGAACCCAGATGCCCTGGGAGGTCTGCCCCATCCCACAGAGCTGGACACCACAGGGATGACTCAATGCTGGAGATCTTAAAAATCGACCCAGTATTGGGGGGCTGCGGGACTGTGACAAGTGGCTCGAGCCATCACCCTCCTACCACAAGGCAGAATCCTGCCTCTGAGGCAGGACCCTCCTCTCTAAAGATTCTAACTCTTATTTTTCAGGCAAGGAAACTGAGGCCCAGGGATGAGCATTAGGGCCGGAATTGGGCCCAGGCAGCTTCCCCGGTTCCCCGCTGACTCCTGCAGAGGCAATCAGACCCCTGAGCAGACAGCACCCCAGCAGCTCTGTTCTTTCCCACCAAGAGGTGGAGACCACACTGATGGGAGGTGGATGAGGGAGGGGAACCTCCAGGTTTACTCTGGCCATGGACCAGTGAGAAAGCGGATGCTCCCAGCACCGCGACCTTGCTAAGTTCCTGAGCTGGCAGACAGGGCAGCAGGGGGCCACCTGGTCTGGTTCCAGGAGGCTGGCCGGAGGTTGACACCTCACAGATCAAACAGCCCCTCGAAGCGCCGAGGAAGGGCTGGCCCCCTGCTTCCATCTGGAGCCCCTCTCGCCATTGTTAGGACAGGTCGGAGCCCTTTCCGACCCCACATCCAAGGACCGCGCGGTGACCCCTTCCCTCCTGGAATCCTTCTGTTTGGTACTAAACAAATAAATGCAGTTTTCAGGAATTTCCATTTCTCCGTCAAACTCCTTTCCCAGCTGATACTGGAGAAAAGTGCCTTTGTTGGCCTTGCTATGGGGGGTGGGGTGGGCAGGGTGCCTGTGGGACCTCACCCCCAGCCCCGCCTCCCCGTGCTCCCAGGGCGGGGCCCATGCTAGCCGGCCAGGCGGCCCCCGGGCGAACACTCTCCAACTGTGTGAACAGGTGGGAACTGATTTCAGTTGGTTTTAAAACAAACGTCATCACTGGTGGCTGCTGTTGTCTGAGACAAGGCTAAAGGTTTTTTAAAGTGGATCAATTTCCCGAAAATACTAAGTAACTAATAGTTGCCCTGGTGAGTGGACACGGGGAACATCTTCGAGATGCTGCCTGCGTAAATTTTGGGAACCTGCTACTATACATTTTTTGTTTCCTTGCAAAGGAGTCCCGGCTCTAAACAATATTGCTTCTCCAGTTAAGCTGATTCCAAAGTCCAGGGCTCACCTTGTGCTTTATGCCGGGCAAGACTCTCACCAGCTCCTGCAGCGCCTGGTGGCGGGCCCCCAGCTGCTCGCGTGGAAGGGGGGACAGGCACATGTCATTCTCAGTGGACTGTGTTTAAAAAGGGCAGCTCTCCTAATGAACCCCAGCAAGCTTACCTGCAAAAACACGCCCAGCACAGCCAGGCCGTCCTCTCCCGTCACAGCTTCTTGGTAGTTCGGGTATCGCACCGCATTCCAGTGAACCAAATGCAGCTGGAACACAGAGGGAGAATTCACACCGCTCTGGACGCAGCGAGTCGCTCCGCGGCCGCCCCTCCTCCGGTGCGGCCGGTCTGCGCCCCTTTGATGATTTTAATGATTTTAATAAATTTGGGGCGGCCAGCCGGCTTGTGGCCAAATGTTCAGCAAACCACTGAGAGCAGGGGCTCAGCGTTTCCAGTGGGGTTGGGGGGGCGGGGGGAGAAGGGAGGCCCGCTTTAACTTCAGAAAACAGAAGTGCATGCAGGGATGGCTGGCTACCTCTCAGATATCCTAGAACGAGTGTTGCCAGATCAAACACAGGCCTCTGTGAAATCTGAGTTTCACATAATCAACAAGGAAATTTTAATGAAAGTCTGCCCCCCGCCATACATTCATCCTGCCTCAGTCCTCCCCTTCCCCTGGACCTCACCTCTGTCCCCCCGCACCCTCCGCAGTTTCCTAAACCAGACTCGGCATCAGGACTGACCTGACCACAGGGATTTAAAACAGGGGCGGGGAGCCAGGCTGCCGGCGAGGAGGGCGGCAGAGCTGGACACCCAGGTTCTGTGTGATGCACGCACGTGGCTGCAGGTGCGGAGTCAGGCTCAGAGCCGAGAACAGGCCTGGGTGTCCGTTCATCTCTCTGGCTACAGTGTGAATGGTGGTGGAGGCCTGTCTGAATGGTGACCCAGGCCCCGAGTCCACGAGGACTCGGCCCAGAAGGGCCCCAGGCCTCCCCCAGCAGCTGCTGGATCCCAGGGCCTGGGGGCTCTGCTGGGGTGCGGGGTCCACTTGGCTCCAGGTGGCTTCTTGCTCCCAACAAGCCCCAGTGTTCCTGGCCAGGTGCACTGGGACGCTGCAGGTGGCCTGGGCTCTCCCTGCCCTCCCACAGCCCACCTGGAACCCCACCCACTTCCAGAAATAAGGACTGCTGGACCCTAGGCCCTGACTCCCTCCCTCACAGACCCACCTCTGGAGCTGGCTTTGCCTTGCAAACCCCACAGGAATGACTTATTCCAACATCACAGGCCAGAGGCATGGCCAGGGAGTCCCCGCAGCCCCTGCTCAGCCTGCATCAGGGAAAAAACCCTGGTGGGTCCCAAGCTCTGACCCTGCGCCAGTGCTGATAGACTACAGTCACCTCCTCAGTCGAAACATCTGCTCATGAAAAACCAGAGTACCGGCGCGCAGCGACCACAACCAGGTACCGGCGCACAGCGACCACGACAAACCGGAGTACCGGTGCGCAGTGGCCACGACCAGAGGCCTGCGGCTCACAAAGTGAGCATGTTGCAAGCCAAAACGAGGTTTCTTCATTTCTGTCATCTTCGTAAAAATGCGTGCAATTACAACAACAGATGTAACTCCCTGATTATGAACTGTCCCCAGAGGCCACCTCTGGCTGTGTGATGACAGTGATGTTCACTTCTTGGTTTGACTGGATTCTGGTCCTGTTTTAACCATAGTATTACCTCCAAACAGCAGCGACACAAACAGTCCAGAACTTGAAATGCATTAAAAAGTGGGCAGCTGGTGGGTGGACAGAAGTGAAATAAAGTGAATATGGCAGAATGCTAACCATTGGATCCAGGTGGCACACGCAAGGGTTCTCAGTGTATAGTTCCTCCCATTTTTTTTGTATGCTGGAAAAATTTCATAATAAAATACTGGGAGGCATCTGTAAGGCACCACTCATCACCCCAACTCCAGCTCCTGACCTCGATCCCTACTCGTTTCCTCTCCTGACTCTCATTTTGGGATGTTGCAAATAACACTTTGTTTTAAGAAGATAATTTCTATTGGAAAGATTTTCTGTTCTCAATAGAGGGCCTCAAAGGGCAAGAAGCTGCTAGTCCACAATCGGCCAGCAAGCACGCGGCTGAGTGAGCGCTGAGAGCAGACTGCTCTTGAATCCCAGCTGTCTGATTCTGGCAAGTTACAATACCACTCAGAACCTCAGTCTCCTCTTCAGTTCAGGGAAAGTGTTAACAGTACCCTCCCTTTAGGACAGTCATGAGGTCTAATGGGCAAGGAGGCCAATTGCTCTGGTGTGAGCACTGAGGGTCCCACGTGCCAGGAAACCTCTCCTTTCTGAGCAACCAGGAGGCTTGATCACTCGACCATAGAGCCTGACGCGTGGGAAGCGCCACATGCCGGCTGCTAGGATGATGCTGCAAACCTCGGCGGGGTACACGTGGCCGTCCACTGCGTGCTCTGAGCCCCGCTCGTTCACTGCTCCCCAGTGGAAGTGGAACTGCTTTAGTCTGTAGAGATTTTCCAGGGGGCCACCGCTCACTCCTGCAATGTGAAACAGTGGGAGCTGTGTGTTAGTCTCTTTGTTGGCCTGCGGTGGTGCTGTGACACTTACACTGAGGTCGCATGATTTCTCTCTCAAGAGACTGCTGTCCTGCTGAAATGACAAACTGAAAGGTGGGACCTCAACTGTCCCCATCGCCTGCCCCATTGCCTGGCCCCGAGGGCCCCCAGCTGCTCACAGTGAACTCCTGAGCCGTGCAGGTGCCCGTGCTGCCACTGGTGGTGGTAGGGCCCCAACCCCCTCGGGCAGCAACAAGGCAAAGAAAACCACTTCTGAGGGGCACACCAGTGCTGTCAGATTTCCAGACTTTCCTTCAATTAAAAAAAAAATTTTAAAAAGATGGCTTTTGAATGACAGAATATCAGATTAAACCATAGCACCAAATAATTTCATAAGCAGATATGTAATGAGCATGATGTTTAAAGAAATGAATTCTGAGATACAGTCAGTCCAGCCTCACTATAGGGCCACTTTGATTGGAACTGTCCTTTCTAAGTCACCCCGAATCCCCAGAGAGGCCTCCCCAGGAGCTGTTAGCATGACGCTCAGGCTCGGCCCTGAGGATGTGTCACAGGGAACTCTGGCTCTGAACTGGGGTGTGGTAGGTGCCGTCCCCAAAGGCCCAAGGCCAGGGCTGGGAGTCTGCATCTGAATGAGCTCCCGGGGGGCTCTGATGTGAGGGGGCCCACCTCAGCTGCACTTTGCTAACAGATTTCCACCAAGTGCTACAAATACAATGGTAACGGCTGGACATCTTGCTTGTGATTGAGGTGAGCGTGGTGTGACAGTGGGGTGGCTGGGACAGCTCGGGGAGACACCGGCAGAACAAAGGTGTGAGTTCCCGGGGTAGCAACTCCTTGATGTGGCAAAAGCAGGGAAGACACGTCGTGCTGTGAAGGAGGCTGCTGAGAGTGTCCAAAACGCCTGGCTGGAGGTGTCCTCTGTTTGGTTTTTGCCATTAAAGGCGCTGGTAGCAGAGGGCATTGAAGCATAAAACAGAAAACAGATCCAGTTCGTGATTCCACCCCCGATCAAGTCCTGAATCCTGTCTGTCTTCACTCGAAAGTGAGCGTGTTGGCCTAGCATGTCACCACAGCCACCTCGTCATGAGGTCTATGGCTTTGTTCTCCTGACACATTACATCTCAATTTAAAAACATACACAGAGGGAGGTGGGTCTAGGTCAGTGGTAGAACGCGTGCTTAGCACGCACAAGTCCTGGGCTCAATCCCCAGTGCCTCCGCTAAAAAGTTAGTAAGTAGGTAAATAAACCTAATTACCCCCTCCCCCAAAACATACACAGGAGTATCTTCCCCCGGCCAGTATATAAAGCACAGTAGATCCAGGAGCCTGGGCCCACCGGCCAGCAGCACAGAGAGCCTCCCCGCTGGGTTCAAACTGCAGGACTTCACTGGAGATTCTCTGAGGCTGAAAATACAGGGGGTGAGTTTTCCCTTCGAGGTGTGAGGATGCTGCAGCCAGCTGGCCTTTGTAGCTTTGAGCTGTTTTTTAATTCATTAGGAGAGGTTACGAGGATGCTGGTAATCCCGGCCACGGGAGCTAGGATTCAAACCCAGGTTCAACGCCCAAACCTGTGCCTTTTCCACTGTGTCCTTCAAAGGACAAAACAGCATCTAAGGAAGAGACACAACCTCCAAACCCAGGCAGTGGTGGTCTCTGTGCCTCTTCTGCCTGTGGGAAGCGAGTCTGCAGCCCTGGCCAGCAGGCGCCACGTGCCACTAAGATGCACAGATAAGCGCATTGCAGTGTGACCTTGAACACGTTGGTCAGCCTCTGGGAGCCTCAGGCTGCCCAGCGGGGGAATGAGGCGGGCTGGCAGGATGAACTGAGATCGTGACCCCATGCTGTGCAGTCAGACAGCGGCGAGGCCAACCGCTGATGCTGGGGCCCCATGTCACGTAACCTGGCACCTGTTAAAGAAGAGAGGGTTCCCTCCGGCTCAAGCATCTTGGGACTCTGCGTGGACACCACACAAGGCCTTCAGAAATAGCGACACCAACTGCCCGGGGCGCAAACCCACCACTGGCTGCAAGTCAGCCAAACCCCACCAAAAATAGCCTCCTGGAAAAACCACTCCCCACTGTTGCCAACAACAGAGAAAACAGGGAATGGGGCGCTGCTGGGATGGGAGGGGACCGGGCACACGAGCATCGCTCCCTCCTCTGGCAGGTGAAGAGCTGCAGGATTCCAAAGGCTTTCCCAAGGTCACCCTCCGGGCAGGACTGGAGTCTAGGGACCAGGGCTCCACGCTCTCCCCACATCCAGCTGCCCCCAGAATTCTCCATGAAAGCAGCCTCCCTGCGTCCCCCACACCACCCCACCCCTGTCTGCTTCCTAAAGAGAGCAGCCCGCCCGCCCACCCGTTTAAGGAAGAGAATGTGGATGGAGCGCTGGCTTTGGAATCCAGGTCCCCCGCCTGCCAGGAAGAATGTTCCTCTCAGTGGGGCTGCTCCTCCCCACCTTCCAGCTGACATCTGGTCATTTGTAAGTGAACGGCAGCGGCCACCCCGGGCTGGGACCTAGCAAACTCATAACAACCCCCCAAAGGCTGCTGCCCCTGGATCCTCTGGGACCTGCAAACGCAGATGAGGAGAAGAGCACGGAAGTGAGCGGCAGCAGGGCCCGCAAGCCCCGGCGGGGCTGCAGCGGCTCCCCTGGCGAGGCGGGTGCACCCGGAATCGGGCATTCTGGTGTCCGTGAGCCCCACTCCTTGAAACGCATTTCAGGAGAAGAGAAAGAGCGCAAGAAGCCGGCGGGGAGTGACGCAACGGGAGCTCCTTGTGCAAACACACACAGCCGTTGATTTAAACACCACCACCTCTTTCAAGTCTGGAACAGAAGACTCTCTAGAACAGTGTCTCTAAAATCAGATGGACCGGCAGAGACAGTCACCAGCCAGTGTCATTATTTAAAAACCGGAGGACAGTATCTTGCCGCCCTTTCTGTAGGTGGTCAGGGGTGTGCTCGGGGTCAGGGGTGGCACCGTCGCCTCCAAACGCAGTGATCGCGGTCCAATTACTGAACTGCTCCCAGTCTCAGTCTCCCTGCCAGTTAAATGGGGTGGATCCTAGTGCCTGATTGACAGGGACATTGCAAGGATTAAGTACAAAGTCCTTAGCAGAATGTCTGGTATTTGGGGTGCACCCAAAGGACAAAAAGCCAGCAGCCATGGCCTGTCTCTGCTGCGGGATGAAGGGACTGGCAAAGGAGTAAAGGGTCTTGCCCGATGGTCAGTACGAGCTGTGGAGGCTCCTAGCTGACAAGGCAGCGTTCACTGAATGCCTGCTACACTGGGAGTCATGCAAAGCACCCTGCTTTCCCCAGGGACCGCTCCTCACAGCAACCCTTCCAGCAGTCACTGCCATCCCACTTTTGAGATGGGGAGACTGAGACTTAGAAGAGTTAAGTCACCTGCCCTGGGTCACCCAGTGCCCCCAACCCAGGACTGCTCGAAGATCCAGCCCCTTAGCTTTCATGGCAGGATTCAAGCTAAACTTTTGGCTTTTCCTGCCCCAAAAGTTAAGAGCCCAGTTTAAGGCTGCAGCTCTGAATAAAGTCATCTCAAAGTGACTTTCTATAATGAGAAGGTGGTGTCAGGGTAATTCCCTTCAATAAAACAGGTTGGGGGTGGGTAAGCTCAGTGTTAGACCATGTGCTTAGCATGCACGAGGTCCTAGGATCAATCCCCAGTACCTCCATTTAAAAAAAAAAAAAAAAAACACCTAATTACCTCTTCCCACCAAAATAAAATAAAATAAAAGTAAAACAGGTTAAAAAGATAAGCTCAATTTGTGAAAAGGGGGTCTTTAGCTTGTCAGCCCCAGACGCCTCTGCCAGCGGGGTGTTCACGGACTGTCGCCCCAGCACCATCACCCCAAGGTCTCCATGGCGGCTGCGTCAAGACGTAACAGGGGAGTTGGTCCCTGAGGATGGACGGCATCGGAGGCCGACTCCAAGCCCAGACCCCACGGTCCCTGTTCTCACCACAGAGCTGATGACGGCCGTCTATTTGCAGTTTGGTGCTGTCACCGAGATGAGCTAGCTGTTGGCAGGCACGGCTGTTTTAAGGCTTAAAATAAGCACAAGAGCAGTTGGAGATGTTGTAATGAATCAAACCGGCAAATATCACGGCACGCTGAGCACCCGCCTGTTCTCAGGACTCTGTGGGATTTAGCTCACATTCTGACACCCTCCGCACCAGGGCGAAGGCTCTCCGTGTGTCCTCTGCATCAGGAGGGTCTTTGTCACTCTGGGAAGGCAGGCGGCCCGCATGCTCTCAGGGCCTGAGGGGCACAGCCTCACCCCCAGGACCCTGAAGGCCAAAAACAAGCGAGGGCAGGCTGCTCTGGGGGAGCTGAACTCTGGGGCCATCACCGGTTGGCTCTGGGTTTGAAGCCAGGCCATGTGGCCAGGGAACGGGCGATGGGAGTGCAGGTGGGGACGGAGGGGCTGGTGACCTCAGCCTGGCTGACGCTGGGGGCTGGGAGGGACTGACACGGCTTCCTGGGCTGTGGAGGGAAAAGCGCTTTCCTAGGTGGGGTTATCCTTTCACGGACTGGGCGAGGAGACGGGCTCAGAGAACCACAGCCCAGAGACCTCCCAAATATCGCCTCACCCCAAACATGCTCACACCCAGAACTTAAGGGAAGAAATAGCGAACGAGGAATGGAGGTAGAAAACAGACAGCTGTAGGAGCCGTAGTGCCAGTTTACAAATTTGCAGTGGAAAGTAACTGCCCAGGATAAAAATGTGACAATCGTGTCCCTTCTTCCTGGTCAAGGTGTCTTCTCCGGACCCAGTAACCACAGTCGCCTTCCTGAGAGCACAGGGTTCCCTTCCCAGAACCTGTCTTCCCCCGTGCACGTCTGGGAACCACCAGCTCACGCCCACCTCAGGCCCCTCACCTGACCTGGCCAGGGAGAAGGATCTCCTGGGACCTGGGTCCTGCGTGGGTGCAAAGCAGTTCCTGACCCGGCTCCAGGGCCCACCTTCAGCCTGCCTTTCCAGCAGGGACCCTCCAAATTCTTCCGGGCATCTCCCTTTTGGCCTATGTGCTGGAGACAGGTGTTTTGGCCAAAGATCCCCGACTGATGGAAGAGAATCTGTGAGCTTTGTGAACTCTAAAGCCACACCGGTCTGCAGGCACGAGTCCCCTCCAGGAGCAGACACTGGAGAACAGTGCTCAGGGACTCGGGCACAGGACCTGCCCTGCTGGCACTGGGGCTCATTATCAGTGGTCATTTAGATGATCAAAGGCCGTGACTGGCTTCACTTCACACGTGGCTTAAAATTCACTTTGGTGCTGGAAGGAGCCATAGCCAGGGCCTGTTAGCAACCCTGCAAGAGAGTGACCCTTCAGGAAGGCTGCTCACCAGTTGCCATGGGGCCCCCAGGCTTGGAGTTTCCATTTTACCTCCTGCAGCTGATGGACAGGGTCACGCAAACACAGAGTCCTCTGCGGTCAGAAAGCGAGAGGCCTGGCCAGTGCTGCCTCCGTGCCGTCTCCGTGCTCCCTCTGGTGGGACCCAGGAGCAGAGCACAGCCCTGCCGCGTTCTGATCATCTCATTGATGGAACTGGATTGAATGCTCACTCCTCCCACTGCACACGGGCCTGTTCCACTCCTCCCACCGAGCGGGTATCAGATTTCAGTTTCTAGAAGAGGAGACTGAGGGTCAGAGAGGTTAGCGGACATGCTCATGCCACGCGGCTGGTTGGCCCTTTCTGCTCCAGAGCTGAGCCCTGACCACCACACTGTGCTCCGTTCCCTGAGCCCTTCAGGAGGAAGATGAGCTGCCCCCAACAGAGGAGGGTCCTTCCCTCTGCTGGGCTACTGACTCCACACGGCCAAGTGGGTGGGAGGGGGTCAACTGGGCATCTGCGCTCCCAGGACTCAGCCCTACGGTGTTGGCTTCTTTGCTTTTCTGTGGATGGCAGGGAGTGGGATTTAGAAACAGCTTGTGGTTCGAATACTGGATATGGAGGTCCTCTTCCCGGACATGGGGATATTTACCCACCTCTAGGGGTTACCGTGAGAATTCAGTGCCCTGAAATGTGGACCCTGATTCGCACACTGATTTGCCCCGTATGGACACTCAGAGCATCTGGCAGCAGCGCTGACCATCACTACTGGTAGTAGTTTAGGACCTGACTTGGAGAACACAGGCATCTCCTCAAGAAGCAGCAGGGCTCATCTGTGGCCTCTGGCCCTTGACCTTCCATCCTGCTTTCTGTACCTGCGCTGCCCATGCGGTGGAAGGAGCGGCACCACCCCTCCAGGACAAGGATACCCGTGTGCTGGGGCGAGGGGGCCTCACCAATGAGGGGTCCGTGTGGGGCCAGTGCTGTCTTCCTTTCCGCCCCCTCCCCTCCTGTAAGCCCCTCCCCCCAGCCCTTCCTCTGGCCGGTCAGCCCTCACATTCCTTGAGAAGAGCTGCCACCTCCACCTCTGATGTTCATCATCTCTGCCTGGCTTTGATGTCCCAGTACTCCTGTCCCTCCCGCTGGAGACACTGGACAGATGCGGACGGGAATGCCCTCGGCCCCCAGCTCTGGTTCCCTCCGAGTTCCTGGCGCTCACCTGTCGGCACGACCTGACCAGAGGGACCACATTCTGTGCAAAATGACATCTGCCCCGTCTGCCTTCTCCACTCACGTCCTTTCTGCTCCTGGGGCTCTTCCTTTCCCATCTATGCAGGGTTTTTTGGTTTTTTTTTTTTAAATTATGGGACTGCCTCATTATTTTCATTTTTTACTGCAAAACTTTTTTGTGTTCTTCCCATTTTTCAGCTGCAATTTCCATTTCCTTTGCTCCCAGCAGCTCCCAGTTTCTATTGGAGGTGAACAAAGGAGACAGAAAATCTGACAGAGGGGGCTGCAGGCTGGAGATGGGGGGTGGCCATGTGAAACTGAGCAGGGGAGAAAGAGGAAACTGGGCTTTTGGGGAAATAACAAGTAAAGTGAAACCAGATTGGCTTGTGTGGACCTACGCCATGGAGGGGATTATCCAACTAATTTATACGGCCCGGGAGAGACACCCAGATAATTCTTTCAGTCTGTGCAGGGCAGTGGGGGGCGGTCGTTTTGAACCAGATTAAGAAGGTGGTGGAGGAGCCAAAAAGTGGGGGTCAGGACCAGGTCAGTGTAGAGGCCTGGCTGCAACAGGGCAGAGAAAGCCCTGAATTTGAGGGTGACCAGAATCAGGGTGGGTGAGGTCAGCTCAGATTCAATGCAAATGGGGGGCTCCCAGGAGAGCATGGGTGTGCCTCTCTTCTGGGGACAGCACCCCTGTGGCCCTCCCTTCTCGGTCCCTCTTGCTCCAGGCGGGCTCACCCTCGGTCACTGTGGCGGCCTTGCCTTACACGAGTGACCGAAGCGGGGTGATGACCAGCAGCCTGGGTCGGTGCTGCAGTCGTGGGGACAGAGACGCTGCCCTTGGTGCCGCTCTCCTGGGAAGCGATCCCATCTGGGAACCCCTGCTGGGTACAAATCCCCCCAGAGGAAGGCAGAGCTGAGCCAGGGACAGTCTGACCCAGCCATGCCGGGCTGGATGTTTCAGGATCTGAGCCAATAAGTTTCCCTCTTCGTTGCTGAAGGTAGTTTGAGTTTCAGCCACGTGCAACCAAAAAGGAGTCTTAACCAACACAGAGAAGGCAGCAGGGCTGGGAGGGAAGAGGGCAAGGACCAGCGGTGACTGGGACCAGCTCTGGTGGGCTCCTGGGAACCGCCTGCGAGCACCTCCTCCCAGCTGATGGGCGGTGACTGCACTGGGAGCCTGAAGCGTCCGTGCGGCAGTGTTTACACCGCGGAAGGTGGCGGACGCTGCACATCATGCTCTCCTGCCCCGCCTCCCAGACCTAGAGAGCCAGTCACCCAGCATTTACCAGCAGTCCGCCAGCCGCACACTCGGAAGGGCCCGCTCTCCGGAGGAGGGGTCTGAGAGCCCCGCAGCGCCGCGCTCTGCCTGCCAGTCTTCGTGCGTCAAGCTGATCGGCACTGCCACCGTCCCCCCTCCATCCCGCCCGGGCTGTGCAGCCGCGCCTACCACGGGACCACGTTTGAGCGAAGAGTAAAGCTGAGGCAGAGACCCCCCAGCTGCCTCCTTTCTGCTTCTCCTCAGTCCGGTCCCTTCTGTCTGCTTGTCTGGAAACAAGGGGCAGACACTGGAAACCACGCTGACGGGAGCAAGAAAGAGCCTCGCTCGTCCGGCGCTGACGTGGCTTCCGGCGCAGCTGCACTCAGAGGCCCGGCTAGAGGCCTGGGGCCTGGCTTCTCCCACCCTGGGCCTTGCTCCCCGTGCCCGCCCGCCCGAGGACCGCAGGCCCGGGCTCACCTGTCCCCCCACACTGCGGGCAGGAGAGGTTCCCTCCTGACCTGGCTCTTAAGACCCCCTCGGCTCTCATTGGCCGGGCTTGAGTCACATGCCCACCCTGGGCCAATCACTGAAGCCAGGGAAAGGGGCGCTCCGACTGGCCACGCCCCCTCCTATGATTCGGGCTTTGGGTCAAAATTCAAGAGGTTGAAATTCTTGACCAAAAGGAGGCCTTCATTTGTGACTCTGGGGATGCTTTCAGCCACGGTAGTCTGGTTTCCCAGCCAAAACTCTGACCTGAGCTCCCGCAGATACGGGAACATCCAGGTTCCCAGGTCTGCCGGCCGTAAGACACCCGAGCAGAACCACAGCCTGTAAGCGTCGCCGGGGCGTCCCTGTGCCACTTGCGGGCGGGCCTGGCGTGGGCTGCTTCCTGCTGTGGGCGAGGGAGGGCGTCGCAGGCCGACCTCAGCGCCCCTGCCGTCGCGTCCGGCGGGCCCGCGCACACGGGCTTGGCTGGGCTCGAGCCAGGAGCCCTGCCTCGACCCTGAGGACCTGGCGTGAGCTCGGGCACGCTCACCCCATGTTGGGGTCTCCTCCCCTGAGTTCAGGCCTCCGACCTGCTCTCCGTGGGTGTTGCACGCACATTCTTCCCACGGAGGGTTTATGCTCCTTTAAGTCCCTTCTTTGGAGAGCAGAGACCCCGTGGTGAGGGCGCTGTGACCTTTGGCCAGGAGTCTCTGAGCCTCCTGGCTCTCATCTCTCAAACAGGGATTAAAGTGTATCTCACACTAGGTCTGCTCAAGGGAAGCCCTTGGCAGTGGGGCGGGGGCCGCGCACAGCTGCTGCAGCGATGTGAGTGGGTTTCAGAATCAGTGGCGGCTGGGTCTGAAGCAGACCCCTCTGCTCCCCTGCCCTCCACCTGGAGTAAGTCACTCCCCACGGAGCCTCTGTTCCTCCTCGCACAGAATGAGGGCGCCCACGCTCTTTACAGCTGTGTCTGTCTGTGCCGTGTGCTCTTACTCATCTGATGGGGGTGCCTCTAAAGGGCGTCTTTACACGTCTGTCTGTGTAGCATACCCTCCCCTTCTAGAAGCAGCACCACGATTACTCCTGGGACCCACACCTCCTTGGGTACGTGGTCCTGGTGAGGATCTCGGTCAGGGTGGTGGGTGCTCCACAGACCCACGGCTGGGCGGGTGCCAAGATCAGCCCCCTGTCCTTCTCCCCTGGAATCTGAATGATTGTATCAAATGTATCTTAACAATACACATGCAAAAGTCCAAAGTCACCTTCACAATTTTTCCTATTTTATGACCTAAAGGAAATAAATCTGCTGCAGAGACATCAGCGAGGCTCACGGCTGCACATAGAAGTCACACAGGAAAAGAACGGATTCTGTAGCAGCTCGGCCACACCCATCACTGCTTTTCTCACAATGATTAGTGCGTTCCCGAACCTGTGAGCCAACCAATTAAAAGTTCAGGAACTATTACTCTTTATTCACTCTTTTAAAGTCATGGCATAAAATTAAAAAAAAAATACGTACCATATTAAACCTGAAAAACCAATTATAGTTGCTCTTTGGGAATCTGAACTTGGAACAGACCAGCAGAGGCAGAAGAAAAGTTGGCACACCAAGCAAATAAACGCAGAAACCCCTGCTCCCCACGTCCCCGAGCTGGCTTGCTCCTGTGCCTTTTAAGATCTGGTCAATGTCCAACTCTCTCTTCTCTTCTTTGAGCTAATCTTATCCTCCCAAGAAGAGCCTTTTGCTTCTCTTGGCCCAGGTTGGGGTTCCTGTCACTTGCATTTGGTGAACCCTACGTGAGAAGCGTCCCCAAAGGACACTGTGACAGCTGTCCCAGGCATGTAGACTGTGCCCAGGAAACACGGGCTCCTCCTTACCTGGGAGATAGGAAAGAGACCCTTGGAAAGTCTGAGCCACATGTGTGCGAAGCACCTGCCAGGGCCTGGAGTAGGGAAAAAGGTCTCTCGAGCCCACTGCTGCAGCCATCGGGGCAGGTCAGTCTGGGCCTCGCTTGCGGTCAAGTCCCTCTGCCCAGCTCCAAGCAGGCCGGCACATGGGATTCCGGCTGCTCAGAGGGCTTCCGTGTTGGGACAGAGAATTTCTAAGCAATCCCAGCCCTCAGTGGTGGAAGTACACACACAGAGGTCACAGCAGAGCCAGGTCACAGGGTCAGGCGGGCCTCCCCGCCACAGGGGCAGAGTGAAGGCCCTGGGGATAGGAGTTTATCTGTCCCACCGGTTGCGCTGAATCCTCCGCAGTGAGCTGTGACGCATGTGGAGGGTCGCCCACCAGGGACACCTGTAGGACACTTGGTGCCCAGGTTTTCACAGGGGGCTGGGCACGTGGGCACCCTCTTTCATAAATTCCCAACGCCCAGAAGGAGACAGATGTTCGGCATAAACGAGGCTTATGATGATACCACGAGGTGCCAAAAAAACACCAGATGGAATCCGGCAGCCAGTCCCAGTAAGTGAAACAGAAGTGGAAGGAAACTTCCTAACCCCATGGGGTGTCCACCCCGTCCTGGTGAGGGTTTAATGAGATGTTCCACGTAGATCCCCTGGCAAGATGCTGGGACCCAGTAAGGGCTCAGTGGCTTCTGGGATCTCTCTCCCACGTCCCTGCCCACTGGCGCTGGACCGGCACTGCCACCAGCATCCCAGACAGCCTCCGCTCGGTTCCTGCTCCCTGCTCCTCTCCTCTGATAGCTGGGCATCCAGCCAGGTCACTGTGCCCCGTGTCACTCTGAATAAGAACCAGCGAGGTTCCCAGGCTCCGGACGCTCCCCCCCCGCATCAGCACGATCTCCCTCCTCCTCTCCCTTCAGGCCTCCCTCCACCCCCTCTCTCCTCTACCGGTTCTGCTCTTTTCCTGCTGTGAGACATACTTCCGTTTTATTAGCGCATTGTTCCTTCCCCAGTGATGGCGGGAACATAGGTGGTCTGCGTCACTCTGCACCCCCCGCCCCGTTACCACCCTTGCCTGTTCTCTGTCCCCAAGCAGTGTGTATACACTCAGGAGTGACAGGACCCAAGGGCCCCAAACCCCAGCTCAGGCTCACCTGACCCCTCGCTGGAGTCGTCAAATTCCACCTGGAAGAGGTACCCGGTGTTCCACGCGCACAGGCAGGACGCCGCGTCATAGGAGACCCTGAGGGGCTTCAGCCGGGGGTCGTAGATGCTGTCCCTCCAGCGGATGTTGATGGGGGACTGCCGGGCGCCCCCCCGCACAGAGGCCGGGCCCTTCCAGAGAGAGTGCACTGGGGCAGAGAAGGAAGGGGAGACCCTGAAGGCGGGTGGCATCATTCCAGCCTCAGAGGCAGAAACCTCACCAATGGGGTCCCCAGGGAGCCAGCGCTGTGCTCAGGAAGCTGGCCCAGTGTAAGCCTGGGGCCCCAGACCGCTCAGCCTCTCAACCCCGCCCACGGGCAGACCCTCGCTCATCTCCTCTGCAGATGCTGCCAGAACCTTGTTCCTTCCCACTTGGACTGCAGCTCGCCTTGGCCGAGTGGCGCTGCACTGAGTTGGTTCTGACCCATGGTCATTGTCACCATGTGGCCACCAGAAGTCAGGCCCCCTGGGTCCAGCCCAGACCCAGACCCGGGGAGGCAGGCGGTGGAAGAGGGGGGCCGAGGGCAGAGCGGGTTGGAACTTCTCTTCCAGGCACATCCCACCCTTCTGGCTGACATTGTGGCCACGGGGCCAGTTCACAGTAACCCTTCCAGCTCCCTACAAGGAGTAGAAACCACTCCAGCAGCAAGAAAATTAAGCAGAATGGACCCTCATCCCCTTTGCTCGAGGTTTCTGCTGCTCTAGGCTGCCGCCCAGACCTGGCAGGGTTTTCTCTGTTCTTTGTGGACCCTGAGGGCCACCCCCAGCCCTCCACCAAAGGTCGCTCAAAGCCTGAAATTCCACCCTTAGATTCGTGTCTGCCTTCCCTACGGAGGCGGACGCGTTGCTCAAGGCAATCCTTTATTTTGATACACAAACACAGAAATACGTTACACCAGGATTTGAGGGCGAGCTGGGGTGGGAGTGGCACAGAGCTGGGAGCTGGAGGGCGTCATGGTGAAGAGGAGCATGGGGAGTGGTCGTCTGGCTAACGGGGGGTGAGGAGCACCCAGCCACGCGGCAGACCCAGTTCGCACAGATTCACAGAGCAGAGGCTAGGCTGGTACAAAGGCAGTCGTCTTCCTTGGTCCCGAGGGGGAAAACTGGGGCCTCCTGAGGCCATGCAGGTCGTGTGAATGAGCGAGGCTGAGGGCTGGTGACTGTCACCCTGGGGTGGCAGGCAGCGGGGAGAGGTGGGGGCTGTGTCTGCAGAGCACAGGGAGCACCTGTTGCCTGATTTTAAGTGAAGGAAGCCGAGCTGCATGGCCACACTTTACTGAGTGGTACTTTTGCTTTTTTGAAACATCTCATGACTGTTTCTGTGGGCTTCAAGGGAAGTCAGAGGCTGTGTGCTAAGCCGGCCACAGCCGCCGCCGCTGGGAACAGGGGTGCGAGGGGCTCTCCCTCTGCGAGCACACCGTCCTCTCTGGTTTGAAACCTACAGGAGGTCTGGGTGGGGCCTGAGGTTCTGCAGGCCTCACAGGCCCCCAGGGGCTGCTGCTGGCCTGAGGGCCCCTTTGAGTGCTGGGCGACCAGAAGTTCAGGGCTCTGGTGTCTGTCTCTGTGCTGAGTCCAAGAGGGCCCCTGGGTCTCCTACTCTCTGGGACCTGCAGCAGCTCCTGGGGCCACGCTCACCTGGGGGTGTCGGCCAGCACACCCCAGGCTGTTGCCCTCACCAGCAGGGGCCCAAGGTCTGGCCTAATGGGAACCCGAGTGGAGCCCAAGGTGCTGCTAGACATCACCCTGTGATCCGAGTGGAATTTTCAGCCTGGACCTCCGGTGCAGACCAACGGATTAACTGGAAGAGCCGTCAGCATTGGCCGAGAGCCCTGTGTGTGCCAGGCTTTCCGCCCACGTCATTTCACCTTACATGGCCCTGTGTGGCATTTCATCATCCCGTTTTACAGACGAGGAAACTGAGGCTCAGGGAGGTGGAGCGGCCAGCTTGCGCCACTGACAAGTGTCACTGGTGCCCACCCCTGGAGCGCCTGGCTCCGGAGCCCCTCTCTTTCAATCACCCGAACCTGGGAAGTGCAGAATATTGATGTCAATGGTGAGCTCAGCTGTCCAGGCGGGCCTTGGATCTGACAGAGGAAGACCCTGAGGCCCAGAGCGCGGGTGGGAGGAGTTCAAGGTCACCTCTGCCAGGAGGCCGGTGCAGGGCAGTCCCTGGATGGAGCTGGCGGGTGCCCTACTTACCCTGTTTGCTGAAGTCCCCTGCTGGGGTTTGGAGCCTGATGCCAGCCGGGCATGGCTTGTCGGGGCTGGATGCCGAGAAACAGGAGCTTGTCTCAGGGCCAGGGGGTGCTTGCTACCTGCCTTGCTTCGAGGATCTCGCCCTCCTGATGGCCCCGTGAATCTGACGTTAAGGACTGGCCCTCATCTCCCACGGGAAAGACAAGCTGGAAATCTGAACCCAAACCGTCTGCTTCCCGACCGTCTCCCATTTTGAAAGACACCATAAAATGAGACAAACATCAAATTGTATCTGGGGAAACTCCAAGCTCTACTTACACGCATTATTCTTGCTTCTCTCTGCACAGGGACCCAGCGAGCATGATCGCTCTGGCCTTAGCCAGTGACTGCGGAGGGCTCCCCACGTCTGCTTGACCAGGATGGAGAGACCTGAGGACTCCGGATGGCTCCCGCCCAACACCGGGGTCCTGAGCATCTTGTGTCTGTCTCCCAGGGACCCAATAACAAGAGGGAGGTTTTTCCTACGATCTGCCCTCCCTGTGGTCAGGACAGCCGAGGAGTGGGATGGACCCGCCTCTTTTTCTAAAAACTCACCCAGAGCCCTGAGCCTGATGGTTAAATTTCAACCCATGCCCGCCCTGGCCTCTTGGATGATCTGGGGTTCAGCTTGGGATGGGTGCATTGGGATGAGTGGCCCTCACGGTGGCCAGCCCCTCGGGTCACCATGCTTTGATCCAGTAAACAGTGGAGTGAGGGCACCAGGGACTGAGGGGAACCTTGTGGAGAGCCCGTGGCCAGACCTGGGAGGAGACAAGAGCAAACAGACCAAAGTCCCTGATCTTGGGCGTGATCTGGTTCGGGGCTGTGCCACCCTCCAACCGGGGCCCCTCAAGACCATGCTGTGGGTGTACTTCCAGGGGATGGTGGGTTCAGAGGTGCAGGGACAGGAATCAGCCAAAACTGCAGGCTGGTGGAGCCAGTGAGCAGGTGCCCCTCTCTGCCCAGGGCTCCTGGGAGATAGCCCATCCCCCTCTCCACAAAACAGACACAATCCAATAGGAACTCGTTCTGCCCAAGGTGATGTGACCTGGTTAGCTGGGACACTGCTAGGCTGTGCCTCCTGCCTCCGCATAAGTACTAACGTGCCCCTTTCACACACAGAAGTGCCCACATTTGGACAATAAATTAGGTGGTCACCCGGGCCATACAACTTGTAAAAACTGCAGATGTCGGACAGCAAAACCCGGCTTTGGACTCCACAGCAGTCTATTCCCCGGACACTGCCTTTTCTTTCTTGTTTTTTTCCCCCAGATACTTTCTGTCTATGACATGGAGACGACAGGGTTCGGATGGAATGGTTCTGTAATTTTTTTTTGGGGGGTGGTTTTAAATTTATAAGCTTCGAGGGAGTAGGGAGATCATAATTTATCACAGAATCCTGAATTCTTAGGTCTAGAAACCCCACAGGACAGGGCTCCCGGACACTGGGTCCACTTGTGGGAGCCTGAGGACCTAAGAATGCCACTGATGGGACGCAGGGTTTGGTCTGCAGGTTTTGCCTGATTCTCTGACAGGCCCATGAGTTTGATTGTCTGGGTTGCAAGCAACAAAACCCAGCTCTAGAATATATGTGCTTTTCTTCCCATGGAGTCATTTTAGAAATGTACTACTCTTGGGTGGCTTCATCCATCCATCTATCCACTCACTCATTCACTGGCTTTGGCCTCGGTTTTCTCATCTATAAAGTGGGGCCACACTAGCCCTTTCTCTGTTGCGTTGTCATGAGGGTCTAGTGGATTGCTGTTGAGTAACGCATTTAGATGATACCACTTCCACTACTGCGTGCCCAGCACCACGTGGCAGGTCCCGTGATGACAGGTCGGTGGGCTGACGCTCTGCAGGCCCCCTGGGGTCTCAGGAGGGTGTCCTCAGCACCTCACTGCCCTGCTGGCTTCAGCCCCCCACTTTAGGCAGATGGCCTCGCTGGCCATCCCCGTGGGCCTGGGGTCTCCCTGTGCTCCCTGCAGCCACAGGGCAGGAGCCTGCTTTCCTTAGAAAATCCCACCAACCAGCTCGTCCTGGAAACTCTTGCAGCCGGCTCAGACATCAGCTCAGTCACTGTGATGGTAGGCACTAGCCTCCCTGCCTGTGAAAATAAATATAAACCCATATGCACGTATGTTATGGAAAACACTTCAAGGGGTTCAAAGGTGAAAGTAAGAGTCTGTCTTTCACAGACTGAACATAGCAGTTTCTTGTGGCTCTTTCTGGAAATTTCCATGATATATAAGCCTGGATGTGTGTAGATCACTTTTTTTTAATACAGGAAATAATCATACTCTATGTAGAAGGCATGCATGTGGTCACTCAGTAATTGTCATGAATATTTTTTTTCCATCAGTGTAGATAGCTTTCTTTAAATACAGCATTTCATTGAAAGAGATGCCATCATTTATCAAATCACTCCCCCTACAGATGGATTTCTTTTTTGTCTTATAAATAACACCTCATTGAACATCTTTGAATGGACTTCCCAGGTGTGACGTGTATGGGTCAAAAGAGAATGCATCGGAACTGTTGACACACAGGCCACGCTGCTCTCCCGGGAGGTTGTACCAAGTCCTGCTCCCACCCACTTACCTTATATTTTGAGCCAAAGAGCCTCATGCTTCTCCACCCCGACACCTTCTAATTTTTGGCTACCTCCTTTGCGCATAAAACACCAATTAGCGGGCTTCCTATGGTCTGTAGTTCTCCTGGGAATGGGAAATGCCTCATGCGGGTTTGTGATGGTGTATTCTCTGTCAGCTTGGCTGAGCCATGGTGCCCAGATATCGGGTCAAACTTACTCTGGACGTTTCAGGATAGGTGGTTTTTTGGATGTGATTAACACTTAAATCAGTGGAATCTCCATAATGTGGGTGGGCCTCATCCAATCAGTTGAAGTCCTTAACAGAACAAAGACTGATTTCCCCTGGGCCGAAGGTATTCTGCCAGCAGTCTGCCTTTGAGCTCTGTGACACCCTCCAGGGTCTCCAGCTAGCTGGTCCACTGCATCAGATTTTGGACTTGCTAAGTTCCCCCAATCACATCCTTCAAAGCGCAGGAAGAAAAGACTGGCATTACTATTTTTATTTCCTCTCTCGCCCGGTATAGCTTCTATTTTTCACATTTCATAGAGCCTATTAGTATCTGATACTTGGATATGATTCATACGCAAATACACATGCATTGGAGGGGCACGCTCAAAATCTTTCTGCTGAAATGAGGGTGTGATCACAGAAGTTTGGAGCCCACCTTTCTATGACATCCCCTCCCAAATTTCCTGGCAGCACTCTTTAAATAGGGCTTTATTCCTATATGATAGAAATTCAAATTCATGTTTAATGAAACCAAATGCTCTCCCAAGTACAAGATCCCAAAAGATACGTACAGTATCCATAAAGAAATTCTAGTTGAAAAAAGAAAGAAAAAAAACAGAAAAGGGAAAAAAACTCACACTGGGCAAAAACACATGGAAGTTTCGGCAGGATTTCCATTCACAGTAATCCTTTTGATTCTCTGCTGGCTTCTGGACACCACAATTTCCGGCTTGCACTTTTATTGATTTTATGGATCTGTAAACCCGTTTCCCTGACCTGAGGAGTCCGAGGGGATGCTTCATGGTGGAAACTTGGTGTTTACAGGAATGTAAAAACCCGCAGGGCTGTGCTGATGGTCACCACCTGCCTGGCTCCACTGTACCACGTCCTTAGTCCAATGAGAACCAATGAATCAGGGCTGCCTGGGAGCCCAAGGGAAACATTTTCTCCTCTTCCACTGAGACACACTCAGCCTCTTCTTCCGAAAAGCCTGAATCGACAGCTGCTAGGAGAACAGAGCCTCTGCTGGACAGACACCCACGTCCCCATCACTGCTCACTGCCCAGGGAGACTCGCCAAGGGGCAAACGCTGATGGGGTCTGCCTGCCACCTGGCCCCTCTCACTTGGTGATGGCACCTGAGTTTTCCCAGGGGACTGCCCTCCCCCACCAGCGGGCCGCTCTCCCCGCCCTAATGTATCTCGGGCTCAGCCAACCGGAAGGAGAGTTGGGATTACGGGGAAAGAGGCTCTCCCCGGGGATTATTTAACTGCTAAAACAGGCACTGTCTGCAGTTGCTGGGAACCCTTTCTGAGATCCTGCCCAAGAATGGAGAGAAAATGGAGCCTAGAGATGGGAAGGGTGGGGAGGGAGAGAGACTTAGAGAGACAGAGACAGAGAGACGCACACACAGAGAAAATGATATGGCTTCAACCCAAATAGACATCTCTCCAGTGAAGACATACAGATGGCCAACAGGCACATGAAAAATGCTCAATATCACTAATTATCGGAGAAATGCAACTCAAAACTACCATGAGGTATCACCTCACACCAGCCAGAATGGCCATCATTCAAAAGTCTACAAATAATAAATACTGGAGAAGGTGTGGAGAAAAAGGGAACCCTCCTACACTGCTGGTGGGAATGCAAGATGGTGCAGCCACTTTGGGAGGCATTTGTGGTTTTCTACAAAACTCACCATGCTCGTATCATGCAATGTACTAGTGGTGCCCCTTGGTGTTTACTCAGAGGAGTTGTAAGCTTACGTCCACACAAAAACCTGCACATGGGTGTTTAGAGCAGCGTTATTCGTAACTGCCAACTTGTAATTGGCAATCTGTAAGCAACCAAGACGTCCTTCAGTAGGTGAATGGACACATCTGGACAGCGAGATATTGTTCAGGGTTAAAAAGAAGTGATCTGTCAAGCCGTGAAAAGACGTGGAGGAAACTTAAATGCATGTGACCAAGTGACAGAAGTCAGTCTGGAAAGGCTTCCCACTGTGTGGCTCCAGCCATGTGACGTTCTGGAAAAGGCAAAACTGTGGAGACGTAAGGATCAGTTTGTGGGGGGCTGGGGGGGAGGGGTGAACAGGTGGGGCAGAGACTTTTTAGGGCAGTGAACCAACTCTGTGCAACACGATAATGATGGATACGTGTCGTTACACACTTGTCCAAATCCACAGAATGTGCGACACCGAGAGTGAGTCCTAATGCGGACGCGGGACCTCGGCTGATGCTGAGGTATCAGTGCAGGTTCATTGACTGTAACAAAGGCACCACTCTGGTGGGGGATGCTGATGGCGGGGAGGTTTGGGGGGTGTCAGAGGATACACAGGAAATTTGTACTTTTTGCTCAATTTTGCCCTGAACTGAAATTTTCTCTAAAAAACCAAAAGTTTAATAATAATAAAAAGGAGTGCAGTACTGAAACACTACAACATGAATGAACCTCGAAAACATTGTGCTGAGTGGAAGAAGCCAGGCACAAAAGGTCACCTGTTGTGTGTGACGCCGTTTCTACGAAACGTCCAGAACAGGCACATCAGTAGACAGACAGGAGACAAGGTTGCCAGGAGCTGACGGGAGGGGGAGGAAGGAAGGGGAGTGACAGCTAAAAGGGTGATGACAAAGTTCCGGAACCAGTTAGTGACGGTTGCACAACATTGTGGATGCACTTAATGCCACTGAATTGTACACTTTAAAATGGTTAATGGTTAATTTCACTTAAGTGAATTTTTACTGACATCACTTCCTGGTCCTTAAATTTCTTGCCCAGAACGCGTGGCAGTGGCTTGTCCCAGGTCTGGGTGGATTCCTCGCCGGGTGGGGGTGGGACTGCAAGGGGGTGCTGGGTCCTGCTCCTTCCCACCCCCCAAAATCCTCTAAGCCCTGTTCCCAGGACTCCAGTTCACCCCTAAACTCAGTCTCTTGCCAGCAGGAGCTGGGAACCCAGAAGTGCCTCTGTGAAGCAGAAAAAGGTGTGTGGGGTCAAGGAGGAACTACACAAGGGGCCCCCGTGAGAAGTTATAAAGAGCCGCTGGTCAGGGCAGGCTCCACAGCCGCAGTGCTGCCAGCGTCCCACATCTCTGGCAACGGTAAATCCACCCACCCATCCAGTCCCACATCCACAGCTCCCCCCCTTACTCCATCCCAGGACTGAATTTGTGCTACGTGTGAGCGGGCGCTGAACTCTAGACCCAGGTGTTTGGAATTTCAAACCCCACTTTTGACTCCAGCTACATAACTTTGCTGAGCAATTCTTCCAATCTCTTGAGACTACTCCGCACACCTGAACAGGTAAGACCTCACTCCAGTATCAGGATCTTCCCAGGGCACACCTTCTGTGGTTTCGGGGACTTTCTTTAAGGCACTTTTCCTGCAAAGGAACCCAGTGACCAGTCTCAGCAGAGCCCCAGGGCTAAATCGGAAGAGCCTCTAACTCAGCAAGGTTGCCCAAGGCTGGGTAGCTGGTTACTGCCCCGAATCGAGTTTTATTATTGGCAAAAGAAAAGTGGGCAGGAAACTCACGGTAAAGCGTTTTCTTTTCCGAATGAAAACAGCTCCATGGTTTTGTGTTTGGAGGACCACAGGAATTCTTGCTCGTTGTAAACAACTCAGAAGTCAGAGGCGAGCACAGAGAAGAAAAACGATGAGCAGCGGTAAGCCCAGCACACAAAAAAAGCACAAGGAAAAGCAGGACCAGCAAGCAGGAATAACGTTTCTGGGAATGGCCTACAGCTCGGGAATTTCTTCCTATGAGTACCCACAAATGCGCTTTTATGCCATATAAATACAGCGTATCAGATGCATACTACGGTTATATTCACAATAGCCTATATTTGCATATGTACTATCATACGTGACATATAACATTACATCAGTTACATACAAAATATATATCACGTACAATTAATATATTTTTCCACGCGCGCGCACTCGAGCCTGTGACGACCCTGGAGACCCCTGCGCAGCCCGTTACTCGTGGGAACCCCGCCGCAGCCGGAGCCGTCGGGCGCAGCGGACCCGGGAATCTGAACTACAAGTCCCAGCAACCCAAGCGCGGGCGCGGGCCGGGCGACCCGAGTGCGGAGGGACTACAAGTCCCGGCAGGCTTGGCGCAGGGACCACGAGTCCCAGAATGCACCGCTCGTGGTTCGCGCAGGGCCCTCCGGGATATGTAGTCGGCGGGGGAGCTAATTCCTATTCATTCAGCCGCAGAGAAAATGCAAGTTCCTCTAATAGTCCACCGACGCGACTTCTCAGGGGCTAGCGAGAGGCCCTAGCGCACGACGGGGAACTAAGAGGCCCAGGGGCCCAAACTGGCGCGGAAGCACGACTCGTGCGCATGCCCGGCGCTCGTCAGCGCCGGCGAAAGCGCGGGCGGGAGGCCTCAAGCAGCAGGCCCCGCCCCCGCGCCCGGGGAGCCTGCGCAGACGGTGCAGGGCGGAGGGCCGCGGGGAGGGACTCGCGGCGCCTGCGCAGAGCGGCGGCTTCTCTCGCGAGGACGGACGCCATTATCGCATCTCCCCGACAAACACCACGAGAATTCCGCAGCCCACACGGTAATTGCAGCTCCCGCAGCCGGTCGCGTCTCCACCTCCCCCTTCCCGCGGGGCGAGAGCGAGAGCGAGAGCGAGATCTCCCTCCTCCCTCCTCCCTCCTCCGGCCGCCGCGCCCGCGCCGCCGCCCCCGCCCCCGGACGCGGGGGACACCGGCCGCCAACGGCCCGCCGCCGGGGCGCCCCGGCCCTCAGCCCTGTCAGCCGCCGGCCTGCCGCGCCCCCCGGTCCTGCCGCCCCTCCCCCGGCCCGTCGGGCCCGCCGGCGCGCGGCGCTGTCCCGGCTCCGGCTCCGGCTCCGGCGCCTGGCGCGGTGCGGGCCTCCCTTCCGGGACGCGGCCCCGCACGAGCGACGAGCGGCGTCCGGCCGGGCGGCGGCCGCGGGGAGGCGGGGGCTGGGCAACCTCCGAGCCCGGGCTCCGGCCGCCGTGAGGGGCTGGGGTCGCGCGGCCTGGCCTCCGCCGTGCGGGCCCCGCCGCGCCAGCGGCGCCGAGCCGGCGGAGCCCCGGGAGGCCCCCGAGGCTGCTGGCGCTCGGACGCCGGCGCCCGGCGCAGGAGCCGGGAGAGGAGCCGGGCCTGCGCTGGGTGGATGCGGCCGGAAGTGCGGAGGCAGAGTGGGCGCGGGTCAGGCCGCGGTCCTGGGTGACGCGGGAGCGGACGGGCCGGTTCTCGTTCGGCTTCTGGCACGGCCCGGGCTCCGTCTCCCCGAGGGGAGAGAGAACGTGGAAGCCGCCTGTGGGAGTAACTGCGTATTCGGCTCCGTTTCCCCTTTGTCTTGCAATTAAACCAAGTCCCTGTTCCGGGATTCTGTCACCGCGGCTGTAAGTTTTAGAAAACGGCTGCCATTTATGGGTCATGTGCTGGCGGGGGTGGCTGGCACGGCGATCCGGCCAGGTAGAGGCCGTCCCGGCTTACAGACCAGGTGACAGACCCGCAGAGCCAGATCTGAACTCTGTCTAAAGGCCATTCTTTAAAAAAAGTTGCACGTGTGTTTAATGTTTTAATAAAGGAATGTCCACAATAAAATGTCACTGAAAAACTTCCCGTGAAAAGCAGCAGTCTCCCTCCCGTCTTTCACTTGCTCTCCTCAAAGACCTTGGTGTTCGTCGTGTTTTTAAAAGGAAGTTCTCCGTAGCGCTCAACAATACGCTGGTGCTTTATTTTGTACATTCGTGACTTGCTGTTACCGTAGGATGACGTAGCTTTCCACATCATAGCCCACCTCTTCTATCCCTCGATTAGTCTAGTTGGCTCAGATTGTTTATATTGTAACTAACTAATCAGACATTACTTCACAGCCAGCTACTGCATTTCTCCTCTTAACACAGCTTTTTTCCCCGCTATTGTTTGTAATGGGCTTTCTTTTTTTGTTCTTTCTGTTTCCATTGGCTCTGGGTTTTAAATTCTCAAAGGTGTTGTGGAATCTCTCCAGCTTTCCCCCTCCCCAGCCCTCTGCCCTCTTTTTCTAACTTGATTGACTGCTCAGACCAGCACAAGTATCATCCTGATATTTTCTTGTATTGTACATCTGACCTTGTTCAGGACTCACGTTTTAATTTTTAACCTTGACTTTCCTCATTTCAGTGAGAACCTTTTGCCAAGTAGACTTACTCCTTTTGGGTAACTCTTGAGGATCCTCTTTGGTGTTAAGACGTTTTCAGGGTGCCAGAAAAATGTGGAGCCCCATTCTGAACACTCTGACTCCGGGGACTTGTCCTTCAGTTCTGGAATGTGGAATTCTCCTGTATCATTTGAGAGCTGGATCTGCTCTGCTTTCAGGTTTCTCTTTGGGAGTTCCTGTTAGATTGATAGTGGATGTCTTGGACTAACCCCTGAATCGCTTGTCTTCATCCTTTTCTTGTGTCGTTTTATTCTTATTTCTGGGAGAGGGCTTTAGTTTAGCTCCCAATTCTATTTTAAATTTTTTATTTCCGCAATCAAAATTTTAATTTCCAAGAGCTTATTCGTTCTGTTCCTCTTTCATAGTAGCTTATTTTTTATGAATGCATTATCTCCTCGACTCTGAGGATACTGACAAGGGTTCAGTTCTCTTTTGTTCTCTCATTTCATTTTCTCTAGTGTCGTTTTTTTTTTTTTTTTTAAAAGATTGGCGTCTTGCTTTGTATGGCAAGTCCTCTTCAAATACCAGCGGTTACTGTTGTGTAAGGTAAGAGGGAGCAGGCAGAGACTCTGAGTCTGTGGGGCTGATTTTGAAAATGTACAGGTTTCCCTTTGAGTGTTATTTTATTGTGCCAAACGCTAGATGGCGGAGAGATTTTATGTGGTCCTTTCAGCTTAAGGAAGACCCCTTTGATGGGAGGCTGCTCAGCTTGGTCTAGGGAGGGTCCCTGTGCAGCTCTTCTGTGCCAGGACCAGGCTTGCTTGTGCAGGCATGGCCCTGGCCCTCTTCTGAGCAGCCTGGGTTTGGGGCCCCAGCCCTCTGCGGGCTTGGAGCCCTCCTTTGGTTGTGCCCACTCCCGGGTGCTCCCTTTTGCTGCTTGCTTTGCCCTCATTAAACCCTCTTGGTCTGCCAGACATGGCACAGTCTCTTGTCTGCTGTTGCATAATCTTTCTTGTGGGTTTAATATTCGATATTCAAAGTCATTTTACTGGGATGAGCAGGGACCACCTGTGTGGCCAACTGCTCACTGTGAGCAGGTATTCTAGAACTTGTTCTCATGCCTCTGCTCTCCTGCCTCCCAGTGGCCTCGGTGGATGCCCGCCGTCAGTGGGACAGGTGGCCAGATCAGTGTCCCCATGGCCGCCTCCGCCTTGCAGTGTGGGCGGATGGTGTGTGTTCCTGCCGCAGGTTCTGCTGGCTCCGCAGCCTTGGAGGGGTGCCAGGCTCAGCCGGGGAAGGCCAGGCACAGGCAGTGTTACAGCAGAGATCGTGGCTCAGGCTCTTCAGTGGGCTCCTCGCTGTGCCAGAGGGCCGGAGTTGAAGGACTGCCCTAGGTGAGCAGTGATCACTGTGCTCAGAGTGTAGTCTTGATGCTCTTTGATCATTTGTCCTTTGAAAGTTAGGAGCAGTGAGATGCATGAGCTGTGTTTGCTGGGGCCTTGCTAGCGAAGCGGTCCATGGGCCCACCGTCTCTGGGCTCCTGAGAGAAATGCAGACTTGGGCCCCACCCTGAGTGTGGAATCAGAATCTGCAGCTTTGCAAACTTTTCAAACTTTTATTTCAAAAGAAGTAGCTTTAGACTTAAGGAAACGTTGTAAAAATAGTTCAGAGAGCTTCCCTGTTCCCTTCACCCACTTCCCTTAATGCTGGCGTCGCACATGGTCAGATACCTGCAAACAGACCAGAAGCCTGACGTTGCCACAGTTCTGTTGACTAACCTCAGACCTGTGGACCTTCATCAGTTTCCACTCATGTCCTTTCACTGTTTCAACAGGATCTAATTCAGGATCTCACTCTGCATTTAGTTGTCTCCTTAAGTCTCCTCCAGTCTGTGATATTTACACAGCCCCGAAGTGTCTCTCCCAAAGTTTGTGAATTACAAAGGAAAAGTAGTAACTTCACAGTGGAAAAGCCCGGCAGATACCATCTTAACATCACTGGTACTAAGACACGATGCTATCACGTACCCTGAAGGGCACATCCAACGTCAATTGATGAGGAAACCCAAATTGAGGTACATTTGCCAAAATCTTGACTGGTGCGCCTTGGAGGTGTCTCAGGCGTTGAAAGTCAGTGAAAGAGAGTTTGCATTTTGAAAGACTGCCAGGTGTAGCGTATGCACTTTGCTGAAGAAATACTTCCTCTGCGTGATGGTCTCCAAGGAGATAAGAGAGAAGGAACCACCAGCCCTGTTTCCTGGGCTGGGAAACGGTGCTACAGGTCTGGGTCTAGGTGAGTTTGTAAAAGGCTCATTGATAACACCTGTTGCAGGTCACCAGCCTTAGGTTTTCCTTATAACCTTCATCTGCCCTATACAATCTGAAAACTTGAGCTGTAAAATGGAATTTGTTACATGATGAGGCCAGACTATCACTTTAGCTATTTCAATCTGGTGAAAGTAAGTGTTCTCTCATTTTGAAGAAAAGGCTTCCGGGGGAGAGCATGTGTGGAGGTTCTCAGTGAGACTGTCTCAGAAGAAGCTGTAAAAAGCCCTCCCTTGACCAGAGGTAAAGAAAGACCATTCTCTGACTCCACGTGTACCACTGTCATAAACACAAAGTCACATAATCATCTGTTCACTGGACATACTCTAGGTCATTCTGAAATGGTCATTTTTGGCAGGGTCGGGGGGAGGAGGCGTTTTAGGGAATTTGGGAGGGAGTGTAGAGGAGGGGCCAGTACCTGGAGCCCACTTGACTCGCACAGAAGAGTAGAACCCTAGCATTGTTGTCAGGGTAGCTTTAGACACACTTAGCCCTTGGGGTTTGTGTAGGTTGTGAAACCGGTTAAAAATGAGAGCTTTAGCAAATTATCTCCCCTTATGCCCTCTGTCTCGCCTCTGGCTCTGTCTGTCTACCGCATGGGCTGTGCCCGGCCCGCCTCCTGGGAGGAGAGGGTGGCTGTCCTCGGTGCTAGAGGCAGGACCCTTCTCACCCCCGGTGCAGCGCTGTCGTCGTGGTCCCGAGTGAGCTGGAGAGGAAGCTGAGCTTGGCTGACCGCCAGCAGCCTCCTGTTGCTTGAAACCTCTGGATGTTTCTGAATTGAAATGTGATGGAGACAAGAACTGCTCAAGCCACTAGCGGACAGTATACTCAAAGTATTGTGAAATCATAGGAAATTGATTCCTATTTTGAATGAACTTCTCTGCACCTTTCGCATCCATCTATAGTCAAGAACTGTCCAGTTTGATTGCTTTGGACCATATGCCTCCATGGTGGGTAGCCAGTAAGATTTGCTTTGTCTCTAGAAGGCCCCTCATGCCAGGGAGTGGGGTGGGGTGGTGATGGTGGTGGCCACTGCTGCCCCAGACAAGTCGCCTGTGAGGTCGGATGGCTTATGGCGCACAAGCATAGAAGAATAAAATCCACCTGAAGAGGCCAGAGTAGGTGGGGGGTGGGAACAGGTTTTAATGCCATTGGTGCAAGGGTAGATAAGCGGAATGGCTGTCTGTTGGAACTGACTTCGTTTCCTTGTCCGTAGTCATTCTGTGTTGGCGTTTAAGAGTAGCTGAGAGTAGGTAGGGCACTGAAGTGAAAGTCAGTTGGCAGGAAGGGCCTGGGTGGGTATGGATGCCTGGCCAGTGGCCGGGGCTGGCGGAGTGTTGCCAGGGAACCTGGTGGGAGTGGGGCTTGGTGACTTCGGGCAGGGCCTGTACTGACAGACATCTCATAATAAAGATTTACATCCTGTGCTTCAAAGAGTGCTGCTTCTGGTCTCTAGTGACTTTTCCTTTTTCTTCAAGGTGGAAAATCATCAAATAACCTTTGTAAACAAGCAGTGGGTGTGGATAAAGCTGGCAGTGAAAACTCGGTACATGTGCTGCTGGCATTTCCTCGTTGGTGTTGAAGTACGCGTCCCTTGAACGTGGCAAGCATCCCGGGCACCTTAGTCTTAGGAGGCAGAGCAGGGAGGGCTCAGACCGCAGTTCCAGCTGTCACCGCCAAGTGCAGCCCTGCAGTCCTGCTGGCAGGTGGATGGCAGGGCAGGATCTGTCTGCTGCCACGCTGTCCTCCTGTGAACTCTCGTGGGTGGAGCCAGGGCTCAGTCTTGGGAGGAAGTGCTGCGTTAAGCTGCCTTTTATGCTGGGAACTTCCCTGGAGGTGCCGAGTAATTCATGCCCTCCACGTTTTCAGACTGAATCTGACAAAGGAGACTGAGGATCCTGTCTGCCGGCCAAGAGTTGGCTGCAGCTGTCAGTGGGCAAACACAGTTTGCAAGTAATTGGCCCTCTGGTTCTGAACTCAAACACTTTATGGACTTTTAAGATTTGTGGGATTCAACTAATTTCACATTTTTTGTGAAGTAAGGGGTTTAATATTTATTATGTCATTTTTAAGTTTGTATAATTTACATTTGCACAGTTCAGATTTGTGTAACATGCAGTCATTCTATGTTGGGGAGAAAGGAAGCTGAAGGTGCAGTGAGATGAAAGCAAGTGAATATTGGTTGGGGTCCCCTCCCTGCGTGGGTGTTAATAAAAAAAATTCAGTTCCACTTGCTTCATGAGTTCTTCTTGGATCATTCAAGAGCTGGGTAAGCCTGCCTCACCTTTCTGGGATTTCTGCGGATTCACCGTGATCTGAATCAGAAATCGCTCCTTCCAGCGGAGGACAGAGTGGAGCAGAGCGCACACTTCTCAGGAGGCCAAGGTTACTGCTCTTCAATGAACGTACCTGATTTCTTTATCCCACAGTCCCAGGCAGTTTCAAGAGTCTAGAGATGCCACTGATGTTAAACGCTTGGCTCTAGGGCAGGAGTCAACAGACTTTCTGTAAAGGCCTAGAGGAGCAAACGTTTCTGGCTTTGGGGTCTGTCCCGGCTGGTCAGCTCTGCCCTTGGAGGGTGGACGCCAGAATGGGCGTGGCTGTCTTCCAGTAACACTTATCCCTGATGGCTGGATTTGTCCCCCACGCCGGAGGCTATGACTCCAGACTACGAGTATAACACAGTTGGGGCAGGAAGTGGAGGCAGGGAGGTCAGTAACTGCGCTGGAGTCACAGAGGGCTTCAGCCGCCCCGGCTGTGCTCCTCACTGCTGACTTCCAGCATCTTGGGCGATCTGCACGGTTTATTTTGGGAAAATCTACATGGAAAGGAAATGTCAGAGGCAGCTCTGCAGAAGTTCAATTGGCATCAGCAAACCACCTTCAGATGAGGGTGCGTCTGGCCATCCTCACTGCTGTTCTTTGAAAGAAAAGCCTCAGCGTCTCCTCATAGGAATTGGGTTTGGGTATTTTTCGGGTGTAGAAGTTGCAAGAATAGTATAAAGAATTAGGGTGGAGTCTTCTCCCAGGATCTCAGACTCTAATATTTTATTTGCTTTATTTTTTATTTTCTCTGCAACTCTCTGTGTGTGTATATATATTTTTTCTATTTTTTTCCTGAACAATTTAAGATATGATGTCCCTTTATCCTTACTCAGGTGGCTGTTGCCTACAAATAAATATATTCTCTTATATAACCACAGTACAGTTTTCAAAATTAGGAATTTATCATTGATGCAGCTCTGTTATGTAAGCAACAGATGTAATTCACACTATGCTAATTATCCCAGTAACGTTCTTTTTTAGCAAAAGGAAAATAGACTCATTTATGAGTTTTGGATATATTTTTCCCCAAGAATATTTGCCCTTACCCACATTATCATAAATTAGGCACCATATGCCTTACGAACTACAAGTTTAGTAACATCAAAAGTCTGCAAATTTATTGTTGACAAAAATCACTCTGAATAACCTTGTCCTTCTGCTGTTCTGTTTGGGAGAGGAATGGGAAGGACTGTTTTGGTAAGGTTAAGAGGCAGGGCTCCTGGTGGTTTTTAACGTCTCCCCAGATCATCGATTGCACGTGTAAATGCAGTGAGAGTGTAACGTGCTAGAATTGTGGGTCAGCAATGATTATGACCTTGCGTGGTGTCATCTGCTAGATGTCGGAAAAGTTACATCATCTGAGGTCACTCTCCAGTGTACATCATCCTATTGGGCGGGGTAAGGGTTGTTTTCTAGGGGCTTTTGCTGTTCAGTGCTGGACCCGTTTTTTTATCAAAGTTCAATTGACCCTTGGACAGCGTGGGGGTCAGGGGTGCCGGCCCTCCGCGTCGAGAATCTGAGTCTCACTTGTAGTTGGCTCTCTGTGTCTGGCGTCCTCGGACCCAGCCACCCGCAGGTTATACAGTACTGTGGTGGTTACTGTTGGAGGAATTCTGCATGGAAGTGGACCCTTGCAGTTCAAACCTGTGTTGTTCCAAAATCTACTTTAGTCTAAATATTTGCAGTTACTGCATTTAAATTGGTCTAACCGGAAAGTTGGTATTGGACTAAGGTGAAAAAAAAACCCCATTTCTGAAAGGCATGTAAGTTAATCTGTAAGTCATGTTTCTTTAGTCAAAATAAATTTTCTTTGGTGTAGCATGTAGATTTTCTTGAATTTTAAAAATAAGTTTCATTTGGAAATGGAACAAATCCCCTCCAGACCAGGCTTCTCGGGACTCGGTTGTGTGGCCAGGGGTGAGGAGGGAGGTGGGCCTGAGGCCCCAGCTGCCGTGTCCTGGCTGGTTGGCTTTGGGGCAGACTGTTCAGGGTTTCCTCCGAGAAAAGGGCAGCCACAGCCCTGCCTCCCGGCTTGGTGTGTGGGGTTAACTGAGCCTCTGTGACGCCCTTGGCACAGCGTCCTTAGTGCATGGGCCTCCTGCACGGCTTGGCCCGTTTGCAGCCCAGACTCAGAGTCCTCGTCACATTTCAGACAGGCTTCCGGGGTGCTTGAGTAGTAGGAGGAAGGCATTCTGGTTTGATTAAGGCATTTGACAATTCTTGCGGCCTTTAAAATGCTGAAGTGCTGTTTATAGATGCTGCACATGGGCATTCGTTTGCCTGCACCTTTCATCAGTCTTAAGTTTGACCCAGTGGCTCTGGGGTTTCAAGTGCAGTTTCTAACCTCTTGGGTGTTGCTTTCCACAACTAAGTTTTGATTACATGCTGAGAGAATTATGATCTTGAGAAAACTGGTGCCAAAACGCTGTGTCTAGTTCCAAGACGGTGAGCTTGGCTCCTCCGTCCCCGGGATGATGGTATGGGCTGTGTCTGCCACCATGGAGTCATGCAAAGGCCACACGTGTGTGGGTCAGTCAGCATCTGCAGCTCGACCTTGGCGGGCTCCTTGAGCTTTTGTCTCTTCTGTTCTAGATCACATTCCTTGCTTCTCCCCGGTTATTGGCCCTGCCTCGGGGGGCTGTGCTAGCCTGACGTCAGTTGTGAGGGTCAGAAAGCTCTGCTGTGGTCCCTGCACCTGCCGCCTGTCCTCGTTACTTGTTTAATGACTGCTCTGGTTGGGAGTTCATCTTCTAAGTTGCCCAGCATGCATTACAGTTTCCCTGAACATTTTGACACATGCTAGTTGTGTTTGCCTTCTGTGAAATTTTGAGGTGGAAGAAGATTAGGACACTGGCATCCTTACCCCTGGACAGCTGACCACCCTCCTCCCCGAGCTTTGCAGGATGCGGGGAAAGATGGGAGGGGCAGATGAATGATGGAAGGGTTTCAGTTTCGGGGGTGGGGAGCTGAAGGGTGGAGGTGTGCACGCCTGCTCCCCAGGCAGAAGGGAACACGTGGTGCTGGCGACAGTGGGGCTAGTTAGACCTGACACAGTGAGTTACTGTGGGAGGGGCCCTGCTCCCTGCCCCACCCCAGCTCTTCCCTGCTCCTCCCCCCCACCCCCGTCTCAGTTCCCTTAATAAGTGTCCGTGATGCCGTTTCAGATCAGGGAGGTGCTCAGGGCTGGGCCCATCTCTGTGAAATGGGGACACACCTACATCCAGGCTTGTGGGGACTGAGTGTGATGATGCTTGATACTGTGTTTAGGATGCAGTGAACTGCGGCTCCTGTAATCACCATTCTTATCATCAGCTTCACCCACCAGCTCCTGTGTGTTTTCCTGCTGGTTGATGTATGTGGTGCTGACTTAACCATAGACATTTGCACGTAGTCAGAATCTTGTCTGTGATAAACTTGCATCACAGAATCTTTGAATTTTCAAACTGGCCAGGAGCTTAGAGGTGTTTTAAATAGTACAACTTGCTAATTAAAACTTGGCCACTGTTGTAAAGTGTACACTTGTTCTAAATGCAAAAGCCTGTGGTAACTGTGTGTCCCCATGAGGGCTCCTCCGGGCCGAGCTCCGCGGGGCCAACGCGCCGTCACCGCTGATCCCAGTAGGTTGAAGGCAGCCTCTTGTTCTCACAGGGGAGTGACTTTTCTCCTGCACTTTTTCTTGTAAATTGTGGTAGATTCTGTTACTCTGTGGTGTTGTAATTTTGGCAGATTATTTGTCGTTCCGTGATATTTTATTGAGAATTTTAAATTCTAGTAGATAGTTTTAGACAATTTGTAGTGTTGAGTTTGAATTCTCATAATCCTAGGGCCAGCATTTCTTACATGAACATATGTCAGTGGGAAAATGACTTTAAAAATTTTAAATTTTACCTTTAATTCAGTATCTGAGTATGTTGTATCATGCCTCTTTGAAACACAGCTTTTTTCTGTAGAGGTGAAAAAAATTTACCTCTGTCATCTAATTCGTCTCCATTGTTTTCCATTTTACCTGTAAAAAATAGAGGAACAAGAGAAGTGAGTGAATGTTTTCCATTTTACCTGTAAAAAATAGAGGAACAAGAGAAGTGAGAGTGTAGACGAGAGCATCCCCTGAGTCTCCAAATGTTTAATTTTTATTTGACTTTTTTTTTTGAAGTGAAAAAATGATTTGAACCAACATCTCCACTCTCACTGTGGCTGGGTGACTCGAAGCCCTGGTTCAGGAGTGTCTGTGCTTGCGGAGCGTGTGAACCTCAAAGTCGCTCCTCTGTTGGCTTGGCCAGGATTGTGGGCGGCTCTCGTGTGCCCAGCAGGGCGCTTGCTGTGGTGATGATTCCATGCACAGGTCGAGGGTTCTTACACTAGAGTGCAGCCCCAGAGCAGCCCCAGCCAGTGTGCAGACAGCTGGCTGTGGCTGTGTTCCAATAAAACTTTATTTGTGAACACTGAAATTTGAGTTTCGTTTAATTTCAAGTCAGGACAAATTGTTCCTCTTTTGATCTGGTTCCCAGGCTGTGCAGGTAGGGGGCCGGATTTGGCCCATGACTCTTGGCCTAGAAGACCTTTGTGGAGTGAGTGAATACAGTGAGGTAACACATGGGCAGCAGGGTGGAGCTGAACCGGGTAGTCAAAATGTGATGCCGTGGGTGATCCTTCTGGAAGGATCAGTCTGGAACTTACCCGCAGCGTGGATGAAAGGAGATTGGCCTCCCGCCTCCCCATGTGTGGGGGACAGATGGGTGAACTCCACCCTAGAGTGTGTCACAGAGAGATGACGCCTGCTGTCAGGGGCTGGGGGCAGGGCTGTGGATGACACACAGCCCCGGAGCAGGGGAAGGGAGGAAGGAGGAGTAGGAGGGAAGCTGGCTGGAATCAGCAGGCAGGCGGGACCCCCTTGGTCTGGTGAGGGCTGGATGCTGGGGTAGCAGCGGAGAGCAAAGAGGAGAGTTGCAGGGTCTTTCTCAGAGGGGCTGGGGCTTGGTGGGAGCTCCTTGAGCGATCTTGGGAAGAAAGGCAGCAGGGATTTGAGCAGAGGGGCTTCCGGAGTGGGAATGGGCTTCACTGTCAGGTGGCCATAGTGTGGGAAATACTGGACCAGAGAAAGCATGGGTGAGGGGTTCAGGCAGCAGATGGAGACTTGGGGGCATGGGTATCACTCCCTCTAATGGGAGTGCGTGCCGGCCCTGCGCCCCTGGGAAATGTGCTTCCGTGGACGCTGCCTACCCGGGCACCGCGTGGAGGAGCCCAGCTCTGGTGGGGCCAGGGGTGAAGGCAGAGCTTTCAAAGGAGAGCACGGCCCTGGGTAGGGGAGGAAGACCCGAGGGGCTGCGCGAGAGGCAACGTGGATGGGAAGGCTGGCTCCTAGAGTCTGGCCCTGGGGAAGTGGTCAGTGTGATAATGAGTTTGGAAACCAGAGTTTTGTGGCGCTCTGAAGGGTGTGGGAGGAGATAGTGTTCCGGGAGGCATGGGGAGGCTTCCAGATGTGCTGCAGGAGTTTGGCTTGTGGAGGGGCGGCAGCTGGTGGGCAGCGTGTACTCTGTGTGACAAAACAGGAGGTGTGTGGAAACCACTTGTGCTGTGTTTTGGAGCGGGCAGTTTGCCTCGAGGACGGACCGCTCTGCAGTTACTTGAGTTGCTAGCTAGCTGCTTTTTCATGGACCACCATAAAGGAGTGACTGACGAAGTACCAGTATTTCTTCCTCAGTGGACAAAGTTAGCCTGTCACTTCATGGAAGTCAGCTAACACTACTGCCAGTGGTTGAATTTGAACTTCCAAATGAAATTGGAATTTCAGAAAGCTTGTGTCTGCCCCCTGAGCCTGGCAGCTTCCTGATACTTCAAGCTTTTTCTGACGAGATCAGTGCTGATGTTGCCGAGTCCAAATTGTTCTGCTGGCTGCGTGACGGGCTGATACGCTGGGAGATGAGCTTTTGGGGTAGGACAAATGACTTTATTTGGAAAGCCAGCAGACCAGGAGATGGGGGCTGGTGTCCCGGAGTGCCGTCTTCCACAAGTCAGAATTCACGTCCCCTTTATACTAAAAAGGAGGGGCGTCACTGGTTGTTGCAGACTTGCTGGTGTTGGAATCCTTTGTCCTCGCACCGGTCCACGTAGGTCAGGTCAGGATGTTCCTGGAAACCTCCAACAAGAGGAATGTTTTTCTCTGTTCTGCAACTTTTTATCTCTGTGTGGATGGGAAGATATTCTCCCCTTAAAGGTCTGAGCCCTGAGATTGGGCTGTCCTGTGTATTTCAGGCCCCAGGCAACACACTTTTACAAAAGGTGCAGAACCAGTGAGACCAAGCCCAGGAACCAGAGCCCAGGGTTAGAGCCAAAGGGGCAGGGCTGACATGGGGTATGTAGTAGAGGCGATGCGCTAGATAATCTAACAGGTCTTGGAAAGGTCTGCACGTCTCGCTGAGCCAGCGTTCCGCAGATGACCACGTCAGACCCGCACAGAAGGTCCGTTTAAAGTGCGAGACAGACCGAAGGATTGTAGAGTGAAAGCGTGCAGGAGGCTCACTGAGTGGTTGTAGGTGCCACGGTGCGGCCCACCCTGGGGAGAGGGGAGCTGCTGCTGTGCGGTGGCGCCGTGTTGCAGTGTGCCGGGCTGGGCGTGGCGGCGGCGGCAGACGGGAGAGCGCCGCTGCCGCCCCGCCCGTGAGGCTGACTGGAAGGGGCTTGTCGGGCGCAGAGCCGTGCCTCCCTCCTCGCTGTTGTTTTGGAATCTGTAGTTATTTTTCGTAAAGAAAAAGCTTTGTATGTTAATATGTAATGTAGTGCCTGTCGTGGTTTTTAAGTGAATAAAGAAGTATTCACACGTTTTCTGTCCTGATTTCAGAGACGTTGACTGTTGGCAGATGCCCAGGCACGAGCCCGAGCTCGCGCACTTGCACGTGGTGAGGGGGGCTGGGACCAGCGCGTCCGGGCCGGGGCGGCGCTGCTGGGGCGGCAGCTCCGTCCAGCCGCCTCTCCCTGCTGCGCAGGCGTGTGTATTTGAGGAGGGGGGGAATATTTTGGAAGATGTGAATAAAAGTGGCCAATTTAATCCAACATGTTACCTGTAGGGGGAGGGGCCTGCCATCTGAGGCTGGGTTGGCCCTCTTCTAATTTCAAACATAAGCATTTTTAGGGAAGAAACAGTGTGGCCTGAACTTTCCTAAGAACCAGTGCTTCTTGCTGTTTCCTAGTTTACCCGGTGCCTGACTGGTCGTTTATGATCACGTCCCCCTTCCGCCCCACACTGACTGGGAGGATCTGTGAGCTGAGTCGTTTCCATGTGTCTCAGTTTAAGAAAGATTGATTTCTTTGCTCACATCATACTGGCTTTTAATTATTTTATTACTGCATTTCTACCCAAAAGGATCTGAGCAAATGGAACGACCTTAGTTTCCTTGGAGGTGCCCTCTTTCTGGAGGTGCAGCTTTTCACCTGGCACCACTCGGCCACCTCCCGGCGTGGGTGGAGACTGCTCTGAGTTCTACGGCCTGTGGACTTGGCCTTCCTGCTCAGGCGGCCCTCGACCCTCCGACTGGTTGGTGCCAGGGGCAGGGCCGCGTCGGGGTCAGGATCTGGGGGGCGGGGACTGCGGCCCTTCAGACCAGTCACTGTGTGCAGATGTGACGGTGGGGAGATCGTTCCAGCAGGGCTGAGTCGGGTCACTGCCCGGGAGTTCACCCGCGGCTCTGTGCTGCCTCCCGCCTCCCACCTCCCGCCTCCCGGGGAATTGCCTCGGCCAAGCCAGGCTCAGCACGGGCGCTTTGTTCAAGGGCTGGTGGAGGAAACAGCTCTGTGAAGTGTGCTTGCCCCAAGAAAACAGACGGAAGGAAACCCCACGTTGTGCTGTCCCTGACGAGATGGCCCGTGTGTCGGCGCCCAGTGCAGCTCGGGGCTTTGCTTGGCGATTCTTCCTTGCTGCCTTTCCTCACGTTACGAGTGTTGGTGGCCTGTGCCATTTCCATTTCTCACCCTTGCTGCAGAAGCTCAGCTGTGTGCTCCTTACAGTGGCTTTTCTCTTTTACAGTTTTAATGGCTTTGTGGTTTTATTTTATGGGTGTCCAAAATATTTAAAAAGTAGCAAAGTGAAAAGTAAAGTGCAGTTCTGTGTTTCCAATGACGAACTCCTGCTCGCGTCCGCTGCTGACGACCCACCAACAGCTCGTGTTTTCGCCGTTAAGCCCAGTGCGTCGCTTGCATGCAGTTCACAGTCAGTAACAAGGCAGGTTTGTGCCTTCATCACGGTGCAGTCCTTGTGAAATCAGTAGACACAGAGCGCTCCGCAGGCCCCAGTGCTCACAGCCCGCCCTGTGTCGGGGGTGCCTCCCGCGGGCTCGCCCACGTGCGCGTGCGTTGTGTGCCAGGCCCCGCGCCGGGCAGGGAGCAAGGTGGGGACAGCTCTGCCCAGTGGAGCTTGTCTGCCGGCAGGGAGCCTGACGCTGAGCGGGAGCTGTGAGTTAGACGCGCCGGCTTTGCGGTAAAGCAGGAGAGGGCAGCAGGGGGCAGGTGCTGGTGTGGGTGGGAGTGGGTGGAGTTCAGGGGCTCTGGAGATGGTGGGGCAGAGGCAGTGGGGGGGCGGGGGCAGGCGGACATCAGAGGGTAGAGGCTGAGCTGGTGCGGAGAGCGCCTGGCAGGCACGGGGGTGCTGGGCGAGTGCCTCAAGTGGGCAGGAAACCCCTCCTGGGCCTCGAGCCGACGGGGACGCCAGAGTGGGCTTTAACGCTGTCCCCGCAGCTTTTAAACTAGGCATCGGTGATAAGTCTGGGGCAAAGGCAGAGCATGGAGACCCAGGTGGGGCCAGCGCATGGATCCAGAGTGAGTGTAGCAAGAGCTGCTGCCCGCAGGCTGGACGGGAGAGAGGAGCCCCAGCCAGAAGGTTCTGGCCCGAGTACCTGAGCACCTGAGGTGGGGTGTCTGGGGGTGCAGGCCGGCTGTGGAGCGGGACGCTTCCATTTGGGCATGGTCACATTGAGACAAGACACCCAGGGCAGGGGGCCCGGAGCCCATTTGTCCCATGGATCTGGAGTTCCCGGGAGGGGTCGGAGGTAAAGACAGTCAGCAGGCAGATGGTCTTTAAGAGCGAATGAGAAGGGGTCCAGCGCAAGGCCAGGGCGGTCCCTGTTGGGGCGATGGCGTGAACCTCCAGCGGTGGGTGACGCCAGGGCAGTGGAGTTAGGCCCTGGAGGTGCGGGGGCAGGGCAGCGTGCAGAGGTGGCCTCATCCCGGTGGAGACACCTGTCCCACCTGGCCGGGGGCAGTCTTGTGGCGGGAAGTGGGGTGTGATTGGGCTGGGTGCTGGAGGGAATGTGAGGAGGGGAGACAGCACCAGGGGAGGGAGGGAGGAGCAGCGGGACGTCCCCGGGGTGCCCCGGGGCCTGGTGTTGGGGGCCTGAGGGGAGCTGCTGGGGTGGAGGCCCCTGACCGCGAGAGGAGGTGGGGCTGGAGTGTTGGGGGAGGAGGGGCTGAGCCAGTGGTCCAGGGGACCAGCGGCCACAGGGCAGGGAGGGGCGTTGAAGAAGGCTGCCTCGTTTTTGTCGAGACTTGATGTAGCTGGCCTCCTCCGTGTCCCTGCTGCTGGTTCAGGAAGTTCCACAGGTGACAGATAATTAACGTGCTTACGGAAAACTCAGCAATCCAGCGGATAACGGACGGAGGTCGGCTTGTGTTGTCGGTCCTCCTTCCTGCGGGGTCCCCTTGGTTCAGGATGCACCATGGCAGACGGTCCTGGGCGCGTTTACACACACAGACATGTGGCCACATGCATACACAGTTCTCCCTTTGTACTCCTTCCTGTTAGTCTTATGTTCGGGGACCTTTCCCTTTTGGTTCATGTCATCAAGCCAGTCTGGTTCACGTGTGTGACGGTGGTGTTTCTGTCTGGCGGTGCCGTCACCAACTTCCCATCCCCAGAGACCGAGCACGCCCTTGCTGGTTTGGGCTGGGGGACTCCTGTTCCCCGTGCACCCTGGAAGGCGTGCTCCTCACAAGCCACTGGAGACGTTACTGAACACGAATCATAACAGTGCAGCTGCTTTATGATGCTAAGATTGGACCGTCTCCAGGACTTCTGAGAAATGGCAAATTTAATTTGCCAAAATGGCAACCACATGCATCGGTCTGTTCCAGTTTTCTTGGGCCTGTTGCCCTAGCGGCTTCTTCTATTCAAACCTTCACTGTTAGCAGAATTTTAAATGACTCTATCCTGGCAGTAGAATCACGCTGAGTGAACAGCTCGGGTATGTGTGGTGTCCTCATGTGGAAGAGGGTAGGGTTCAGGACTTCATGGTGAGCTCGGAGTGTTTTCTTAAGCCACTCGCAGAGCTTCTAGAAACCAGGAAACAGCTTGACTGGGCACTTGAAAACTTTCCACTGGCCTGTTGTGAGAGACGTGTGTGTGACCTGGTACCTGCGGACCCAGGGCCATCATGGACGGGCCTCAGGGCGTGTCCTGTGGGCCTGGCTGCACCCACCCCGCAGATAACAGGACCCGTTGTGTGTAAAGCAGGCCGATGGTGTTTTCCTTTGGTGTAGGAAGTCGGAGGCGGGCAGTCCGGGGACGTGCGGAGCCCCGTAGCCAGCCGTGAGGGCCCCGGGCTGCTTCCTTGTCCTAGCCCCTCTGTCCATCCTCCTCCCTGGAGGCCGGCACAGGAGGGCCAGGAAGAGCAAGTGCCCGGAGCCGCCCGTGTTGCGTCTGCGCTCACACCCCATTGGCTAGTGAGCCGGTCACATGGTGACAGCTGCAGGAGAGGCGGGCTGGTGGCCACGTGCCCTGGGCCTCAGGGCAGCAGGTACTGAGGTGGCCAGCCAGCAGTCTCTGGTGATTATGAATTCCGAAGCTTGGCAGAATTTTGTCTGTCTGTGCTTTTTTTCCTGGAAAAATAACTGTAATTTTAAAAAGAATTAGGTTCTGAAGGCAATGTGTGACCGTACGTCGCTTTAAATCCATCAGTTCGAAGACAGGTTGGGTGTGGTGTCATCTGACTGAGGACCACCACCTTCGCTATGCAGTTCAGTGTTTCCCTTAATAGTCTTTGCTTTGGTTTTTAATTTGGAGAAAAGACCAAGTTTTTGGCATAAGTGGCTTTGACTTTCATACTGACCATGGTTAATCTGCTTAGAGGTCATGCTCAGAGGATGCACGCTGAGTGTGGCCCCTTCTAGGCCGGGCGGGCCCTCCTCCCTCGGTTCACATGGGTCCCACCAGCCCCCGAGTCCTGGCGCCGTTGCGGAAGCTGACCCGGCCCCAGGGCTCGGAGCGGAGTCCTGTACCTGAGGGAGTTTGGGATTGACAATTTCCCCTCAGTTTATGCCTAAATATTTAGTTGTCTGACCGTTTTTAAATAGTGTGTTTTTTTTTTTTTTGAAGAGGTGATACACACGTGATAAAAAATACAAATACAATTTCCCTTCATCCTTATGTCCCAGGGATAGTCTGTACACATGTAGCATATTTCTTTAAAAAAAAAAAGTGCTCTGAACACGTCCTGCCCCATTTATGTCCACGTGGTGCTGCGTCTCAGGAACCGTCCTGCAGGGAGCTCGGCCCGCACTCTTTGGCCATTGTTGGTCTCCTGTCCTGCTGCACCAGACTTGGTTCTTTAAACATTTAGGTTGCATCCATTCTTTGCTGCTGACAGCAGTGCCGGTGGTTTTTAGATCTTTGCACAGACAGGTGACTCTGTGCTGGGAGGGCTCCTCGGGGGGCAGCAGCGGGTCCGTGCCTGTTGCCTGTTGCTCTTCTGAGTTAAGCTCCCGCCAGAAGTGCAGGGAGCTGCCCCGTCCTGACTCTCTTCCCGCCTGTCACGCAGAGCGTCTTGCTGAAATTTGCATTTAAAGAATTCCGTGACAGGTTGAGTCTCCTCATGTTTAAAAGCTTTCAAAGCTTTGTGACTTCTTCCCGCTATGAATTCATGCTCATTTCCTATGCTCGTTTTTTGGTTAGGTTTATTAGTCTTTTTTCTGTTCCTGTGAGAGAAGGAAATGAGCTCTTTGGTGAATGTGTAGCAAGTATTTTCCAGTTGGTTTGAATTTTGCATTAAGAACTCTTTTTATTTAGTGTAACACAGAGAGAATTGTAGTTTTGCTTATTTGTGGTGGTTGTTGCTGAAGTCCCCCTTGTTGTATGGTCACCCCCTTCTGATGCCCCCCCAACACCCACATGTAATTTATGTGTTGAGTAAATGGGTTCCCTTGTCTGTAGACTTTCCCCTAGTCTGGATTTTGATTTTTCTATGTGCATTTCAGGATGTCCCCCAACCCCTGTATTTCTTGAAAGTCAACAGTATTAGAATTCTGGGGACTTGATGGTCTGTGGTGTTTTTGTTTGCCGGTGTGTGTTGGGGTGGCACGCTGGCCTTGGGCAGTGTTAGATGGGACAGCACATTTGGTTCTGTTCTGGTTGGGGTGTTGAATGGCAGGACAAATGCTCGATTTTCTTTTTAATACCCCTTTTAAAAAATTAAAGACAGTTCCCTGGCACCCTCTAAAGGTGATTTTTTTGGAAAGCGTTGTGAACTCATGAGCTTGAAAATACTTGTTTCAGTCCATTGGCCTCGTTACCCTTGCTGGCGGTCACTGTGCTCATCTTTGGCCGGGAGGGCCGTCTTGGAGCTGGCCCCTGAGCCCTTGTGAGACAAGCCTGATGTCTTTGGTCGCTTCCTCCCACCTGGCGTGACAAGGTGTTCCAGGTTTCTCCTGCGTAGTCCTTGCCTCCGACCTGGAATCAGCCGTTTCTCCAGGAGGCCCCGATGGTGTTGCTGAGAGCCGGGCCCCAGCTCCACAGCCTGGGCAGTAAGGGTGTGGGGCCGCTGGGTTTGCACACCGGTTCCTCCCTCCAACTCAGACACACAGTGGAAATCCACGCCCAAAGACCTCTCCTGCCTGCGCTCGGGTCTGCCTGTCCTTGTCCCGCTTCTCAAGGACACAAGGAATGGCAGAGTCGTGACATCTTCAGAGGGCATTCCAACACCACCGCTCAGTGCGGTTACTGCAAACTGGTAATGTTTGTTTTGTGTGTGTTCTCCCAGTTTTTCTCCCCATTTTTAAGCAGGTAAATTGTGTCTCTGTGATCAGATCACGTAGCCATTGCAAACTGGACCTTCTCATTTGGTCTCAGTCCTGCACGTAAATACAGACTGCTCACCACTAACCAGTTAGTGTGTTGTTTCCTCCAGTGGTTCTGCTTTTCTGAGTCTTGTTTTCCAGCGGTTTCTTCAGGAAGCGTTTGTGGGAACACTGTTCTCTGAGGGCTGTGTGTTGGTACAAGTTGCTGCCTCTGTCCTTGAAGCTCACTTCGTCTGGACACTAAGGCTCACGCTTCTTTCCTTGAGTGTCTTGTGTGTGTTGATCCCTTTTCTGCTGTAGTTTGATAATCTATCCCCCCGCCCCCATTTTAAGTCACCTGGTACTTTTGTCTAGATGTCTAAAATTGTTTTTCTTTCTTCTTTAAATAGTATTTTTTATTAGACTGTGTCTTAGTATCGGTTGTTCTGCCACCCATCCCTCACCAGATTTGTGGTGTCTTTTTCATAAGCAGTTTCAAGGGTTTCTACACCCCCTCCCTGCCTTGGTTTCTGAAGCATTTTCTTGGATGTGACGTCATCCCCGCGTTTCACTGCGTGACTTTGGTTTCCTTTTGTCAGGCCCCCTGTTTACAGATGTTGGACCCTCTTTGCCTGTCAGTGTGCTCCTTTCTTGAAATCTTTTCTTTCATTTCTTTTTTATTCTTAATTGTTTCCTCCTTTCTTCACTTTGTTTTTCTTCAGGCATAATTGTGTTTCTTTGCTCTTGGATTCCTTCCAATTTAGCCTTCATTTCCAGAATTGTTTCTCCTTTGTTTCCAGTCTTTTCTGAGTTCTGTCCCCTCACTTCTGAGTGTCTTCAGTGCTGGCTCATGGTTAGTGGTGTTTTGTGTCATTTCCTTCATGTGTTTTAGTGTGTTCTGAGATAATAGGGTAGCAGCTTCATCTCTCGGAGGGACATGTCTCCCTAGCATGCTTTCCCCGACTGTAGTCATGCTGCTTTGCTTCTGTTTGCTTTTAAAATATATTATCTCTGCATGAGATTTGACCTCAGTATTTTATATCAATGCATTTTCTCTGGAATTCATTTTCCAGAACATTTGGAAGGGAAGCTTGATTTGGAATAGTTCTAATTTCCGTGTTCTTGAGCTCTATTTTCTGTTGTTTGGGGGAAGTTATAAAGAATGCGGCCACTGTTTTCTGCACTCTCCCGGCTGTTTGCCTTCCCTGCCACACTGTCTTCTAGGCTGGTCTCTTTTCAGTGTGTGTGGCCCCTGCAGGTGGCCCCGCGTCTGTCTGTCCTTGGGTGGCTACAGCCTCGTCCTCTTGTTGACCTGCGGCTTTTCCGCCTCGCTTCCTCCCAGAGCCCCTCATGGCTGGCAGTGTGCTGCCTGCGTGCTGGCGTGTCAGGTTCTTGCAGAGTCCTGACCGCGCCACCCGTTACCCGTCACCCGTCACCCCATTGTGCCGCCCTGGTTGCCCCGTGTGTTCCTGCAGGGACGTTTGGGAGGGTCACAGCCCTGCCACCACCATCCCTCCCTAGTGGGACTTTTTAAAGGGTTGGGCAGCAGGACCTCTGAGATCCCAGGTCCCGCACTCTCTGCCATCAGTGGCTGCTCTGGCAGGGGCGGGTGGGCTTTCTGCCTCCCTTGGGCTCGCGTGAGGTGTGCAGGTGGGAGTGACACGCCTCGGCCGTTTGGCGGGCGGCACCCGTGTCCGTGTCTGTGAGCGAGTGCCGCATGTGCACGAAGGGTTAAGACGGTAGCTTGGCCCCCCCTTCCTGCCGATGGTCGTCCCCCAGAAACTCCCCCCAGAAGCTTGGGAGCTGCTCCGTTTAAGCTGTAGAATTTACATCTGGACGAGGGACTTAAAGGATTTAAGAACATGTGTGGAACCCGCGGATTTAACTTTACGTCTGATGGAATTTATCTGTTTAAAGGAGCTGTCAGTAGACTCCTGTTTGAAACTAGATGATCTGAAAATCCTAATTCAGCTGCCCCTGCCCGGGGGGCGTGCCTTGAGACCACGGGAGTGGGCGCGGGGCTGCGCAGTAGGCTTGGTGCCTGGCAAGCACCCCAGGGAACCCGCAGTTGTAGGGGCGGGGGGAGACAGATAAGTCACGTCATAAATACTTAACCTGTCGGTAATTAAAATGCAGTGTGTAGGGTGCTGAAAGTATTACGGGGCAGCGATTGCTGGTTCCTCCAGGCACCCTGTTTTCAGGCGCTGTGTTTAGACTCCTGTGTTGATAGATCATATTTGGGGTGACGTGGCCTCGTTTCTGTTTTGGAAAAGACAGTCCCTTTTGGCCTAATCAGAGCGTTTCAGGAGTGGGAAGAAGGTGACAGACTCTGGTGCAGACGTGGGCCGTCTCGGGGGCAGCAGGGCTGGGGTCCGAGGGGAGGGCCGGGGTGCGGAGCTGAGCTGAGCTGGGGCCTGCGAGAGGTGTGTTTGCAGCGGCGTCCGGGGTGTGGTGTGTGCGGCAGGAGCTGAGAGCCCATGGGGGTGGGACGGGTTCCGTGGGCAGAAGGGGGACCATTGGGGATGGTTGGCTTGGGGGTTATGTGTTCAAGCTGCCTTAGGAGGGTGACGTTGGAGGGGTGCGGGGATGGGTTGGGAAGGTGGGGCTAGTCCGGGGGGGGGAGACTGAGGCCATTGGTCAGTTTTCACAGGATACCAACCTCTGGGTGGTCTGGGGCAAGGAGAGCCCTCCTCGGTGTGGTGGCGAGCCGCTGATGTCCCCGACTCTGTCTCTGCTTTTGCTTTTAAGTGACAGGAGCCCGGTCCCGCGTGAGTTTGATTCCTGTGCCTCGCCCGGCCTCGCGCCGCCGTTCTGGATGATGTCAGAACAGGACCTGGCGGACGTGGTGCAGATCGCCGTGGAGGAGCTGAGCCCCGATCACCCAGGTAGGCAGCTGTGGGCGCCAGGGAGCCAGCACTCTCCCTTTCCGGGACGGTCCAGAAGAGCGTCTGGAAGCTGTCTTTCCCTTCAGTAAAGCAAGAGAAAAAGCATCGTGTGTTCCATGTGAAAAATCCCAATCAGAGAGGGTGTGCTCACTGCCGGCCCCACGCCCAGCCTGGTGGTCGCCTCCCGCACCCTGTCTGCCCCTCCTTCCCGCGCGCCTTCCAGCCCCCGCTCCCTGCCCCTGCCCACCTGGGCCGCGATAGCACACGGGGGCCCCCCGCTGCCTTCTCCAGTGCCCCACTCCCGCCCGCTGCCAGCGCGTCGGGGAGCCTTGGGCTCTTCTGCGTGGGCTGCTCTGTGTCTGGACACCTGCGGGGTCTTCATTCCCAGGTGTTCCCTCGCCCCGCTTCCCTGCCGACACCAGTCACGTTGTTCACACTGTATTTCTTTCACGTACACCCTGCAGTGAAGACCCTTGCAGGTGTATCATGGGAAGTATTTGTCGGGTGATTTCCCAGAAGCAGGACGGCTGAGCATGTTGAGAGTTCTGATAAGACACTGACCGATGTCCCAGAAACGCTCTGTTTGTGTATTCTGTGAGGTGGCTTTTCCTACACTCTTGCTGAGGCTGGGAATTTTCCTTAATGACGTTAAGGCTCACATCTGCTTGGGAACCTCAGCTGAATATTCAAGATGACGCTTTGTGAGGGACCCATGAACTTCAGGAACGTCATCTATGAAACAACTTTGTCGACACTTTTATTTTATAAAAAGATTTCCTAATGAGAGTTCTCCTCCTCCTCCCCATAAAGCTTTACGTGTTTTGTATGTCTGTTAAGTTGGAAGTGACAGGTGACCACAACTAAGGCACAGAGCATTTTGGTTGCCTGGCTATTCTTTCTGGAATAGTAGAATTAAAATGCTGATTTTTTTTCCAACAAAGAAAAGAGAATTTTCAGAAATCTCATAAGAAAATACGTCTGTCTTGTGTGACGTGTTTGACGTGCTCACTGGAAGGCTTCACCGTGGAGTCCGCTGCTGTGTGCAGGGGGGGGCAGCGCCGTGGCCCCGGGACGGCCCAGCAGCCCCGGAGCTGCGGGCGCCTTTCCCAGCGCTGCTCTGCAGGCAGTTTTCCCCCTTATTTCGCTTTGATTTGTTTATGAGCAGCACTGTCACCTGATAACTGCAGGATCAAGAGCCTACCAGACCCTTGAGCAAAGTCAGGGCGTCCGGCTGTGGCTGTTCAGCACCCCGGGTTCTCTGTAAAAGTGAACTGGTCTGTTCAGAGCGGGGACTTGACGCCTTGACCTCAGTGAGCACCGCACCTCAGACGCCGGGGAGCCGGAAGCCCAAGGCCACAGCGCTGCCAGCGTGCGTCCCTGCTTTACAAACCTCTGTTCGTATTTTGGTGGGGGGTTGTCAGTTTCTTTAGAAGTCACATACTGTTGTAAGAGAAAAATGTTCCAGTTATATAAATCTTACGCATTTTTAGAACTATTAAAATTTTGACAGTTTTCTTCCCGAATAAACCCTCTTTCTGTAAGTTACAGTTCAAAGGAGGATTAGAGAAGACATTTCTGAACCTGGTTTGTTCCCCCTCTGGTCCGTGAACAGCTGGGAGCGACAGCGTACTGACGGATCCATGGAAACCCGCTGTGCGCCGGGCTCCCAAGGCCTTCGCAGTCGGAAGGCCTGTAGCCCCTGGCCCTGGTGACGGCCACACAGCAGCAGGCGCCGCCTGCCTTCCCCACGTCTGTGTCCAGAGTGGGTTTAAGATTGAGACTGTTTTTCCCTCGTCCCTGAAGTGTGAACTTTGTAAAATTTAAAGTCTAGTTAAGCAAGTAGAAGAAATAAAAATTTCCCATAATCCGAGCAACAGAACCACCTTTAAATTGTTGGCACGTACATCCTTCCATTTTTTTCTGATTTCCACCTAAAACCAGAATGCTTGGGTTCTTGCGACTTTGCTCGCACTCCCCCCGGGCTGCAGTCTCCCCGTCTGCACACATGTGCGATTGTAACTGTGATCGGGCCATCGTTTCTGATGATTGTGGTGGCTTTAAAATGAACATCTTTTGTTTGGTTTTAAAAGTCATGCACAAAAATTACAAAGAGCAGCGCAGCAAAGGACAAAGAAGAAAATAAGCCGGCAGCCCACAGGCCGTAGGAAGTTGCTGCTGGAACCCAGCTATGTGGCCCTGCCGTCGGCGCCGGGCACAGCCACGGCGGGTTCCGTTTCCTCAGCTGCTTCGCTGCCCTTTGCTCATCTCCTGGCAGTTCTTCACGCTGCCACAGCGTGGAGTCGTCTTCCCTGTTGTCACAGGAAGTATGCTGTGTGACCCTGGTCAAGTCACTTGACCTCTCTGGACTTGATTTCAGCTGATTTTAGGATTAGACTAATGGTTGTCTGAGTCTGTTTATCCTCCCTGTCCTGTTATAACGACCAGCTTCCAGTGGGAGTAAATGGTTTGACGAAGCTTTTGAGAACCTGTGTTTTGTTAACCATTTGTAGGCATGGGTTTTCCTTTTTTTGACTTGATTAAATGAGAATCTGTGCCCACACGTTGTATGGAAGTGGATACACGGTGCATGATGCAAGCCCTCTGGTAAGCGCAAGGCTTCTTTGTCATCATTGGCCCGTGGCTGGTTCGGATGCTAACTTACCTCCAGGAGGTCAGCTCACTGCGCTCGCCCAGGGCCCTGGAAAGGTTCTCATTAGAGTCGTGGGTCTGTTCCGTTTCTTTACTTTAGGGTTTTGAGACGAGTCATCTTGTACGTGCTGGGGTAGGCCTTGAATGCAGGCTGAGTGCTTACCCGGGGCGGGAGCCACGAAGACCCCTTGGAAGGTGCTCTGGGGAGGTGCTGACTCCAGCCACGCTGTGAGGAGGGATGGCTTTGTCACCTGGCATGTTCGGTTTGAGACTAGTGTGGTGACCAACTTGTAACAACATGGAATATGCAGAGAGTGGAATGAGGCGGCCAGTGACGAGACTTGTTCCAGAGTCGGGAGGAAATCACCACCATGGTGGGTCCTGTTGGAAAGGGCGGCTGACCGAGCCCTGAGGGAGCGGCCTGAGGCCTCGTGTTCGGGTCAGCTCTGTGGCACGTTGCAGAAATAGTTTATCCACTATTTCAGTTTTCTTGAGGTTAAGGAGAGACCCTATTTTCTGCCAAACTAAGAATTTTTAAGTCAAAACTGTAAAAAGTGAAGAACGAGGCAGGTTGCACCATTTCTCGTGTAACTGTCAGGTGTCGGAACCGTTTGCTCTCCTAATAGTAAACAGCTCTGTAAAACCTTGCATAACGAGTTTTCTGTCTCTGCCTTTGACTTCCAGTTGTGCTGGAGAATCATGTCGTGACAGACGACGATGAGCCAGCTTTGAAACGCCAGCGGCTAGAGATCAGCTGCCAGGACCCGTCCATAAAGGTATGGGTGTGGGGGTGTGTCCTTACCCGTGTCTCCTCGGGGCCTCCAGGGCCGCCGGGGCAGCGCAGCGCGTCGGGGCTCACAGCAGGAGGGCTGCTCTCCCAGCCCCGGCGCCAGACGTCTGAGACCAGGATGTCGCAGGGCCACTGCGTCCCCTCCAGGGGCCCTGCGGGAGGGTCCTTCCCGCCTCCTCCCGCTCCCGGGGGTCCAGGCGTCCTGGGCCTGTGGCTGCATCACTTAGGTCTCTGCCTTCGTCTGCATGTGGGCTCTCCTCTATGCCTGTGTCTCCTCTTCTGTCTCTTACGAGGACAGTCTCACTGGATTTAGGGCCGCCCTAACCTAGAATGTGCTCCCTCTGTGTTCCCGTAGACTCACAGCCAAGCTGGCAGCAGTGGGAGGCGCATCGGGTGTGTGACCTGGTCCTTGGGTTTGCAGCCACGCGTGTCCCTGTGATGGGCGGGGGCTGGCGAGGCTGCTCTCTCCATGGCCACTAGGTGGCAGGCGTGCTGTTCCCACACGCAGGACCCTCGCCAACACATGCGGGCAGGTTTCCGGGCCCTTTTGGGTGTTAGGTGGAATCTGTTTTCGTAGTTAGGAAGCCTTGACCAGGTGTATGTGTAAGTTTACTGATTAATAGAATCATATCCTGAAGACCACCTAAGTTTTGTGTCCGTGGACTTCAGTGTGACTTAGAACCGCAGCCACACGGAGAAGAAGCACGAGTGAGCAGTCACGTTTTACATGCGGAGGCTGAGCTCGTTCCCTGGCGCGTTCCTGGCTTGCACCTGAGGGGCCGCCGTGCAGGGCTGTGCAGCTGGGACAGGAGCGGCTGCTGCTTGGAACTGTCTCCTAATGGTCACGACTCCTTTCTGAAGCTTTTCTTCTCTTCACTGCCAGTCATTCCTGTACTCCATCAACCAGACTATCTGCTTGCGACTGGACAACATCGAGGCCAAGCTGCACGCGCTCGAGGCCACTTGTAAGTCACTGGAGGAGAAGCTGGACCTGGTCACCAACAAGCAGCACAGCCCCATCCAGGTGCCCATGGTGGCGGGCTCGCCACTCGGCGCCACCCAGACGTGCAACAAAGTGCGATGGTAAGAGCGGGCACTGGGCTCGCTGTGCCGCACTTTCAGGGAAGTCTGCTGGGTGGCTTGGGGTCCTCGCGTTTTCTTTGTGCGTCCTTCCTTTGGGACCAGCCCACCGGGGCTTTGAAGCCGTGCATGTCTCTTCTCTCCTTCTGTCCGTCTGGCTGGTCTTGAGATACTTTTTCTTCATAGGTGGTGTTTACAAATCTCCTGAGCACGTCACACTTCCCACCCGTGTCCGCACTTTCTGTTGTGCTGTTCTCCCCGTGTGGAGCCGAGCCGGGGCGAGTTGTGCCGGAGCTCAGGTTCTGCTTGTGCTGAAGCTCCGTGGAGCGTGTGGTCCGATGGGGCTGGCTGATCTTCCACCTGAGTGCGTGTCCTCGTCCAGGGCGCGGTCAGGTGCCCTTCCCGGGACAGACCCCGTCGGTCCTGTTGGCCTTCCCATCCTTTCCCACACGGGCTACGAAGACGTGTTGTTTGTGGCGGTGGCAGCATTTGTCCTTGCACTTGATGGGAGCTTGGGGCGCTGTTACCGAGGGTCTTCTGTGGGGTCTCTGGGCTGCCTGCTGCCGCCTGGCCAGCGTCTGTGTGGGGCAAGGGCGGTGGGGCTCAGGAGTGGGAGCCAAGGGGCCGGGGGCCAGCAGCCAGCCTGCTCCCACGTCTGCCGAGTGCTCCAGGGACAGGGCAGCGTTAGGGCCTTGCGGACATGCCTCAGTGTCGCAGTGGCCGCCTGTCCTGGTCTGTCTGAGACAGCCGTGGGTGACGCCTCCTTTAACTCTCAGATATGCCCTGGTGTGTTTGAGACACCGCGTGGCCCCTGCTCTGTAGCTGGGAGGGGGACCCCAGGGCCTCTGTCCCCAGAGGGAAGGCCGGTGGTCCGTGGTGCTTCTCCCTGTGTTTAGTCCGTGTCCTGACAGGTCAGCCGTGTTTCTCCTGGTGAACATTTGTGGAGCCTGTCAGGAGGCTCAGGCCTAGCAGCACCAATGCCTTTTTTAAAGAATAAATTTTTTGTAATGCACTCTTGTCCTGAAATGTAATGTTTAGAGACTATACTTCATACATAAAAATTTAATGTAATGCCTTAACTGTAACGTAAGGAGAAATAAAAGGATAGAAATAAAATGCATGAAATAAAATAATATGCATTCTGACACGTAAGTGTTTGGGTGAACTACGTGGGGAGGCAGTGAATGGGCCAGACCTCCCGTGTCAGACCGGGAGGGCTGTCACCTGGGGACTCAGGTACCAGTTAGCGATAGAATATTACAAAAGGAGCAATTCTCAGTGACGTTTCCAATAAAGCAAAGTATAATTTTTTCTAGACTCAAACAGTTGAATTCCTGGAAAACGCATGTTATATTAAAACTTTCCAAAAGTATTTTGTGTGTCAGTGTGGACTGGGGTAAGATTCTGGGCTCAGAGAGTCAGAAGCATGTTTTTCACTCGCATGAATGTCTGTGACATTGGAAACCTGCGGGAAGATTTGCTGGTGGGGAGGCTGTCCTGTGCCTTGAAGGCTCTCAGCCACCTTGGCCTCTGCCTGTAAAACCGGTGGCTCGTAGGTGTAGCCAGGTGTGTCGCCGGGGCAGCGGCCTGCGAGCTGCTGTTCTGAGGTGAGACGAGAGTGGAGGACAGGCCTCCTGCCCTGAGCGAGGCGGCCCTCCTGCTGGTGTGGCCTCTGTCCGTCACCTGAGTTTGGAGGAGGTGATTTCAGGAGCTGGGGACAGGCTGACAAAGCCCCCCTGCTGGGGCCCCGCCGCCGGTGATCCGTGCCGCACCCGTCAGCTCAGGCGCGAGGACGCGTCTGCGGGGCTGGAGGTGCCACTGCGGCTGCGCCCGGGCCGCGGGGTCCTGGTGCCGGGCTCCCTGCGGGTCGGGTCCCAGGAGGAGGCCAGGCCTCCGCTCGCAGGCCGCCCTGTTTGACGCCGGCAGGTGAGGGGGCCAAGTTGCACAGTTGTGCTGAATCTCAGGTTTGTCTCCCCGTCTTTATAAAAGGACCAGAAGGGGCAGGTTTGCTGGGCCTGCGGCCCTGGCTCCTACAGGCCAGGCACGGACCCGCCCGTGGCCCACGCTGCGCCTTCTGGGGGCCACGTCCTGACTTGTGGGCCACGTCCCTTTGGGGTCACTTGTCTGGTGAGGGGGCTGCTCGCTTGGGTGAAGGCATTTCCAGCTGCAGGGCGCCCATCCCTCTCCAGTGACCGTGGGCTCACGGGGGACACGTGAGCAACTTCCCCGGTCAGGCCCCACCCCCGCCAGGGAGACGCTGTCTGCAAGGACAGACCAGCCTGCGTGGTGTCCTCCCCGTGCGCTGACAGGTGGTAAAATAGGAGTCGGGTGTGCCAACACGGACTCAGGCTGTAATCCGGTTCATCTAAGTCCGTTAGGTTTTCTGATTTTAAAGATCCACGTTGTGATGTAAAATCAGCCCCTTATAGAACACGCTTACTGTTTATCGGCACACCGATTACTAGCACTGCTAAGAAAACTGTTACTTACATGAGTTATCATGGGATTAATAGAAGGAAAGGGCGTTCCTCCCTTTTCTCATAGGTATGGTTTTAAACAGGCTGGGTATGAGTGATTTTTTAAAGATGCTAAATCTGGCATTTCTCTCCACACAACTTCTGAAAATGAGAATAAAAATTACCAACAATTGAAAGCTGTTAACAAGAAAATTTGGGGAGAAGTAAAGGATAAGAATTTAATCCTAGTATATCAGTGAAAAAATTGTGTATTTAAATCAGAAAACTACTACTTTGTAAACACTGAAGTAAATGAGAATTGTGTGTCTTGTGTGGGCAGTGAAACACAGAAAAGAAAGTCTCCAAAAACAATTAAAAATTGGTTAACATTCTGAGTAATAAGGTACTTCTACAAGTTCTTTGTTTTGGGCCTCAGATATTTAAAATAGAAACTAGAAGTGTGTAGATCCTAGATTACTTTACATCCAAATCCTATGCTTTAAACGTAGCTTACGATTCCTTGGCCCCGTTTGGTGTTCGCTGAGAGTTGAAAGTGTGAGTGTGTTCTCACGGTGTAGATGGGGGCGACCCTGAAGGGCTTTTCGGTTGTAAGGAAGACCCTTGATGGTGGATGAGAAGTCATCCGTGAAGCACCACTCGCCTTCCACTTGGAGAGGCCGCACCTGGCCCGGAGCCAGCTCTGCAGCTGTGGGACGCACAGCTGCACCCCTCTCGGCGCACCGGAATCCGCTCACCTGCTGGTTGTTCCTGATTAAAACTGGCCGGACTAGACTCTGCTCTCAGCTCTCAGTTAGTTACTTGTTCTCTTGAATCCCTGGAGCACAGAAGACAGTGGGCTGCTGCCAGCCTCAGCTGGCATTTTGGATCCAGATTTCCAGATTCTGCACCTGAATGAAATTCTTTAAATAAATTCAAGAAGAAAGAAGAGAAGGAAAGAAAACCTTTTTCTTTGGCGCCGTGTTTGCGAGGTTACCTGGATGGGCTTTCATCTGACAGTGGTGCTCTCCTTCGGGAGCAGGAAAGAGGACTTGACTTCTGCTAGCTGGGTGCTTTCTCCCTTGTGAGCGCACCGGCGCCGTGAATTTGGGTCTTGCTTCGCTGTGATTCCAAGTGTAGTGATGTGAGGTTTCAACTCCAGAGCTGTTTCACCTTGACACTGGAGGTGGTGGGTGCAGAAGCTTCCCTTGCCGAGCTGCGGACGCCTGGAGGGTGGCTCAGCCGTTAAGTGCTGGCTGCGAGCATTTCAGGAGTGGCCTGTGTTGTTTTGCGTGCACTGAAGGGATTGGGTGTGGAGTAAAGTAAAACCCCCTTTTCTGCACTTCTTTGAGGCCAGGTGCAGTCATTTGAGGAATGTGCAATAGGCAGGACAGAACTGAGCCCTGCGATGCCCGCCGGACAGCCGGCGGGAGGGCCCGTGTACAGGCGGAGATCGGGAGAGGTGCCCCCTGCCCGGCGGGCCCGCGTGGAGCCCGGCTGTTTGGTGTCACACGGTGACGCAGAGCCAGCTGTTCGGGGTTTGTTTTAATTAACTGAACGTAGCTGATGAACTCAAAGAATGCTTGTGTTTCTTAGTTTTAAAAGCAATCGATTTTTATTCTCTTTATTTTTCAGTGTACATATGCTTTATTTTTATTGAGGTGTAATTGACATGTAAGCGATTTTTATTTTTAAAAGCTTAAAAACTTCTTTTAAAGCTTTAATATGTTTCTGCAATTTTAAAACAATTGTAATGACTCAGAGGCTTCTTGATAATACTCAAAATGAGAAACAGAAGTGATTCAGGTTCTTTTGCAGTTTTTCTTGCAGAGAGATGTGTCATGTAAGATGTATGGGGGGGGAACATCTTCATCTTTGTTTTTCTCTAAACCAGTTACGCGCCCACAGAGAATTGAGCTATTTGATCAAGAAATTATTTAAATTCCCCATAATAGGCTGATTGCTGATCCTCAGTTTTATTTCCCAGAGGATCTTTTTTTTTAAAAAAAGGTTGATGGATGTTTGTGGAAAGGCTGGTCTGGTTTTTTGAGCCCTCCTGGCTCCTGGGTCGAGAGGCCTCCTCCGGGGCGTCTCTTCTCTGGCAGCGCCGAACCACGGTCTTGGCCGGGTACCCAGTGTTCAGTCCCCAGTCAGAAGTGCAGTGTTTCATGGGCTTCAGACGATGACAAACTCAAGATCGGGCTGTTTGAATTGTGAAGAGGTAGTTTGGTCTTAGCTGTGACGAACTGGTTTCCGACTTTCCTTACCAAATTCTGAGTTTTGGTGTTTGCATTTAGTTTTGTGTACACACGGTTTCCTTTCCTGACTGGTCTGTATGGGCTGGCACAGCTCTCCACTTCTGGTGACCTAGTGATGACACCCTGTGCATGTCAGGGCTGCTGACCAGAGAAGACATGCCGTTCGCGTGCATACACACAGCTTCGGGGACGGTACTTCTGATGGCTCAGAGACGCCGTCTGATAACCGAGGCGGATGTCGTCAGCTTTAATAGACCGTGCCCCTCCTGGTTTCAGGCCCGCTCGATCCTCAGGACTGGGATTGCGCTGGGTCTGAAGGTGACCTCGGAGAGGACGGCTGTGCTCACAGCACCGAGCCTCTGCTCCACGGCGTGGCGCCCCTCTCAGTGTGCCTTGTGGTTCCCACTGTGAAGCTCGTACACGAGTTTTCCGAGGCTCGTCTCCAGGCGTGGCACTCTCGGCGCTGCCGTGAGTGGCGGTGTGCTCTGAGTGCCGGTTTACGGCTGCCCGGTGGGGCGTGCAGAGAGGCAGTGGGTTTTCTCTGCCGACCTTTGTGCTGCCTTGTTTCTAAACCCACTTGTTTTAGGCCTTTTCTCTAGGGAGTTTTAAAAGCTCTGCTTCCTGTCGGATTTCTGCACCTTTGCTTACTCTGCTGCTCCGGGCAGGGCCGCCGCTTCAGCGTCCGCTTCAGAAAACACCTCTGCCTTGTCTCTCACCTGAGTGGCAGCATCGAGCCTCCCGCCGCTAGGTGTGAGGTGAGCTGGGCAGTCTTCACGGCTGCTGTTTGTCAGGAGAGGAGGCTCCCCTCGCCTCCTTGCCTTGTGAGAGCGTCCGTGCTGAGCAGGCGCGGAGCTTGTACGTGCTGTGACGTGTGTCCTTGGGATGATGGTTTGGCCCTCCTGTTGGTGCTGTTGCTGCGGTGAGTCACCCTGACTGATCCCGGGCAGGAAGGCGGCCTTGCGTCTCTGCTGCCGCAGCCTGGCTTGGTCACGGGGGGGTCCCCTTTTGTGTGTCTCTGCGCTGGTTTTGCGTGCACCTGGTCCAGGGTTCCACATCTCTGTTCACGGGCCGTGTGCGTCTGTAGCTCTCTTTTTTGACACGTCTGCTTTGTTGTTGGGGTGACAGCCTCAGAGTGAGCTGGGGGGCCGCCCTCTCCGTCCGTCTGCGAGCGTCTCTGTGGGGCCAGTTCCACCTCTCCCCTCCGCGCCTGGTGGGGCCGCCGACGAGGCCGGCTGGGCCTGGGCTTCCACCATGAACTCGGCCTCTGTCACGGATGCGGGGCTTTAGTAAATGGCGTTTTCAGGTCGGTGTTGTTGGATGTGCCCCCTCGGGAGAATCCTTGTCATCGAGTCTGGGGTTTTTCAGCATCGTGTCCCCTCTCAGGTGTCAGTGAGTCCACAGGATGCTCTGGCCGAGTCTCCTCTGGCCTGGGCGTTTTCCCAGACCCCCTTTTCTAGGTCTTTCTGAGGAGCGCGGCGTAGGTGTTTGCTGGGAGCCCCTGGCTGGGGTCAGCCCAGTGCGTCTCTCGTGGTGGGCGTGGGGGGCAGACCACGGGTGCAGCTGTCCTGGGGCTCGTGGACGTGCGGGCCAGGTGTGCTCGCGGGGCAGGGGAGCCCGCCGGCCGCAGTCCCTGGGGCTCCCGCCCCTTCGTCCCCACCTGTAGTCCAGGCCCCTACACGAGGTGGACTCGTGTCTGTGTTGGGCTTTGGGTTGAGCCCAGTGCTGTGTGTAGCTCACTGGCCGGGTCTGGTGATGGGGGCACTCCCCGGGGCCCCCCGGCCTGTGCCCCCTGGCCTGTGCCCCCCGGCCTGTCCCCTGCAGGGTTCGGTTTGGTTGGAGCACTTACGGCCTTTCTGGTCTGCACGGTCCTCGAGGTGCCACCTCTGCCTTCGCTGGGAGCGGCTGTCAGAGCGGAGGTGCGGCGCTGGGGTCTTGCGGCCCTGGGGTCCCTCTGTGCTGCAGCTGTGCGTCCGCCCCTTGTCCTGGGTCGCGTTCCGTCGCTCCTGGGAGGAGGGGGAGGAGGAACACTCTGCTCCTCTCTGGCTTCACCCTCAGAGTCCGTCCTGTACCCCACTGGCTTCGGCAGGGGGTTGGGTGGGGGTGATGGGGTCAGAGGGTGCGCCTTCCACACCCTGTCCGCTCCATGCAGCTAGTGTTTGAGGTCTGTCGCAGTGGGGCACCCCATTTTTCTGGTGCATTGGTTTTTGGGGGCAGTTGGGAGCTGATCTTACACTGTATTTTGCTTGTCTCGCTGGTTACTGGAAAGAAATTCTGATGCTAATTTAGTCTCATCCCTATGAGTGCTGTTTTGGATCCTGGTTTTTGTGACCTTTGGCTCTTTAACCTGCAAGCATTAGAAATAAACCCTTTAAAACAAGCGTTAGCAACTTTTCAGATGCTGGGCGTGTTGGTCGGGGCGCCTGAGCTGCTGCAGCGGAGGGGCCCCAAGGCCATAGTTTGCCTCTCGCTCGCGTTTGTGGTGTCCTGTGGCCTTTCTGGCCCCCACACGCTCTCCCCGTGTGGCCGTGAGGCCCTGAGCCTCCCGTCCGTGCTCTGCTACTCCCTGAGGCCCCCAGTGTCTGTGAACTCCGGCTACCTTTCCACGGAGGGGGACGGGGAAATACAGCCTGGCTGTGTGGTGGCTCCCAGAACAGGACCACCTATGGAAGGGGGCAGGGGGTCACGGTGGACCCCAGTCTGTCTCCTCTCAGGTGTGAGGACAGGTCACATGGTTTTATTGTTTCCCTGAGGATTGCTACCCCATATCCTGCGTACTTTTTTTTTCTCTTGTTGAAACCCCAAGACTGGTAAACAATTCTGTTTTTTAAAGCACATTACACTGAACACCGTTTCTTGTTTTATCATGACCCACGTTCTTGTGTGTCATGCGGGAGAGTAACTGTGAAAGCTGGTGGGAGGACATGTACCTTGGGAGCAAGTATCGGTGGCATTTTCTCATAAAAAGAAAACAGAATGACTTGAGATTCTTGCTAGCTTGTTTTTGTCAATAGAGGTTCTCATAAAAATTAGAAAATCAATATAGCATCAGATTTCCCAAACCAAACCAGGTGAGTAATCATTTTGAACTGCAGGCCGGTCTCAGGATACAATGTAGTGGGGCCCCCTGCAGGTGGACGGGAGGCAGCAGCTTTTTCGGGTGTTTCCCAGTGTTCTGCTGGGGCTCATGCCCCAGCACGGGAAGCACCGTTGGGCGACACTGTGTGAACAGACGTCACACCTGACGTGACTGCCTCACATGGGTGCTGGCAGAAATAATAAACAGTCCGTGACCGGGATAGAAAGAGAGTTTTATTTGAGCCAAACTGAGGACGACAGCCCGGGAGACACCTCTCAGGTCACTCCGAGGAGCTGCTTTGCAGAAGCTGGGTTTTCTGCATAGATTTATGTCTTGTCAGAACAAAGAACACCCAGCAAGTCAGGGATGCATCCCCTCAAGATTTCAGAAAAAGCAGAGAACGTTCACTGAGAGTCAGGGCGGCCCTGGCGCCGTGAAGGGCACCTCCTCGTGGGAGGAGCCCCGGCACTGGCGTCCTGGGAAGGGGTGTCGCGTCTTCATTTCCAACACGACCTCCTTTGCTCCTGGTCAGGGCGCCCTTTTCTTCAGTAATTAGAGCAGGTGCACAGTGCATGTTGGATCGGCCACAAACGGGCTGTTCTTATTGACACGGGGTGGTGGTTAACGCACGGGTCTCAGCGTATGAGCATCTTTTTGATCCCAGGAGTGGGGGGAGGACGTGCCATTGCCCAGTTCTGGGGGGCAGTTCAGTCCCCAGTCAGCACTGGAGGCAGGCTCTGGCGCTGGTTGGGGTTCAGACTGACCCCCTCACCGAGCTGCGCGGTGGGTTTGGAAATAGACCTGCAGAGATGCCGACTAGATTCCGCAAAGGTGCGGAGTCATCGGAGGAAGGGAGGGAGGACAGGAGGTGCTGAAGCGGTTGGCCTCCAAGAGCAGAGTGAGAGGCGTAACCCCGAGGAGACCTCACGCCTGAGCAGAGAGGAATTTTAAACGGATCACAGATTTCAGCGTACGATGTAAAACTATAAAACTTTCAGATGAAAACAGAGGGGAGAACCTTTGGGACCTGGAGCAAGGCAGAGACTTCCCAGACTTCCCAGCCGAAGCACCGTCCCCGCATGCATGCATGCTTGTACACGCGCACACACATGCACGCACACACGCAGGTAAATTGGACGGATCAGGATTGAAAACTGATGCCTGTGAAAGACCTGCCAGGAGGGAAAGACAAGAAGCAGACGAGACGGTGTCAGCAAGCCGCGCCTCTGCGGAGGACAGGGAGGTCGTCTCAAGTAAGGAACCCTTGAACCTCAACGGTGGAAAACCAGATGGTCCAGTTAGAAAGTCATAAAAAGCAGAGTGTTTGACCAGAGTGAGAATCCATGTGGAAGGCTGTCCAGCATTGCTGGCCTTCAGGACTAAAACCGTGATGAGATGGCACCCCGGCCCGTCAGAGGCTAAATGACAGTGACATCACAGATGCCACCTGGGCCGTGGCTGGTGGGCACGCCTGATGGGGCCGAGGCTCTGGAAATAGGTGGGAAGGATCTCATGAAGTCATAGTGTCCTCACCGCGTGGCCCTGCAAGCTCGTTCTGGGGCGTTTATCCCAGAGAAGTGGACGCTCATGTTCACACAAAACCTCCACGTGAGTGTCCATGGCAGCTTTGTTTACAAGAACCACACCCTGCAAACACCCGAGGCCCCTCCGGGGGTGAAAGGTTCAGCAGACTGGGGCGGCGCCCCGAAACAAATGCTCGGGCCACAGAAACAGCAAACCCGCGGCGCCGCCCCAGGGGTCTCCACAGGGGGCGTCTCCAAGGTCACGTGCTGCGTGCCTCCACCCCTGTGACGGCCTCCAGGTGTCAGAGTGGTGGGGGGACAGGTTAGTGGCTGCGGGGACGCGCAGGGTGGGTGTCCACAGGGGCCCAAGGCCGCTCCTCGGCGGCGGTGGGGCAGTGGCTCAGGTGCACACGCGCGGGGAACCCACACGCGCACACTTGTGGGAGCGTGCAGAGACTGCTGGCACAGGTGCACGCAGGAGGGGAGAGCGCACAGAAGCGCACGTGTGCGCTCACAGGGACGAGACCTGGACGAGGCTGGGCTCTCGGTGGCCGCGTTGTCCCCGGGTCACTTTCTTGCTCTTGCTATTGTGCTGCAGTTTACACGGGATTCCCCGTCGGGGACACAGGACTCTGTACATTCCCATGGGTCTGTAATTACTGCAAGATGTGTCTGTCAGGGTTCCGCCAGAGAAGCAGAACCAGTAAGGGATAGGTGTGTTTGTGAGAGACAGACAGACAGACAGACAGACATGGGGAGAGAGCCAGTAAGAGCCAGAAGGAGCTCACTGCAGGGAACCAGCTTACAGTTGTGGGGGCGGCCACACACGTTTGAAGTCTGTGGGGCAGGTGGGACTCCACGGCCAGAGCTGAGTGGTGTCCCCGAGACCAGGGACAGCCTTACCCACCTGAGCACGCCAGGCCCACCCAGGGTGATCTCTTTTTTGATTAATTTCTCAGCAGCCGGTTAGGACTTTAATCACATCTGCACAGTCCCTTCAGGGCAGCACCGGAGTCGTGTCTGATTGAGTGACGGGGGCCGTGGCTCAGCCTGGGCCACTCGACGTTGTGACAGTTGTTGCAAATTGACCCTTGGAGAGCCACGTGCTGCTTCTTAATGTTACGTGGGTGTTCTGTAATTTTTGAAAAATGAAATACTGTTTTGTACTCGTTGAGCTTGATGTAAATTGCGTTAGTGGAGAGGGTATAACTTCCCACAAGTTACAGTGTTGATTTTGGAAACAGACCAATTCGTTGCTCTCGCAGACGTTTCCGCTGTCACCTCAGGACCATCAGTCATTGAACAGCCCACGGGCAGGCCACTGGTGGTCAGCGCGCACAGGGCTCCTTGTGCTTCCCGGTCATTCATCCCCGTTTCATTTCCTTCACAGACCTTTATCCTGGCAGCCGGGCAGTTACACTCCTTTGCAGCACAAGTAGGGACAGACACTGAAGCTGGAACCTTGTTTCCTGTAACCGTGAGGCCGCCTGGAGGGCTCGGTGAACTTGCCTGGGTTGAGTTCTCATTACAGCTGTTGGTTCACAGTTGAACAAAACCACTGAAGTTACTGCTAGTTTTTACCTAGTTCTTAATAACGCAGCATTGTGAACGTTCCCTGGAGGTGGGGGGGGCTGCGGTTTTAGTTAATTCCTGGATCTGTGGAAGATGAGGGTCAGTCTGTCGCTTGAAATGACACAAGGTTCAACATGGGTTCTGTCTCTGTCTTTAGTTTTGATGGTTTTGAGTTCTGAAGCTCTTTGTCTGCATAGATATGTGGGCGAGGAAGGAGCTCTCAGTGCTTCACGGTGTGTGCCGAAACCCTGAGTGGTCTATCGCCAGAAGTTACTCTGGCGATCTGTGAGCTGAGGACGTGAGTGGGCCGTCTGTCTGCTGTGCGAAGCGGGCTGGAGGGAGCGGTCGCCGGCCGAGCCGTGGCGCCCTCACCCCAGGCCGGCCTGGGTTTGGCCCGAGGCCCGTGTCCGCGCAACACTGCTCCTCCGTGTGGTCCGAGTGAGGGAAACGGGCTTTGGGGGTGGGGGGCAGACACACTGACTGGGGCTGCTCTCAGGGCGAGCGTCTTTGGGGAGCAGTGCCTCTGGGAGCTGAGTTGCCGAGAGCACTGCACGGTCAGGACCCCAGGGAGCCTGGGGCGCTCCCAGGCCTACCCGCGCTCCAGCATGACCGTCCTGACCCGGGTCTCAGGCTGTTGCTTCCTTGATCGTCAGGGAAAGGATCTTTAGGAAAAAAGGGTGGATTTAGTCAAACAGCTTTGCCCGCTGGCGGCTTGAGTATGTTTTAATCCGTTCCCTGCGGACCTGTCAGGCCCATGTGTGCTGATGTCTGTGGTGGCCCCACTGACGGGTGTGTGGGGCCTGGGAGACACTGGCGCCCACGGGACACTTGTTCGGCCACCTGTTTCGATATGTGGAAAGCTGGAGCCGTTGTGTGCAGCCTGGCTGTGGGCTCGGTACCAAGTCAGAGGTCGCCTGGGGGGCCTGTGCTGGCTCACGTGTGGGTGGGGCGACAGGACAGCATCCCTGAGGGCGGGGCACCTTGGGGTGGCCCACGCGCGGCTGATCATGCTTTTGTTTTAGGAGACACCTCGGGTCCTGCGATTCACTTGAGCATGAAACAGTGCGGTTGGAGCCTCCGATTTGTGGGGGGGCATTCACAGCCATGTGGCTGTGAGGGGGGCTTGCTTCTCCCGTGTGCTCTGGGGGACGGGAGGTCAGCCGCCGAGTTGTTTTTGGAGAGTGAAGTCGAGGAGTGACATCCTTCGCAGGTGACACTGCTCTGCACCACAGCCTCCACCGTGGGGCCCCCTCTCCAGGCCCCTGTGGCTGGGAGGCAACCAGGGGAAGTGTCCACGACCGTGTGCCCGTCTGCGTGTGCAAATGTGCGTCTTCACTTAGAGGAGCCCGTCCGGGCGCAGTGCTGTAGCGTCGTGTCCTGCAAAGCTGAGTCCCCTCCCTTTGGCTGTGGTCCCGCCGCAGTCCCTCCTTAGTCCCGCCCGCCCCTTCCTGTGTGCAGCACTGGCATCCTGGACCGGTACCGACGAGTACCTTGGTCACGAAGACCTAGATTTCAAATCGGAATTCGCTGGGATGGAGTCAGTGAAAGCATCAAGCTGCTTTTCATGCAAACGTGCTGTTTCAGAAACCTTACTAACTGCACGGTAGCAGCTTGTGGCGTCTCCACCTCTTCTCTGTAACGGTGTGAATGTTCCTGACTCAGCTTTGCCGAGAGCACCAGCCACGTGGCAGGGCACCGTCTCCATGTGGGAAGCCCCTTCTCCGGGTCGTGACGCCCGTGTCCTGCTGGGGCCACTCCCCCGGACCAGGGCGCCAGGGCTGACTGTCGATTACTCTGATGTGCTGGGACAATGAATGCTGCTGTGTTAAGGTCTTCTTTTTTCTGTGATTCTTTTGTTCCCTAGCGTCGTCCCCCAGACCACAGTAATTCTCAACAGTGACCGGCAGAGCGCCATTGTAGCCAAGACGGAAGACCCCCTGGGCAGCAGGGCGCCGGAGCCCCTGGAAAATATCCTTAGCAAGTCAGTAGCACGCCACCACCCCCCACCGCCACTGCCGCCGCCGGGGCCCCTCAGGGGCGGGGCGGCGGCCCAGGCACCCCTGTCGTTGGCCCGCGGTTCCCCGTGGTCGGGGGGCTGCGCTGGATGGGGCAGGGCCCAGGGGTCCCTGCTCGCACGTGCTGTGGGGAGGCGCTGTGTTCTCACCACGGTCCGTGGACCTCGTCCTCTCACCCCCGTCCCATCTGTCTGTCTGTCTGTCTGTCCGGAGCACGTCAGGTCAGCGGACGCCCTCCCTGGTTGGCGCAGTGACGGAGGCGTTCTGAGGTGGTGCTTTTTTCTCACTCCCTTTTCTTTGGAGATGTTTGGGACGTGACCTCGGTCAGAAATGGGCGTGCTGGGAGCACACGGTCGCCCCTCATGTGACGGCGGGCCCGCTGCTCGAGGTTCCTGGGGGAGGAAAGGTGGCAGAGGGGCTGGTCCGCGGGGGGCCGGGTCCCCCAGGTGTGGCCTGGCCTCAGCGCTCTGACCGCGGGGACGGGGGCACCGCTGCTTCCCCTCCCTCGGTGTGCAGCCGCCTCTTGCAGAGAAGTCGAGGGGTTCATCGGGAAGGCAGGGGGTGCGTCTCCACACCATTCTTTTTTGGGGCACTTCGGGGAGCTGGCTGGTGGTCTGTTTTTCTGCAGTCTCTCACTGCTCTGTGTCAGGTCCCTCGTGGTGGTGAGATAGCCCCAGGAGATTCTCGACTGGCTTTTTAAACCCACTTCAGTGGTTTTTGTCAGTGGGACTCGGGGGCGATACCTACACTTTCACGGGCTGAGTCATTCCTGGGCCGTCTCCCGGACGGCGGGGAGGGGGGCGCTGTCGGAGCCCCTGGGCACGCTTTCTGCAGACGCGGCCCGGAACACCGCTCTGACTCACACGGGAGCGCTTTGTAGGGTCACCTCTGTGATCGGAAGGCAGCATTCGAGACTTGAGTCACAGCGAGTTGTCATTTCACTTCTTCTGTGGTAGACACAGTTTTCCTAAATGCCTCAAATTTCACAGTTTCTTTGAACGCTAGGCTGCCTCCTGCTGTCCAAGGCCATTAGTCTGGCAGAGGGAGCCGTGAGGGAGGACGCGTGGCCCAGGCGTGGGCAGCGGGGCTCTGAGAGACACGGGAGCGCAGGGGCAGGGCGCGCTGGTCCCCGCCTGTGGTTGCCCCGCACTCACGACACTGGTGTTTCTGTTTCCCGCTCAGCGCGGTTCCTGGCCGTCGGCAGAACACCATCGTGGTCAAGGTGCCGGGTCAGGAGGATGGCCATGAGGACGGGGAGAGCGGGTCCGAGGCCAGCGACTCCGTGTCCAACTGCGGACAGTCTGGAAGCCAGAGCATCGGCAACAACGTCACCCTCATCACCCTGAACTCGGAAGGTGCGCCCGCCTGCCGCCCGGCTCCCCCCTCCCTCTGCGTGAGCGATAACAGGCGTGCGGTTGGCCCCGCATGACGCGGGCGTCCGCGGTGCGGGCCCGCCACTCGTGGCTTTGTGCGGTGGACACCTGGAGCTCTGTGACCCGCACACAGGGCGTGAGTGCGGGGCTGCGGCTGGGGAGGGAAGGCTGAAAGTTAGAGGCGGGTTTTCTACGCGCGGAGGGTGAGTGCCCAACACCCACGTCGTTCAGGGCCAACTGCAATTTTCTTTTCTGCTTTTTAGAAAAGTCACACATGTTTATTGTTTTTAAAAGGTGCTAAGGTATAAAAATGAAGAAAGTGGAAATATTGCGGAAGATAGTGTGTCTAAAGATCTCTGTGAATCTTTTGGGCTTTTTCTGTGTGTAACGTACACACGTTACACTTAAGACTTTATAACTTGCTTTTCCCCACTGCACAGTCGAAGTCCCCCCGCTGCTCAGAGCTACAGAGTCGTTCCACGCGGTGCCGCCGTCACTTACTGAGCCGCGTCCTGGAGGCTAGTGTCCAATGATGGGTGCTTGTAGGTCTCCAGCCCGCGGGCGGCTCGCTGCTCGGACCCAGGCCCCGGCCCCGGCCCCGGCCCGTGTGAGGAGGGCGGGCCTGCACATCCAGGTGGAGCCCCCGCGGGCCGCGCCGCCCCCGCCGGCCGCGGTGCAGAGGGGACGTCCTCCCTCCTGCCGGGTCTGGGGTCCACTGTTGTTGGGCCTGGGTCCAAGTGGGTGTGCCCTTCAGCACAGCTGCGTTGGGCTTCCGAGGGCCGGTGACTGTGCGAGGGAGGCGAGGACAGACGAGGTAGCGGCACATTGCCGAGTCTACAGCTTGTGATTCGTCAGCTGGGAGGAACTGGGGAGGTGTTTCTGCTTCTGTGTCTGAGTCGTTGATTTTCCCCAAAAACACGATAGAGATTTTTCTGTGGAACAAAGATTTCCCTTTGAGGAAGACTGGGTACCGTGTCTGAGACGCTGAAAACTGTCTTCCCCAGAGTGTCGTCCAGTCCTGGCGGAAGCTGCTGGGACTGAGCTGGCAGAGCAGGGCGCACAGGAAAAGCGAATCGGGCAACTTTTAAAAAAGGATTGAGATCTAATTTACTTACCATGAAATTGACCGTTTTAAAGCGTTCACGCTGGTGGGCTCCAGGACAGACGCCAAGTGGGCAGCCCCACCCCCGAGAGCTCCGGGCGGTCATTCCCAGCGCCCTGCGCCCGGCCTGGCCGCCGCTGCCCTGCGTTCCCACCCGCCCCCGCTGTGGCCGGGCGACGTCCGTCACGTGGCTGGGGCGCATTTTGCTCATCTGCTCCCCCGTCGACGGACGCTTGGTTGCTTCCGCTTTGGGGCTGTTAGCCAAGTGCTGCTGCGAATGTTCGGGTGGAGGTCTCCCTGGGCTGACGCGCTCATTCCCTTGGGCTGGTGCCTGGGGTGGAGTGGCTGGGTCGGGGCGGCGAGGCTTTGGACGCACTGAATTTGAGGAGAAGAGGGAAGCTCCTGACTTCACCCAGGTGGGTGGTGAATGAAAGGCACACTTGCTTCAGTTGCAGAGGAAGCGAACTGTCTTTACTCCTTTTCCAGGTGGATTTTGGGTAAATATTCATGTAGGTGTGACTGCCTACTTCAGGCCTAATTTATTTGGTTTAAACTGCATCCAGCTATGAAACATAACATTGGATAATTTGGGCAGATTCTGGGGTTATCATGAAAAGAAAAAAATTTCACCTTTTAAGTTTATGTTTCTTAATGTGACATGAGTAATGTAAACTGTATTTCCGTGGGGGACACTGCAGAGTGACCCTCATGTGAATGTATGAAAAGTCCAGTTTCGAGCTTGTGAGTATTGATATCTGTAGGGAAAAACACGGATTTTTGTGTGTCTGCGTTTGCTGACACCGTTTTTGGGAGCATCGCCCCCGCAGTTCTGACGTCATGAGCACGTTGGGCGGAGGACCTCAGCTGGCATGGAGGTTTGTAAGGTGGCGCAGAGACAGGGGTATCTCTGAGCAACTGCCGTGCGTGTGAATGTGGGGGAAGAGCTTATCTGTGGACCCTGTTGTGTGGAGCTGAGGCGGCTGCAGCTGGGAGACTTAGGAGCGCGCTGAGAATCGGATCAGCTGTTTCATGCTGCGTCCTCCCTGGACCAGACAGCCTGCTCCGCCAGGGAGTCGCCGAGGACGCGTGGCCGCTGCAGGTCCTGCGCGTGGCCGCGGGTGCAGCCCCCACCCCCCCGAGAAGCACCCAGGGCTGCACTGGATGGGTATTCTCAGCCCCTACAAGTGCCTCCCTGCCTGACCCCGGAGAACCGCGGGTTGTCAGAACGCTCACTTCCTAGGGGTTCCCGCTGCTGTGCGCGGGCTCTGTGGCAGACGTGGGGGCACCCACTGCCCTGCAGAGGTGCTGGGTGGTGGCGCCCCCGTGTTCTAGTCAGGCTCCGGCTGTCACGGCACGAACTCAGAGCAGTGCTGGCTGGTGGCCATGGCTTTCTCTCCCTGGGCGGTTTGGTCTGAGTTCCCCGCCTTTGGTAAGTCCGGCGAGTGCCAGTGTGTGCAGGACGATTGCTCAGAGATGAAGCTGGCTGAGGCAGGGAAACAGTAGCCATAGTGGACCCAAAATAGCGTCTGTTGCTTAGTGAAGGGATTTGGTTAGCTTCTTAATAAAGGGCTTAAATTCCTGCTGCTATGCATTTGGTAATTCTTACAAAACTTGACAAGTCCTCCATATCAGACGTTTGGTGCTTACTTCCGATGAGAAGGATTGTGTTTGGATTCTAGTTGGAACATTGTCAGGCGTCAGCCTGGCGAGGGCTGCACAGTCCCCGTCAGTGACGTGCTTCGCGTGCACGTGTCTGGGGTGTGCTCGGCGAGGGATGTGCAGGCAAGTCTGGGAGAAGCAGTGGTTTGGCAGAGGCGGTTGGGCACAGCAGGGAAGCTTGGGCGCGGTCTCCGGGATGCTGGTGCTGCTGTGGGCTACAAAGGGAGGTCACCCCAAATTGCTGGCTTCTCAGAACAGCAGCTGTGCATGCGCAGAGAGGGAAATTTAGCCAAAAACATCTCTTGAGAATTTATTCACGTAACTTATTTTTCATAAAACTTCTCTTTACATAAATTGTGTGTTCGGTAACATTAAAATGCATTTTATTGGCGATCATCAATTGGCTGCTAATGAGAGTAGGGTCGAGAAAGAGGCCTAGCGTGAGCATGTCCACGGGTCTCTGTGTGTGACCACGCGGTGACCACGCGGCGAATAGTCATTTATCCCCTATCAGAGAAGAAGGGCCGCCCTCACCGGGTTTCGGAACGGCAGCGTGTGACCCCGAGGGACACCGGCTATGCCCAGGGTCCCGCTCCTCATGTCAGAGGACTGAGGGGTCCTCACACACTTGCTGTCGTCACGGTTGAGCTCATGGTGACAGGCCCCTCTCAGTAGCACAACAACAGATCCTTCACGGGTCTCGCCTAGCGCTCTCACCGTCTGCCGGCTGGAGGAGATCCTGATGAGCAGCCGTAGGCAGGTCACGCCCTGGCTCCGGCAGCACCCTGAGCACTGGGGTGCGTGCGGTCGTGCAGCCCCAGAGGGCCCCGACGCCGACCTCAGCCTTCCCATCCCTGCCTGGAACCGTTCCTCCCAATTTACGCAGCGTGTTGCTTGTGAAATTCGTAAACAGTTTGGGCAGCCATGACAAAAGCCAGATGAAAACCCAGCCCGACACCAGCCGAGGAGCACGAGGCGTCCCCTGAAGGCTCCTGAAGGCTCCCTGGAGGTGGCGGTAGCTCGAGGAGCGGCCCGATGCGTCACACGCCTCATCTCGTGCGTTGACGCGGGCCCCGCGCATCGGGCAGCCCCGAAGACTGTGAGCTTCGAAGGGTCATCTTTCCACTTGTTCACCTTCCACAAAACAAATATTTGTGTTCTCAACTGTTTTCATGGTGAGGAAGTTCAGGTTACTGCTGCAGGTTTTCATTGAATAGGTATTTCAGAAGCGCCAGTTAATTTAATTCAAGATTTAAGTGATTGAAACAGAAAGCCAGTTTATTTCTCTTACAATCCAACTGGTAGTTTTAAAATAAAGCTGCTAGAATCTTTCTATTGTTTCAGATGCCAAAAATGGACCAAACTTTTTTTAGTAAAATAAATATATCCTTTCTGAATTGTCAAAAGGCAGATTTCTCAAATATTTATGTGGGCAGGTGCTCCGTCTTGTGTTGCTTTTAGAAGATGTGACTCCTTGTCAGTGGTGAGAAGCTGGGGTTCAGGCAGGACTCTGGCGTCGGTTCAGGGCAGGGGTGTGCTGAGACGGTGACCCTGCAGCCCGGGCCCCTGCCCCCTGGGGCACCCCTGTTCTCCTGTCAGAGGTTTTCCCCCTTGTGTTGGTCAGATTGCCGCTGCGTTTCTGGTCCCCCAGCTCGGCCTTCTTACCTGAGAGATTGACAGCACTGAAGGGAAGTTAGGTGGTAAGTAGGTTAAGCCTTCCAAAATTTTGAGGTGTTTGAAATAAAGTTTCTGGGTAATTCCCTGTGTTACCAGAGATACTTAAGCCATTATTCCTGGGGTGATAGGAGGGCAAATAAAGCTAATTTAGGCTGATTGACTTTGAGGGTAGCGGGGGTACTAGAGGAGTCTTGAGTGACACCCTTCATCCTCCAGAAGGTTCTGGTAATGTTTCTGGAGGCCCATCTGCCAGCTCTAGGGCCCGCTTTTGTCCGTGGTCACGTGTCACCGTGTCAGCAGGGAGCCCGGCCTTCCCATGCCAGCAAGGCTGGGTGAGGAAACAGCCCTTGGGGGCCCGTGGGAGCCGCGCCAGCCCCGGGCCCTCCTGGTTCCCGTTTCCCTCGCTTACATTGGCCAGAACCTCCTCGCTGAGCCACGGCTGCCCTTTCCCTGTTCTTGTCCGCAGCACTGCTCACAGACGCCCACCTGTGAGCAGCGAGGAGTTTCTGATTAACCAGTCGTAATGATGATTACTTTTTACACCAAAAAATGAAGCTTCCCTTTCATTTGTAAATTTTTTCATTCATTTAACGTGGTGTGTGGTGTCTTGCCTTCACAGGAACTAAGTTTAATAGGTGAAGTCACCTTTTCATTCCTTCCTCTTGAATCAGTTTGAAAGTGTCTGCCTTTAGGCATCTGTCTCCTGCCTCCGTGTCAGGGGGACTTTGGGGCGTGGGCTTGGTGCCCCTGGGACCGGGAAGCTCTCCAGGGCTGGCGCTCGGCAGGAGGACAGCCCTCCCTCTGCAGCAGGGCCAAGTCCGGGGTGTGGACAGGCCGGGGGCTCCTCGCACAGGGCCGCTTGCTGGGGGGCTTGCGGTACTAGTGCCCCCGACTGTGTTCTGGGGCAGGGTGGGCCCTGATGGCGGTGCGCAGCCCGGCTTTGGTGGAAGGAGATTCCTTCCAGGGTGGGAAGGGGCGGGTGTGTGTGGGGAGCCCGGCAGGAAGCTGGTCCTCAGGTGCAGCTGGTGATGGGGTTCACGGGAGCCATCCTCCCTCCTCGACTGAGTGGCCGCCCTGCCGCGCTCGCGCCTGGGCGCAGCGTCACCCTGCTGAGGTGCAGACATGCTGTTTGGAGGACGACACTGACCTCTTGTCCAGTGTTTGGTTCGCTTTAAAAATATCATCTAAACAGGGGAGCTGGCTACACGGGGTTCACGTTGCTTGTTCTTGAGAAAAGCCGCGGGGGTCTTTGGCAGCGTAGGTGGTTAGGTTGGGAGCCGACGGCCTCTGTCCTGCGCCGGCCCAGGAGTGGTGTCAGTGGGCTGGGCACGGGGCAGCGCCCACCCTCTGGATGCAAGCCTTCTCCCCCCCCCCACCCCGTGCCCACCTTCCTCAGCCGTTCCTCCCTCTGCTTGCTTCTGTTTGGCCGCCGCAGGTGCAGGGTGGTCCTTCCGCTCTGTGTGGTGTGATTCTAGGTTCACAGAGGAGTTAGATCCTGAGCGTTAGACCCAGTGCCAGGCATTTGTAGATAAATTAGTCGACACCCTAGAAGGTGGAGCCTGTTTGAAATTCCAGCTGTGACCTCGGGATGGTGCCTCTCGAAGCCCTTCCCCGTCCACACTGAGCTCGTGTGAGCTTCTGTTTTTCCGCCTTCAGGTAAGTGAGCAGTAGGTGGCTGGGGCTCAGAAAGACACGCGAGTCCGAGCGTAGGCTCGGAGCACCGGCCCTTCCCTCCACGCCGTCCATGTTCCTGAGAAGTGATCCTACTTACTCGCCTCTTACTCTGAGTTCCAAAAGTCAAATCTGTGATTTGTTTTCTGTCCTTCGCTAAAGCCAGGAGGCCCGGCCCCACCCGCCCTCCCGGTGGTGACGTGGTCGCCCTCCTGGGGCTGCCGAGCCTCGCCTGACATTCGAGGAAATCGTGTGATTCAGGAGCCTGGCTGGGAGAGGCCACCCTCGAGAGGCAGGGTGTGCAAGTCACAGACAGGCCGGCCCTGGGCTTTCTGCTCTGCTCCAGGCCTTTGGCGAAGCCAGGCAGGGCTGGCTGCCTTCGTGGGGCCTCTTCTGTGCTTGGAGGCCAGAATGTAAATACCGGGACGTTTCAAAACAAATCTCATGAGAAGTCTTGAAACAGTGATGCCTGTGGTTGGCACAGGACTTACAGGCCGAGGAGACACAGCAGGAAGCCGCTGTCCCCCTTAGAGGATTTAACCCTCCCCCGACCATGCCCACCCCCGACGTCCTGTTTTCAGGGCCGTCCCTCACACCTTAACTTGCTTCCACATCAGGGTCGGAAGGGATCGTCTGGAAGGCGGCCGAGTTTCCAGGCCGAGTCGAGAGTTCTCTCGATTTGTGATCACAAGTGGAGTTTCCTTCTGCCTGAGGTTGAGGCCCTTTTAAATGGATGTTTGACAACATTAAGCCCTTTCACACACTTGGTCAGTCCTGCAGTGCCCAGGAGGCTGCTACACAGGCATTCTGGTTGGGACGCCGGCCCGCTGGGTGAGGGTGGAGCTGGAAGCCGAGAGCCTGCTGTGTGCTGCCCGCAACTTCCCTCTTCCCGGAGGGAGCTGGAGAGGGGCTGGTGGGCTCGCAGGTGGCTCTGGGAGACAGCTGGGGGTCCTGTCCCCTGCCTCTCCCCCGGGGGGAGGGAGCACTTGCCACCTCGCCGCCCTCTCCTCTCCCCATCGGTCAGCGTCCTGCCTGCCTGTCCCGTGTTGGCCTGGGCCTCGCTGATGTAGGGAGGGAAAGCGGGGTCTTCCCTCTTGGGGGCGCAGAGCCCTGGGCGGCTGTGTTTTCTCCCCTTGAAAAGTCCAAGCCGCGGGTCCCCAGAGGGCCCCCCGAGTGCCTTTGTGTGGCGCTGGCACTCGGCAGTGGGGCTCACCCGGGACCCTCCCTCTTTCAGAGGACTACCCCAATGGCACGTGGCTGGGGGACGAGAACAACCCCGAGATGCGGGTGCGCTGCGCCATCATCCCGTCCGACATGCTGCACATCAGCACCAACTGCCGCACGGCCGAGAAGATGGCGCTCACGCTGCTGGACTATCTCTTCCACCGCGAGGTGCAGGCCGTCTCCAACCTCTCGGGCCAGGGCAAGCACGGCAAAAAGCAGCTCGACCCCCTCACCATCTACGGCATCCGGTGTAAGTGTGCCGTGGGAGGCCCGGGGGGGGGGGCTGCGGGCGGAGGGCGCCGGCCGCAGGACTGGCCACAGAGCCCGGGACGAGCTTCTGGACGGAGCATTTCCTTCGGTAAACGCTGCCCAGTGCCCTACCCGTGGGGGAGACGCCGCCGAGCGGGGCCTCCCGGACCCGGGCTGCCCCTGTCCTGGGGCCGCTCCCGAGGGCTGCACGGGGCAGGGCCGGAGCCTTCCCGGCCTCCCCTGCCCGTGGCCCTCTCCAGGGCTTCCCAGGGACGTGCAGGGCGCCGCCTGCTTCATCCCTTCCTGAGGCGGCGGGGTTCTGAGCCAACTCGCTGGTGGTGGTGGGCGATCTCGTAGTCCCGACCTTCATCCCCGGTGGGGCTGTGAGGGTGGGCGGTACACGCTGTGTCGTCTTGATGACACTTGGCGGGACCAGGGGCACCCATGCTCTCCCAGCAGCATGTGCTGGCCTGGCCTCACCCAGGGCTCGTTGACCGTCCAGCCTGCCTGACCGGGAGGGCTTTCAACGCGGCTTCAAATAAAAACGTGAAAGGAGGCTTGTGCCTATGAGACGCGAGGCTTCCCACAGGAGGTTAGGCTGTCACGTCTGAAGCCCTGGCTCCGGGGACCAGCCACAGCTGGCGTGACGTTTAAGTCTCGCTTAGCAACATGGAGAGAAAGTGAACTACCCAGAGCTCACCGTCTCGTGGTGGAGAAGGGGTGTCATCCTGCCACCGAGCACCTTGTCCCCCCCACAGGGCTCTCTGACGCTGAGCTGTGGGCCTCGGTCACGGGCGCTGAGTGAGAGGGGTTGGCTTTTGGAAGCGTGTACGGAAGGACAGAGATGCAGTTCCCGTGTCTGTTTACACGGCGGTGCGGGCAGCTGGGTGGTCTTGGCGGCAGGCTGTCCTGACAGCTCCTGAGCAGAGGGGCCTGGGCCTGCTCCCAGCAGGCGCCTCGTCACCCTGGTCCCCCGGCTCTCGGCCGTGGGCGTCCTGACCCCCGTGTGTGTCATGGAGCCTGAGAATAATGGAGTAGCTGACATCAGCCTCGGGGCGGGGGGTGGAACAGCTCGAGGGGAAGAGGAGCCCGGGTGGGCTAACTTCCCCGGCTGAGCTCTCACGCCTTAGGCTTTGTGGGTCTAAGGGCCTCTGTTGTGAAGTCCCGGCTCTGGAAGCAGCAGAGGCACCGGTGCCGGGGGAGGTGCAGTGCGGGCAGAGCAGGCAGGCCCCTCTTGTTGGGGAGTCGGCCCCCGCCCGGCTCCCCTCCCCCGGGGGACGGGTGGCCTAGGGATGAGGGTCCTGCCTGGTGTCGCTCCTCAGGGGCTCTTGCCCGGTGCCGGTGGGGCACTGGGCTCCATCCCTGCTGCCCTTCCCTCGCGTGTTCCCGGGTGACTCAGAGTCCTGGGGCTGCCGTCACTGAGCACTGCCATTGGTTCCCCCCCTCACAGTCTGGGGCCCCGAATCTGAGACCCAGGTGTTGGCAGGGCCGCACTCCCTCCCGGGGGCTGGGGTGAGTCTCCCTTGCCTCTTCCAGGCAGCCCAGGGGAGTCCACCCTGCCCCCCGCCCCCCGCCGCGCGTGCCTGTGTGTGCCAGCTGTCCTCTCCCTGTGAGGAGGCCAGTCACACTCCCACGGGGCCTCAGCTCAGCTGAGTCACTCACGTATGCAAAGACCGTGTTTCCCAGGGAGGTCACATCCTGAGGTCCTGAGATGGACATGAACTTGGGGGGACACTTCGGAGTATCCAGGGCCTGGGCCCTTTAGAGCGGTGTGTTCAAGAGCTGTGCCTCCCACAGCCCCTCCGGGCCCTGCCCCTGTCTTTGGGGGGTCGAGGCACCAGTTTGGAGAGCTGGGGGAAGTCGCGGTCAGTGTGGAGGGAGGGCACCGTGAGAAATGGGGGGGGCCCACCGGTCACCTTGGAAGGGCCTAATGGCGACCCCTGGGTTCTTCTCCCCATGCTCCGGGTATGACACCCCTCCAGTGGGCTCCCCTGTGTGGGGACGGGCCAGCCTGGCCCTGAGGCCAGGGGCGCTGACGTGTGGTGCGTGGAGCGGCCAGGGCCATGCTGGCCCCCTCCCCCAGGAGCACGCCCTGGGTTGCCCCTCACTCGGGGGTGTTTTCCCAATCAAGCCGAGACTGTCACTTTAAGGAATGCTTCCCTTTCCCTTGTCCTGGAGGTCATGTTAGCAGTGGCCTGTTTTCCATTCCTTTGTGGCAGATAAGCCCCATGCCACCCACCGAGGACTGAGGTTACAAGCTCGCTGCCTGCGTTTTGACTGGCCTTCTCCCACAGTGCGTCTCAGCCCCTCCGAGGGCCTCGTTGGAGAGCTGGGATCTGGCTTTAGGATGGAACCACCAGTGTCAGGGGTGGGCATTCTGGAGAGGGGAAGGCCATCGGCAGAGATGGGACCCCTCTCAGATATTTGCGGGGGGGTGGGGCGGGCAGCGCTCCAGGGAAGTAACTGGGAGCAGGCTCGGGCGGCTGCCTTTCTCGGGGGGGGGGGGCGCGGGGCTTGCCCTCCCCAGGCCTCTGAGAGGCCCCAGTGGCTTGTCTGTGGCCGAGGTGAACTCTAGCTCCCCAGGGCCTGCGTGCGAGGCAGCCATGGTGGGGGCCCTGCTGTGGGAAGGCGAGCGAGCGACCCACCCCTCCTCCCCGGGCCCGAGCGGCCCCAGGCCGTGCCGGGCGCCCTCTGTTGTTGGGCAGAGGGAGGCACTCCCAGGGTTGGTGTGGCCCCTTCTCGGTGCGGGTGGGCGGCCTGAGTTTAAGGCTGGTTCTCACTCCTGACTGGTAATTCGGCTGGGAAGATAATGACATTCTTACTTTGTGAGGTTCTCTTAGGAGCATCAAGTGACTTGAGATAAGATGCCTCAAAAAGTGTGAAATACCAGTGAATTCAGAGTAATCTCATCTCTCACTGTAAGCGCTTCCCTCCTCCATTCACTTCGCTGAGGTTGCCCGGAACTGTCAGAAAAGATGGAGAGTGCATTTGAGAGGCCAGAGCAAACACCGGCTCTGGCCCGCGGTGCCTGCCCACAGGGTTTCCGACGCAGAGCGGGCCCGCCGTGGCCTCCCAGCCCCACGGCTCTTTCGGGGGAGGGGGACGTGGGTGCTGCTGATTCTTGAGTCAGTTTTTCTTGGCATCCATCGCGAGGGTATCTGCCATCCAGTTGGAGTCTTGAGTTGCTGCTGGAAGGAGCTATGTAATAAAATGTCTTAGAAGAATTTAAAAATGGGTAATGTAGAACTACACGAATGTATGTTTCTTCTTCGAAGGCCGTAAGCCAGGTTTTGAACTGGCAAATCGGCTTTTGCAAAGTTAACTTAAGTGTCAGTATTTTCACTCATTTCTCATATACGTGCACCCGCGTGTGCCTTGCACACGTCCTTCTGCGTTGCCGACAGGTTCTGGAAATTTGTATAACCTCATGCATCCCTGGAGGCATCCGGAAGGTGTTTCCCTTGGGTGGGAAGGCGAGAGGGGTCGGAGGGTGGTCTGCAGGGTGTCTGTCCGTGCTGGAGCTGGCACCTGATAAGATGGTTGGGTGCCACGCGCCACCACTTCTCTGCTGGTTGTTCGCTCCTGTGCAGCTGTGGTCAGCCACGGGCTTGTCCTGTGCCTGCGGCTACAGTCAGTATTCGGGTTCCCGGTGACTGGACACCTGCACTTCTCATAGCTGGGTTCTCCTTCCTGCGACTACAGTCTCTTGTCACCAAAGTTGGTAGCCAGCTGGAACTTTGTGAGTTCCCCTTGCGCTGAGAGCTGTGCAGGCATGTCGCCCTCCCTCAGTAAATGCTGACTGACTGACGCCTCTGACTTCTCGAGAAGACCTGAGAACCAGCAGAGACCTGCTTCTTCCTCTGTGTCTCCTTTTCTGCGGAAGGACAGAGGGGCAGAGACGGCCTAGGTTCTGCTCTCTGCTCCTGAAAATCCTGCTTCTCCTGAACCCAATTTTTTTTCTCTCTAGAGTATAGAAATTTTGGTTGTCATTCTGTTTAGAGTCAAAGATGTCCTAAGCATCAGCTCACAGAAAGTCGAGAAGTGTCTTTCCAGGACAGAAGAAACTTTGCTGACTGCAGTGCTTAAGAAAATAAGCGCTTCCTTTGCTTTGTTTGTTTCAGTGTCTCGGTCTCCATAGAGCAGGTTTTAGGGGTTGGGCACCCGTTTGTCTCTCAGCACATGGTCCAAACTTGGTGCTCTTAGTCAAAACAGGAAGTTTTTTAGCTCAATCTTTTTATTATTAAATTTTTGAATTTCATCCATTTATTTTCCCGTTAATCAGTGAAGCTTCATGACCAGTGAGAGAGGGGGTCACCCTGTTGAAAAGCATGTCTTGTGATTCCCACATTCCTGACCGTTACTTTCTGTTGATTCAGCACAAGGAGGAGTGAGAGGTGGTCCACTGAGAGGCAGTGGGCGGACAGGCAGGGGGGGGTCTCCGTCGGCCACCCACCCTGGTGGCCTCCCTGACCCCCGCCTCCTCCTTGGTGAGGGGTCTCGTAGGCTGGCGGGTCCCACATTGAGAGCTCAGTGTAATGTAGGGGCGACAGTGCGGGTGCCAGTGCTGAGCACGGGACAGACGCTGAAAGACTGCAGGACGGCTCTGCCCTCTGGGTCCCGTGGAGGTGACGCCCACTCAGCCGGGGGGCGGGGACTCCAGGGAGTAAGGATGATCTCTGCCTTTACGGCGTTTTATTCTGATTGAGGAGGCAGGGCTGATCAGCCGGCCCAGGCTTGGGTGGCGATGGAAGAGGGTCTCCAGGTAATCGTGATCACCTTTTCATCAGCAGTGTTCAAGCATCTCTTATGTGCCTGGATACTCTGGGTTCTTGGCCGACATGGGTGAGCAAAACAGAGGTCCCTGTGCTTGTGGGGGAAACAGCGTGAACCCAGTAGATACAGAAGTTCTGTAAAGTGTTAGAGGACCTGGATGGGGTGGAGGCGGGAGGCCCTGTAGGGTCAGACAGGCTGGCTGAGTGGAGTATTTCTGAGGTCATATTAGAGCCCAGACTTGGAGAAGGAAGGAAGCAGCCAGGCAGACACAAGCGAACCGAGGAGAACCGAGCTGGGCTGGTCAGACTGTGGGGACCCTTGGCTTCTTCCTCCACATCCGGGCATGAGGTGTCGCACGTGAAATTCGGGTGGGCGGTTGGAGCATGGAGCATCCAGCAAGCTTGTAAGGGCCTCGCCTCTAGCTTTTTGCCCCTCTCCGGCTGATGTGGGCAGTCAGATCAGACAGTTGGGAAAATAAATAGCGGAGAGCGTTGGTCACACGTAGCAGCCTCGGCTGAGGGGTCTCCCGGCCCCATCGCGCTGCCTGCTCGTGCCCCACCAGCCTCATGGAGCCTCCTGCCCTGTGTCCTGCAGGTCATCTCTTCTATAAGTTTGGAATCACGGAATCTGACTGGTATCGAATCAAACAGAGCATCGACTCTAAGTGTCGGACGGCTTGGCGGCGGAAACAACGGGGCCAGAGCCTGGCTGTCAAGAGCTTCTCCAGGAGAACCCCGTCCTCCTCCTCCTATGGAGCCGCAGGTGCGCGGTGTGGGGCGGCTGGGTGGTGCCCCGTGGGGCTCTGGATGGGCGGGGAGGCCAGCGTGGTTCTGTGCGTGCGTGGCCCCCGAGGTGCCCAGCCCCCGAGGTGCCCGGTGGGAGTTTCCCAGGGGGAGGGGGGTGCCCTGGGCTCCGGGGCAGGAGGAGGGGCTGGGCAGGACCTCCGGGAGCACCGCTTCACCGCCCCCGCACGGGCGCGCTGTCGTCGTCCCGCCCGCGTGGCGTCCGCGGTGACGCTGCTTACTGTGCGGGGGCAGGGCCTCCGCTGTGCTCATGTCAAGGTAGCGGGGAACTCTTAGACTTTTCTTTCAGGTGTTGAAAGGAGGGGTTGTTTTTCCTGGAAAAGTTCACCAGGAGCGACAGTAAGTCCAGCATTGCTTGTCACCCAAGACGTCTCCAGATATTTTCACGGAAACAGTTTTCAACTTTGGCAGAGACTTCCTGGCAGCAGCTCTCAGACCTGAGCCCTGACCACAGTCGGGGCCGGGATCAGGGGCGGCAACAGGCAGTGGGGGCCGGAACTCTGGTTCTGGAAGCAAACTGGGTCACCTGGAGTCCGCACAGGGCCTCGTTCTTTCTGAGCCAGACCTCAGGAAGCGGTTTTCCTCGGCGGTTTGGTGGTTGTCAGATACTTGCCTTGCCCTGCCCTGACTGCCCTGAGGTGGCCGGTCTCGTGGGCCTGAGCACGGCCTCTGGGGGTGGCCTGCACTGAAGGGTCTGTCGGCGAGGAGTCTGGGCCTTCCTCTCACCATTGGGAGTTGCGTGTGGGAACTTAGGTGGCAGTCGGCGGTCTGCTGGGGGCGGCCCTGCGGTCCTGAGAGGGTAGGCAGAGGCCAGCGCGGACCGGTCTGTCGTCCCCTCCCGCGGCCGCACGGCAGCACTCGGTGCACATCCCGTCTCTGGAGGCGCCGGGACACGTGCGGAGCAGGGCTTCTCCCAGCTGGCCTGCGGGCGGGCCCCTCGGAGCCTCGTAGAGTCAGATCTGGTTGAGTACATCGGGGCGGGGGCCTGCACCTGCGTGAGGCCCCGAGCTGGTCTGGAGCCCGTGTGAGCAGCGAGGGCATTGGGTCCCGAGGTGGTGGCTGGGCTGCTGGGCCGGCCACCTGGATGGAACCCCCTCTGGCCCCGTGGCTGGAGACTCGGGTCTGATCTCCGAAGCGTCACAGCTGGCGACGCCCCGTTTCTCTCCTCTCGTGCATTACTGTTTGTTTCTCTTCGGTTGTTAGCGTCTTCAGCTGCACGACAGTAATTTAGTTTAATGATAGCTGTGTGTCTTCAGTGACTCTTTTCTTTGTTTATAAACATGTCAGTGTTTCTCCCAAGACGCTGTGGGTTTGAGCAGCTCTCAGGGCTGCCGCTGGCCTTGCGGGCGGTGAGCAGCCACCGGGAGGACATCTCCAGGGCTGAGGCTGGGCAGGCTCCGTGTCTCTGACGGGTCCTTTGGAAGGACTCTGTCCGGAGCCCTGTCAGCGGGCCGGCCCCAGGCGGCTTTGGAAGATCCACGAGCAGTGGGCACGTGCCCAGAGGGGCCCTGCTAGTCCTTCTCTCGGTATGTAGGTGGCACCATGTGGTGCGTGGCTGCCTGCCCCGGGGTCTCCGCGCCCAGGACACAGCGTGGTGGGTGGGGAGGGGTGGGATTCATGGTGAGGCTTTTTAGGAAGCTCTGGCAGGAGATGGCTCCATCGGTTCCCTGGGCCTTTAGAGGTAGGTGTCTGGGGAGGATGGGGAGTCCTGGGCACCGTGCTGACGGGGGCTGCTTCTCGGGTGTTGGAACCGAGGAGTTTTGAGAGAAACACAGAACACATTCTTCTCTTATCAACATTTTTGGAGAACGTTGCTTTGTAACTTCTGGTTGATTTGCCGTTTCTCTGTTTGAATGCACTGCGTACTTGGCTAAAACTCAGTAAAGCACACGCGGTGGTCTGTCAAGGGGACTCCTGGGGTCTCGTCCTCCTCTCTGTGCTCACGGCTGTTCTGGCGACAGGCTCCTCAGGAACGTGTCACTAAGCCAGGAGTCTGTCAGCTTGGAAGCGGCAGTAGCTCCACTGGGGTTGTCCTCTCCTGAATGATCAGCAGACAGAAAGGGCACTTCCCAGTCAACGCTCTAAGTGAGATTCTGGGCCGAGACTGGTCTGTTTAAGTCTGAGTTAGTTCTGCCAGTTTGAACACAAACCATAAAATCACTAGTTTCAAGGGACTTTAAAAAATCAACTTCATTAAAATGCTTCTTTTTCACACTCCTTGCTGGCCGCACTGTGTCAGCCTTTGTGTGTGCCGGCGTGTGAGGCAGCCGCGTTGGCTGCGTGAAACGCCTTGGGCACGTTCCCTACAGCCCCCCTGGGGCCCAGGAGCACTCACGTGCCCAGCGCTTCGCGGTTGCAGGGGACACCTGCTGACCGCGTGCCGCTGTGCTGCGTCTCCCTGGACACAGAGTGGAGCTGCCCGGTGCGGGTAGGGCCCAAGGGGGCAGCCTGTCCTGTGTCACTGCTGGGGGCCACGGTCTGGGCCACGCTCGATGCGGCCCCTGTCCGCGTCACTGGCTGCAGCTCTTGAATGATTCTGATCACGAGCAAGGCAAGTGACCGAGGCAGTTTTTGCACTGGGCTTTGATGTCAGTGTAAATTGTGAAACGTGAATTTATTTATTTATTTATTATTTTTTAATTTTTTTAATTTTGTTTTTGAGGGGTAATTAGGTTTATCTGGTTTTCAGCGGAGGTACAGGGGATTGAACCCAAGGCCTTCTGCGTGCTGAGCACGGGCTCTACCACCGAGCTAACCCTCCCCCCAGAGCGTGAGCTTAGGCTGGTCTTCACGTGAGGGGTTACAGGGAGTTACTGACTACGCGGTAAATTCAGTGACTTAAATTCGAGGTTTCTGACGTGTTACAGGTGCTAACGCTTTAATGTTGTTGTGTTAGTTATTTAAAAGGTATTTAGTGGAATCTACCCCATGTCAGTTGGCCCCATTGAGCTATTAAAAAACACACGAGAAGCCTTTTCTTCAATGATCACACAGTTTACATCTTTCTTTTTCCTCCTTCCGTTTCTGTCAGTGTTCCGCTTTTCTCACAGAAGGTCATTCTGATGCAGTATGTTTTTATCTTTAGAAGTTTTTTTATTAAACCATCATCTATTGCAATAAAAATACGAACATACATTGAAAATGAAAAAAATTTTTTGAGTCCTTAATGTTGTGTTTAATAAAATTCTTCTGACTGAGATAATGTTACAATCAAAACGAATACACAACACATCAAAACAAATGTATCTCGTTTTGTGAACTTGCTGGAAATGGGTCTGTGAGTGAGTGGGTGGGGCTCGCTTCCCTGGTTGAATTATCGGCGCGCGCACTGCCTTCTGCTGCCTGACGGGGTTTGGCCTCGACTCCGTCCTGTCTCCCATTGGCTGTGACGTCTGAGGAGCCTCCCTGCACAGCGGTCGGGATGCATGTTTGTGGCTGCCCCGTGGACGTGGCTGTGTAGGTTAGCGCTCTCAGCCATCAGACAGCTGCTGCCAGCGATCCCTGCACAGCGCGAGTCTGGGGGCGAAGACGGGCCTTTCCTCTGCGTGGGAATCGGGGCTGGGGGAGAGGAAGCCAGACGTGGACAGAGGGCTGAGCCCCGGGTGCATTTCTCCGCAGAGACCATGATGAGCACGCCGCCACCCGCCAGCGAGATGCAGCAGCCCCCGCCACAGGCCCTGCACTACGCGCTGGCCAACGCCCAGCAGGTCCAGATCCACCAGATCGGAGAGGATGGGCAGGTCCAAGTAGTACGTACCCTCTGCCGGCGGGCTGGGAGGGCGGGCCGGGACGCGGGAGCGGCAGGGCCCTGAGGGCTCCCCCTGTGGTCTGGGCCGCACCGGAAGCTTGGGATGGGGTCAGGTGCCATTTCAGAGTGGAAGGAGTTAGGGGTGGCCTCGCACGTCTCAGGATGTCTCTGCCGGCCCCTGGGGGCTCCCCTGTGTGTGCTGCACCCGCGGCTGCTCTCAGGCCACTTGAGCGTCCCTGTATCTGCCTGTCCTCCTGGGAGACATGGTGGGCGCATGAGAGGTGTTTTCTCAGTTCGGGAGCACAGGCCCCCTTTACCCAGCGGGGAAGTAATTTCGCCCCAGGGCCATTGGAGAGAGCCGGTGGCCGTCGTCACTGGAGCGTGCCCTGGCTGTGCAATGTGCCCTTGGCCCCAACGGGCCCTCAGCAGATGGCGAGCCCTCCCAGTCTGCCTCCCCGGCCCTGTGCAGTGCCGGCCCTTCATGGGTGCGGTGGCCCGGGAGAGCGGGGCCCGAACTTCTGGGGAGCCTCCTCGCCGGGTCCCTCCCTGCCGGCTGCCTCCTGGAAGCCTGGTTCCCACCCCAGGCGGCCTTGGTTTGATGCTGCGCTCAGCACACTGTCTGCAGAGGGAGGGCCTCCGGACAGTGGTGAGGGGCACTTTGAAGGGTTCTTCTTCCTGGGGACATGGCGCAGTTGTAAACAGTGAGGTCTCTGTTTAACTGACAGTCACAGAGGCTGTCGCCTTTGCCTCCCTAGGGAGGAAGTTCTTTGAAAGAAGTCCAGGACAGGTGAGTTGGACGCAGGGGCCACCTAGACCTGGTAAAATGAAGGCCGCAGAAAGTTGTCCAGTGGTTTATTTTAAGGTCCATTTTGATGAAGGTGGAATTTTAAACAAGATAATGGATATTCATTTCACTCATCTAAGTTGACATTTACAGGAACTAATTGTCTGCCTGAGTCTACAAAGACAAATGCATTTGAGTTAGATGCTTTGAAGCCACGTTTATTAATGTTTACTGCGGCTGTTTAAATAGTCACATCCATCTCTGATTTAAAAGCAGTTGGCTGACGTGTTTTCTGCGTAGATACAGGCACCCCCTGTCACGCGCTGCTGCGTGGCCTCACGCCCCGAGCGTGCAGACGCCACCTGACAGTCTGGGGGGTTCTGGTCCCTTCAGGTTGATAATATCACTTTTAAAAAGGTGTCAGTTTAGTTTCTGGAAAGTTCTGATTTCCTCTCTTTCCTGTATGTCCACCTCATTCTTAAATTTGCTTCTTTAATAATGTTCGCAGATCCAGCAGGTTTCTCCTAGGCCCCACTTCCCCTTTAAGAACTAGGCAGGGCTTCCCTTCGTACACTGGAAGTTTGATTTCCAGCGGCTGGTTAATAAGCCCACACTGCACCCCTGCAATGCCGCGCCCCGGACTCAGCTGTCTTTCCTTGGACTGTGAGTGGACAGTCAGGAGCCACACTTCCGAGGGTGTTTCTTGTTTGCTCTGGTCTCGATTTTCCTCTGATGCTTCTTGGTGTCTTCTCTTCCTGCGGATCCCACAGGGCCACCTGCACATCGCCCAGGTGCCTCAGGGGGAGCAGGTGCAGATCACGCAGGACAGCGAGGTGAGTCTGGGCCCCTGGCTCCTGCACCCGCGCCCGGTCACACGAGGTGGGCACCACCTGACTCTCGTTGCCGGGCGCAGGCTCCAGGCCGCACCTGCCCTCCGCAGCTGCCTCCCTTGCTGCCCTGAGGCCCCGACCCTGGCTGTGGGGAGTCCTGCTCCTGGCTGAACTGCCCTGTGATCGCCCCGCTCCCCTGCTCCCTGACTGAGATGCGGGCCTGCGCCCCCAGCGGGGTTCCCGCCCCTGGGGTGGGAGGAGCACCGGGCGGGCCCGGCCCTGGAACTGCGGCCTCACCTCCCCAGCCTCACTTCTCGGCGCCAGCTGGGACCAGTGCCCGTCGTGCGGGAGGTTGGGGCTCTGTGGAACCGGCACGTGCAGGTCCTGGGAGCTTCTGGGGCAGCTCTCTGTGGCTCTGTCCCGGCCGCCTGCAGTCCTCACTGACGTTACTGCCCGTGGGGACGCACACAGGGTCCTCCCCGGCCCATGCACTGCCAGGTGTGCAAGTCTTCCCAGCCGTGCCGTGTGGGGCCCGGGCCTGCTCCCGGGTGGGGAGCGGTGTGGGCGGGCCTCATGCCGGCCTGCCTGGGGCTGTGGTTCGTGGGTCTCAGGTGTCCCCAAGTGAGCAGTGAGGGGCAGGTGAGGCGTCAGTGGAGAGCCCTCTGGGGAAGTGCTGGACACCTTCCAAGGCCAGGCAGTGGGAGGCCACTGGAGGGGCACACATCCAGCCAGAGCGCTTAACTCGCTGGGGGCCACTTGAAAGGAGGAAAGTTGATGTGGCAGGAAAAGGAGAAGTCAGTGTGCACCCACTTTTACACTGCTGCTGCTAAAAAATCTTGAATTTCAGTTTTTCAGCATCAACGTCGCTTTCCTTTTCAGTTTTCATAGTTGAGTCCCTCCTCTGTGTAAGCCAGTGTCCTTGCTTCCTGCAGGAACTGAGTACAGTGAATTAGAAGAAGTTGCTGATAGCACAGTGATCACTTTGGAAAGAAAGTTACTATACACAGTAGGCCTTCTTATCACAGGAAGACCTTACCTTGTTCGTTTAAAAACTAGGTAATTATTGTGTCAAAATGAGGATATCTGTAAAGAGACAGTTAGCAGACCCTACCGGACTTAAAACAAGAGTTATTCTTTTTTAAACAAATAAAAATGAGTTTCCAGCTGGTGGGATCCCAGTAGGCCTGTGGCCTGGCTAACTGCAATGTACCGTCACCGGGGTTGGTGCCCTGTCATGTGTCAGGTGTCCCCGCCAGGGAAGCTGGCCGGTGGGGCTCCGGGCCTCTCTGGGCTGCTTTTGATTCTTTTTGTGAGTCTAACATTGTTTTAAAAGGAAAAAAATGAAGTTTTCATTTGAGGTCAAGGTGGAGGGATGGGTACAGTGTTTTTTCTTTTTAAAATTGACTTGTTTTGTGTGTTTTTACAAGAAGAGCAGTGCCCGTGAACTCAGCTGCAGTGTTTAGTTCTGGGGTCTTGATCACTAGAGGAGCCTCAGTCTTTGCAAAATGGACATCACTGGTTCCACTGGTTTTCACAGCTGGCGTGGGGACGTTCATTTTGTCTTGAAGTCATAGTCCTTGATCACTCCTTTTCTCATCCACCTCGTAGGGCAACCTGCAGATCCACCACGTGGGACAGGATGGGCAGGTAGGTGCTCCCCAGGGCCCCGAGGCCTGGCGTCACCGCGGGGAGGGAGCGGGACTGGGAGGCGGTGCAGCATCCGCCCCGGGAAGCACCACTTTTCTCCTGGGGCCTCAGGGGCCCTGGAGGACTGGGCGTGGACGGCAGGGCTCCGGGCTGCTGTGCAGCCGTGTGCTAGGGTGAGGTAGGTCTTGTTCGCGTACGTCACTGTCACACTGCAACCACTGCCCTCTTTTCTGGTCTGATCAAAAAGAGTAACGGAAACCCTCACGGAGCTCGCCTGTGTGAATCGTCTGCAAAGTGAAGCCCTGACCGAGGCATTCTCGGGAGTGATCTGCTTTCTCAGATGGAGTGAAACTTCTGATGACCTCGAGGATTTACGTTTCCGTGTCCTCTTGAAGGGTTTCTGTTAAAGAGATGTTTGTGACCTCTGAGTAATTAGGGAAGAGATGCTGGAGGGTCTTCCTTTTTGGTAAAGCTAACTTACGAACCATAAACATGGAGCTCGCTTACTCTCAAGACACTAGCACTCCTTGTTCGCAGAACTGGTGCGCGCCCCGTGTCCTCGACGAGGGCCTGTCTGCCTCAAGCGGGCTGTGTCCCTGGGCGCAGAGCTGAAGCATGGCCGCGCCCCGTATCTCCTTCTGAGCCCTCGGAGCGCCTTGGGGCCAGCGCGACCTTCATTTAAGTTGAAGTTTCTTAGTTTGAAAGTTTCGTCTACGTACACATGAGGTCTTAATCAGAGTCCTGAAGCAGAATTAATACCTAACAAGAACGTAGCTGCCTCGGAAAGGAGCCAGACAGCCAAAGAAATGCGTCATTTAGAAGACGCACCCTGCTCTCTCTCGCTGGGCCGCCTCCGTGGGAGGGTGTTGCTGGAGGCCGTCTCGCAGGTTTTCTGTCTCCGGGCAGGAGGGGCAGGGTCGTGTCAGCCGTTCATCTCTTTGTTTCTGACGGTTTGGTGGTTTGTGTTTCTACTGGGAGTGAGATTTTACCCTCAGTGTCAGATGTCGCTGGACTTTGATTCAGGAGAAAAGGACGTGTGTTACTTTGATTTTCCCTTTGTTTCTGTCGCTGTGCTGGAGAAAAATTCCACTTGGGATTTTTGAAATATAATCGGGTCTGTATATTACATTAGTTTTGTGTTCTGTGTCTGATCACAGGCACCTCATCCCAGAGAAGCTGGCCCACGTGGGCCGGTGGGGCAGGAGCGCGAGCTCCAGCCCCCGTGCCAGCTCAGCAGGGACCCCGGAAGCCCCCAGGCCAGAGCCTGCTCCGCGCTCCCCGCCCCTCCCCCCCATGACAGCCCTCCGGCCCCAGGGCCTGTTCCCCCCCAACCCCCGCCTGCCCCGGCCTCACCCCCCTCGCTCCTGCCCCTTTCTCAGCTGCCTCAGCGCAGAATACGTGCGTCTCCCCTCTGGGCGCCTTCTGTCCCCTGAGTGGGAACTCACTGACCACTGGCTGATTTTGGCTGTAGGATCTCACGCTGCCTGCCTGCCGCCGCCGGGTCCCCCCTGCCGGCCCCCTGGGGGCTCCTGTCAGAGACGGGGCTCAGGTGAAGGCTCAGGTGAAGGCGGGACTCGCAGGGAGTTTCCATCCCTAAAGGAAACTCTGCTTTCAGATTTAAAGCAGCAGTATGTCTTCCGAGGAAACTGCTTTCTCCTGGTAAATCTGTTTAGCTCATCTTTTCTTATTTCCCATTTGTGGAAATTCTTCTCTCTTCTTTTGCCTGTCCTATTTCCTGTTAAGTTAGCCTGCTCATAACAGCTTCATTTTCTAAGTTGACCCAATGTTTGCAAGACAGAATGATGTTGCACCAGACACAGGACCCCCAGTGGCCTCGATGTCCCTGCAGAGCAGACGGAGAGCATCGCGGGGCTGGAATGGGAGCCTCCCACCCCTGTCTCTCTTGGCCTATGAGAGGATGTGCCCAAAGGCTCCCACCCCTCGGGCCAGACGTGGCCTCCATCTTCCCGGCAGGACGGTTGCAGTGCAGGTGGGGGAAGAGGTGCCCATGGCCTCCTCGACTCTGGGGCAGAGGGGCCCCTGAGTTAGCAAGGCCTGCGGAGAAGCTGGGGTGTCACTGCTCTCTGAATTCAGCCCCCCACCCGCTGTCTCATCAGCTTCATGTTGATTCCCGGTCTGCAGGGATCAGCGTTACTAAGGATGGTCACACGGCTGTGCCACTGTCTCCCTGCTCAGTGTCTCTGTGAGCAAACGGGCTGGTGTGGGGTGGGGTGCCTCCACAGGTAGTCCAGGGGCTTGTGGAGTCTGAATGGAGAACGGGCCTTAAGGAGGAAATCTGGTCAGCAGCAGGGAGACCTGGGACTCCCAGCAGAGGTGGCCTGTCCCAATTGGGAATCACAGAATGAGAGCGGGACGTTCAGACAGGGGTGTGTAAACGTGCCAGGTGTGTACGGTGCGTTCTTGTCTGAGGGTTTCAGTTTTCCAAGGTGGTGTTCAGTGTGGTGCAGGTTTTAATTTGGCATGCGTTCCCAGAAGTGTCTGAAGAATGAAGACAGAAGGCCCTCCAGTATTGAGAGCCATGGGATTGCATTCTGCAGGGATGGAGGAGCTGACTTGGGGTGCGTGTCAAGTGAGACGTGATGGCCTTTCCTGTGAGGCCACGGGGACTCACCCATGGGTGATGTGGCTCTCAGGCGGGAGGCCCCTGGGGTGTGGCCACCCTGCCTACTGCCTGGGCCTCTGCTCTGGGCATCACCCTGCTCCTTGCCGTGGGGCTGTGGACCGGGGTCGCCTGGCCCTGAGCTGCCCCACGTGCAGTCAGTGTGCGGGGCAGACGCCACCCGGCTGGCGAGCATGAGGCTGTGTGTGTGGCTGGATGGCGGCTGTGTCCGCGGGGAGAAGAAGACCAGGTCCCTCCCCACTCGGGGACGTGGGCCACAGCCACGCACGGAGCCGGCAGGGACTCGGCGTCCCTTTCTGGAGCCAGACGTGCACTCACTCCCACGTCCTGGCCCCTCCTGTGGTGTTTCCTTTGAGGACATGAGATGCGTTCAGGGACCAGGTGAGGTAACTCCCGTTTCCATGCGTGGACAGTGGGCGCCAGCTCTTCTGGGCTCGTGCGGGGATGTCAAGTCCACATGGATGCAGACCCCGACTCTCACTGACTCCTGAAGCCCTAGGACCGCATCCTTACTGCTGATGTCACCCACAGGGCTGCACAGCCACTGTCACCTCCACTCACGTCACCGCCACTGCCGCCATCACCACCAAGGGATCAGGTTTTGGTTTTCGGGAGCTGTGCTCCACCCCGTGCTCTGCCGTTTTCTGTGGGGACTGCAGTGGCGTGCCCCTCTGCCCAGCTCGTAGGAGGCTTTGCTGGGGGGAAGGTAACCAGCTGGGAAGTGTGTGAGGAGAGCAGGGCCGGGTCTGTGGGCTGCTGCTTGCCCGTTGCCCTGTGCCCCGGAGGCACCGGGGCTGGCATGGAGCCGGGGGTGCCCAGGCCCGGCCAAGCGGGTGTGGTGAGGTGTCAGGCTCGCCGGGCACCTCTCTGTCACAAGGCAGTGTCATATCTGTTGGAACTTTCAAATCTGGGTCAATTTTTTCCTCTGTATTTGGGAGATTTGCAGCCATGTGGGAAATCTTTAAAGACTGGAGCTTTAGTCATGCTGTTTATTCTGTGGATCTGGAAACTGCTTAGTACTGTTTCAACTAGACGAGCATTTTGGTAGATTTTTATTTTTATTTCTTTACAGCTGTAGCTAATGTTATCTAAGATGTGTCTGGAAAATGGCAGGACACTCGGAACCCTGGGAGGTGTGTGTTCTGGTAAAGCTCGTCTCTGTGATGACGAGTGTACCGGGTGCGCACACTCACGCACGCATACACGCACACACACGCTTCGCGGGTATTAAACAAAGGCAGCCTGGTGACACATCCAGGTCACTGTCTTCTTGCACTTGAGGTAACTTCCCTGAGACTGTCAGCGTGTGACTGAGCAGCTTTGGCATTCTTGAGACTTCTGAACCTCTCTCCACTTCTTTGGCAGTTGTGTCTTTCCTTATACTTTGCTTAAAAGTAAATTTCAGTAGCTTACAGAATTTTTTCCATAAAATGAGGCTTATAAACCCAGCTGGAAAAAAGATTAGAAGAGGTGGGGAGTACCCAACATTTTATGTGCAGGAGTGTTTTGGTGAGGATGAGAAGAAGAGCGTGTATAATGTGCGTATGTGATGTGTGCGTGGTGTGCGCGTGCGGGTGGTGTGTAGGGTGCCTTTATCGGTAGCAGCGGAGCGGTCTCTGCCGCTCCCAGGGGCCCTAGTCCACTTTGGATGGTGTGTCACACCCGGAGAGCAATCTCAGCCTTGTGTCACTAAAATTCTCATAAAAATGTTCCCTTCAAGAAAATGTGTTCCCACATCGCACGCCAGAACACAGAGGTCTTGGAGAACCTGGGGAGCTCAGGGGGTTAATCCCTTGTGGGAAAGCCTTCTCTACCAGAAATGGTGGAAAATACCATTTAAGCCATGAAAGCTCAGCCGTGGGTAAGTTTGGTGTTGGGTAGTTCCACACAATAGCCTAGGAAAGTCACACAAGCCACCGTGTGTCCCCTGCCACCTGGCGGAGGCGGCTGAGCTTGGGGCCCGGCATCCCTGCCGCTGACTCTGGGCCCCGCAGGGCGGGCTGGATGGGGGCGGGCACCGGCCTTGGGCCCGTGGGCAGCGAGGAAGGCAGATGCAGGCGTGGTGGATGAGAACCAGCTGGCGACCCTGGCGTGCTCCTCCAGGCCTGTCCTTTGTCCCTGGAGCTGGGACGGACGAGACTGTTTCAGGTGGGACAAGGCCAGGAGAAGGCTGGACAGAGGTTTGGGCTGGGGAAGATGTGATGGTGGTTTTCAGAAGCTGGGCGATGTGGCGGCCCCTGCGGGCACGTTTCCAGGGTTTTAAGTTGCTGGAATGACGAGGGCTCTGAAGGCTCGTTAGCTGAGGCTGAAGCACTCTTTTAATCGAACCCCAAAGACTCTTCCCCTTGCTTGGATACGTTCCGTGGCCCTGAGCCCCTTGCCTCCAGACAGTCAAGGAGGAGTGACAGAGAATCACTTTTAAAATTCCAGAATCGTTTTTCATCAATTTCGTCATTTTCAAATACATGTTTACAAGGGTGAATTAAAAAGCTTTAATACTACTAGATCGGAACTTGGCTCCTTTCTGGCCTCGCGGCACCTGGTGGAGTACCAGCGCGCAGTGCTCAGCGCCTGCTTGTTGACGAGGGGGTGCGATGGTGAGTGCCCCAAGTTAGCACTCAGTCAGTTGTCAGCACACGGGTTAATTGGAGGCATTCTGAAACAGTCTTTTACCTTTAAGCCTTTTAGAATGTAGCATATGGTCGCTGGTAACTTTAATCGTGAGTAATAACCTGGAAGTGTAGGTGACTTGCATGAAGCTCACAGCCGGAGAAGCTGAAAGGGTGATGCTTCTGGCTAATCACCGGTTTCCTTCTGGCGAGGTCCAAGCTGTAGAACTTCTTCTGCGTGAGGAAGGTTTAGTGGTTTCTCTGGGTTTTCCCAAAGCTTTTCCTCACTGCCCGTTTTCTGAGACGGGCCTGCGTGCAGAGGGGCAGCTGCCCCGCGAGCGGTTGGGGCGGGGACCCCGTCTGGTGCTCGGCCAGTGTCCGTGGCGTTGGGGCGCCAGCACACGGTGGCTCCGTCTGAGCAGCTGCTGAAAGGAGGGCCCCCACTCCTGCTCCAGGAACTTGCTTTCTGAGCTTCTGACTGCGGAGGAGGGTGGGTGGTAGGTGACCCTCCAATGGGGCTGCCCCTTGAAGGCTGGCTGTGTTTCCAGTGGTTCGCTTGTCTGAGTCAGAGAGCGGAGCTGGAAGAGACCCACGGGGACGAGGCAGCTCCCTCCTGTCCTGCCCAGGCCCCAGCTTCCCCAGCAAACTGTGGGGGCTCGTTCCAGAGGGGAGGTGTCTGAGTTCAGACAGGGGAGTCCGGGCCAGGAGGGGGCCGTAGTTTGCACTGAGCTGGCCCCTGTGCTGCAGGGCTGCAGGGCCAGGGCTTCCAGGAGGACGTAGTCAGCAGCACTGGACGGGGAGGACAGGGCCGTCCAGTCCAGGGGCGGGAGGCACGAGCAGCGGGGCTGTAGGCTCTGAGCTGGGTTCTGATGGACAAGGGGCCCAGCGAGCCCTCCAGCCACTCAGCCAGGGTTACTGCAGAAGAAGACGTTCAAGCTTAGGATCACATCCCATTTGTTCTTTCTCCCTTTGAAAGTGAACCTGGGAGTGACTCTGAACTTGATTGTGTGTTTACAGGGCAGGACACACTTGCACGGCAGCCTGGTTGTCGTGTTCACACGAGAGCTCTCTCGGTTGCGTCCCCTCTGTGTTCCCTCGCCCACCGGCTGTGGCGGGTTTGGACGGCAGGTGCCGTGGGGGCGGGAGCCCTGAGCTCTGGGTCCTCATGTCCCGCCCGGAGGCTCCTTCTCCCAGGGAGCACCTGCAGGACGTGACCCCGGGGGAGGTGGCCCCAGGGGTGCACATTCAGGGTCCTGCAGGACTCGTGTGGCCTCTGCGGGTGCACTTGCGCCGGGGCCCTCTGTCTGCCCGTCACTGTCCGCACTCAGGCTTGTGGGTGAGGGTCTGAGGACAGTGCCCCCACCGTGCGGGCAGTTGGTTGACGTTAGCGTCTTCCAGAGGACACAGATGTTAATGGAGCAGGCCTGATGAAAGCTTCCTACGGAGTTGAACTCGGTAGGAAAATTGTGTCACGTCTTCCTGGAAGTTCTTTCTTTTGTCCCATCCCAGTGATCACGGTTGTAATTTCCCTGGTTCTGTGCCAAGAGTTTTCCAAATTAAAGAGAGAATGATGGGGCAGTGTGCATCGTCGGGGGACAGTGGGGGAGCCTTCTCTGTCCTCCTCCGGCCGCCGGCCGCGTGCATCCTCTGGCCGGACGGCAGTGCAGTGAGGGGATGGCCCACCTACAGGCGTGATGAAAACCTTTCTGTTCTTCCTGCTCTGGATCCCCATGCCCTGCCCACCCCACCTGCCCTTCTAGAAGCCAGAGGCCCGGATCCACGGGACAGCGCAGGGCCCTGGATTTGACTTGGGCTGCGTTAGTCAGCTTCTCCCCTCCTCTCCCCTCCCAGGGACGGGAAGGTCTTGAGACACATGGTTAAGATTTGTTCCCAGGAATGCCGCCCTCTCTGGAATGATGGGCTGGACACCACGCATCTCCAGACTTCCGGTTTTGCCTTGTATTTTAGGCTTTGTTTTGCTTTCTCCCCGATTGAGTTTGCGGTTCACGCCCCGATGCTGGGAGGCGCCCCAGAGCGCACGGCAGAAGCAGCTTTCCCTGCCGCCTGCCCGCGGCGTCTGCACAGGCCAGGCCGCGGTGCCTGGGGCGTCTCCCGTGGCTCTGAGCTGTAAATCTGTCTCCCTTCTCCTGTCGGGGCGTGCAAGCTTGCCGGCCGGGCTGTGGGGTGCTTCTGTGAAACTCTGCATCAGTTGCTGGAGCCCTGAGGCCTGTGACAGGTGTCCAAGCTGGGCCTCGCCTTTCGGGCTCGAGGATCACCCCAGGGGCTCTGTTCTGTTCTGCTCCTCGCTTGCCTGTGGGTTTCTGGCCAGTTGTGCTCATGGCTGACCGGCTGCTCGTGGGCAGAACTCAAAGCTGGATCCGGAAAGGTGAATTACTGTGCATGGTTGGGTTTAGAGGTTTAAGCACGATTATTTGTTTCTGGCATTTGCTGTACAAACATATGAAAAAGATTCCAGGCCACTGTTTGGGGGCGTCTTCCTCTCAACTCCTCTTCCTTCTGCCGCAGGGAGTTAGCATCCAGGTCTGGGAAAGTCCCCTGGCTGAGTTGACTACATTGCCTTAACCCACCGGGTTCAGACAGAAGAGCAGAAACGGGTCAGAGACCTTGGCTTCTGCAGGAAGCCTCGAGATGAGCGGTCTCGCCCTGCTCGAGGCCGCACTCACGGTTACGCTGTGTCAGAAGCCTGTCCTGTGAGAGCACGAGGGGTGGTTGTTGTTTTTTTCAAGTTCGTGTGTGTGTTTGTCTGGGTGGATTCTTGGTTGGATCCAGAATTTTGTTTCTAAATGTGACTGAAAAGTCCTCGGGCTCCTTGCATTTATTTTAGGTTTTGCACCAGGTTTGCATTATCTCAGTTGGGTTTTTAACAGAGTTCCAAAATTGGCAGAGCGTGAGGAAAAGCAGGCGTGGGCACGCCAGGAGAGCCAGGCAGGCGTGGGCACGCCGGGAGAGCCAGGCAGGCGTGGGCACGCCGGGAGAGCCAGGCAGGCGTGGGCACGCCGGGAGAGCCAGGCAGGCGTGGGCACGCCGGGAGAGCCAGGCAGGCGTGGGCACGCCGGGAGAGCCAGGCAGGCGTGGGCACGCCGGGAGAGCCAGGCAGGCGTGGGCACGCCGGGAGAGCCAGGCAGGCGTGGGCACGCCGGGAGAGCCAGGCAGGCGTGGGCACGCCGGGAGAGCCAGCGCTTTGAGACCCAGGGCCCCCCTCGTCTGCTGCTTCGCCTTTGTAGCCTCGGCCGTCCCCCCGGCCGAGGTGACGGGCTCTGTTCAGACAAGTACAGGGGCAGCACGGCCGCACCAGCACCTCCCCAGCGAGGGCTGCCCTGAGGGGCTCCCACACCACATTGAGCCCGGGCAGCTGTAGCGGGAAGCCTGGAGGTGCTGCTTCTGGCCACCATCCTGGGCGCTCACGCGTTCCAGTTAGAGAGCCTGTTTGGAAGAGCTGGGAACACGCAGTGAGCAGGAAGGAGGCAGGAGCTGCGTCCTCACTGCGGGCTAGTCCAGGTGAGCTGTGCCCGCCCGTCCTGCAGGAGACCCTGGTGGTCTTACAGCTGCCCCGTCATCCTGCCGGGGCGAGGGTCATCCTGCTGGAGCGAGGATTGCCCGGGTGGGTGTCCAGTGGGTTTGTCACCTCGGGTGCCACACTGATCCAGGAGACAGAGCGCGTGGCCTCCCCTTGGCTTATTGCCAGTGGGAGGTCGGGTCCAGGTCAGCACCTTCCGTCTCACCACCCATGTGTCAGTTCAGCCCAAGGCCTGCAGGCGGGCGCGAGGGCAGGGCAGCCTGAGAGTCAGCTGCCAGGTCCCGGGCCCGCTGCGTGCCTTCCACCTTCCCTACCCAGTCTCCTAGCAGCCGTCGGGCCACGTTGCTGCCTGACACAAGCTCTCACCTGATGCACGGGCCCTGAGAATACGCCACTCCTGATGTGGTTAAGAACTTCCTGCCATCTTTTATTCTGAAAATTGAATTTACGTTTTTTCCACTTTCGCTCATCACAAACTGGATGCTGTCTCAAACCACAGACTGTTTTTATCCAGACTGCCATGGCGTGTGCCCCGCCCGCCCTCCCGGGAGTGGGCAGCCCCTCCTCCCTGCAAGCATCTGCCCTCTTCCTCAGCTCTGACCACCATAGTGGGAGGCCGGCTTCCGGCAGGCGACCCTGGGAGGTGGGCCCGTGGGCGTGTAATCTGAGGCGGTCTAGGTACAAAGCCCCCATCCCACGAATGCAGAGCTTGGACCCCTGGCCCCTTCTGCCTGTGGGGCATCAAGGCGCCTGCCCGCCTGCCCAGTGCTGCAGCACCAGGTGGGCCGAGCGGGTGTGGGCTTGGGCAGGGGTGCTCGTGAGTGTTGGGGTCACCCAGAGTTCATCCCAGGGACCTCGTCTGTCCGCCTCCTCTGGGCACAACCCACGCAGGGTCCCTGGTGCGTGGGACGGGGGTCCGTGATCCGTCTCCTTGGAGGTCTGTGGGATCCTCCCGCCGGGATCGCGGCTTTACCCTCCAGTCTGTGGCTCCTCCGCCCAGAGCCCTTAGCCCCCTGGAGCCTGGGAGCTGGTGGCGCACGGATCTGCTGGGCTCCTCCCGCTCAGCACTGGTCCCCTCTGGGGGCTGCCGCTTCTCCCCGACTCTCAGTTTCTGCGGGCGCCCTGCTCCCCGGAGGGCTGGGTGAAGGCGTCTTGCCTGCAGGTGGAGGACATGCGCCGTCTCCCCGTCCTCCCAGCCGCCCTCGGGGTCTCCTTCCCACAAGCCTGAGACGGCGTTGATCCCGGGAGGGTCTTCCCGTACTGTGCTTGCCGGTCAGTCTGAGACCTGCCCTCAGCCTGGTCCCTGTGTTCACTTTTTGGAAACTGGAGCTGATTGGGTTTCTCTCCCCTGAGGCTTAACAGCTGTTCCTTCTGCCCAGCTTGAGGCCATTGGAGGGAGGTGACTTGCAAAGTGGAACTGCCCCCCCCCCCCCACTGTACTCACACATGCTCCTGTGCACCTCTCACCACGCTCGCCAGGAAGACGCTTCTCCCTGGGGTCGGGGCTGGCGGTGCTGACCTCCGCCCGGAGCTATCTGCGCTGAAGGTGGTCTGCTTTGTGTGTGCAGGTGCTGCAGGGGGCCCAGCTGATCGCCGTGGCTTCTTCAGACCCTGCTGCCACAGGCGTGGATGGCTCTCCCCTCCAGGGCAGTGACATCCAGGTCCAGTACGTCCAGCTGGCGCCAGTGACTGACCACACCACGGCGGCTCAGGTGGGTCTCTCCTTGGGAAGTGGGCACCCCGGGCGTGGATGGGACCTGGGGCTTTACAGGTTTGAGCACACGTGGGCGTCTCTACCTCTGACCTTCTCCCACGAGGGAGGTTCATCTGGGAGGGGCGCGTGGTTTGGACACCGGGGCTTGTCTGCGTCTCTGTCTCTCCTAAGTGCCTGAAAGTGTGAAGGGGGGACGTTTTCTGGCCCAGATACCAGCCTTACCTGGTTGTGGAGATACTCTGTCTCGTGCAAATGTTTACCTATAAACTTAGAGGCAAGAATTAAGTTCTTCCCTGACCCCCACCAGAGCAAAGGGGCCCCGTGTACCTGCGACCTCGCTGTGTTCTGAGTGGGGGGCCCGGGTGAGCGCCTGCAGCACTCTCTGCGGCCCCCGCCCTTTCCTCGGTGGTGGTGGGAACACAGGTGGCCCCACCACTGTGGCCCCCGGGGCACCACTGGCAGGTCTCCTGTGGGAGCGCCACCCTGAGGCCTGACTTGCCCGCAGTCAGTCCGCACTGGACAGCCCATCTGCCTCCCCGCGGAGCCCCTGGTCCAGCCGTGCCTGCCCCCCCACAGTGCTCCCCCCGCTCACCACCCGTGGTCCCCGCTTTCCCAGGAGTGCTGGAAACCCAGCCCAGGCTCCGTTTGGACACTTTCTGAAGCGTCAGGTGGGAGGGCTGCTGCAATAGACGTTTGACACGTCTGCAGAGCTGCCCCCACCCCGTGTGCCTGGTCGGGCGGCACCGTGGCCCCCGGGTCTGGGGGCCGGCATGGTTCTGTCTGGGTGGTGGATTGAGTTTAAAACGGGCAGTCCTAAAGTCAGGGCGTGTCCCTGTTTTCATGAGAATGAGCACAGGATTGGTCCTGAGATGGCGCCTAGGGAACAGCGCGGGCTGCTGGGGCCCATGTCCTCACACCTCCGGCTGCAGGTTCAAGTCGCTGACTCACTGCTGAGGTCGACGGTAGCTCTTGTGGGCGGGGGCTCCTCTGCTCTGCCCGCAGCTCCCGTCAGCTCCTGCCCCGCCTCTGGTGCATTCTGCGTCCTCTCTGCGGCCCGTGTGACTGTCCATGTGTATCTCCATGCCATCAGCCGTGACGCTTAGCATCAAAGCCCCGGTTTCCAGGCAGTCCCCCCCACCCCCGCCCTCTGCCAGGCGCCGCGCTGGGTGTCGCGTGCCTTGTGTCCCTGGTGGTTGCTTGAAGAACGGGGCCTGCAGGCCAGGCAGGTTGTCCACGCTGAGCCTGGTGACCAGGTGGCCGGCAGGGTGACCAGCAGTCCTGTGAGGACTTAATCCTGGTTCACAACAAGTCCCAGTTTGGCCCAGAGTTTGGAAACGTGAGTCCTGGAGGAGGCGCAGCCCCCGTTCTCCCCAGGCCCCTCCAGCTCTTGTCCTGAGCCGTGGCCACGGCCTGGACACTGCTGGTTTCACACGGTGGTGACCACAGAGGCAGGGCCGCTCTGAAGATGGACAGAGAGGGCACGAGGCCTGCAGGGAGCCCACAGAACTTGCGGTAGGGGTCTGGCCGATGGGAGGAGTGGGCTCCGGGGAGCAGCCGTGGGGAGGGCAGCGAGCGCCAGCCTGGGCAGGGGGCGGGCACAGGACGTCTGTGCCTGGCCTTGTTCTGCATTCCCGCCCCACTGTCTCCTGCTTGAGGCACAGGTCTCCTGCTGTGTTTTGAGGACCAGAGGGAAGAGGGGTCGTCTCCATCAGAGTGTGGGTCCCTCCCACCCCCGGCCCCACATCCCTGGCCCAGCCCACACCTTGCTACTTGCTCCTGGGTTCAGACCGCCTCTTCCAGTGTTTCAAGGGGAGGGGCCTGCAGCCCACCAGGTAGGGCTGGAGCCTCCTCTCTCTCCTCTCTCCAGTCCACTTCCCTGTTGCAGAAACTCCCTGTCTGTCCTTCCACCAGCCCAGGCCCTCCCGTGGGCTGAGGGGGATGGCTCGGACAAGGCCTGTGCTGAGTCCCTTGTCTGAAGCAGGGAGACACCGCTAAGGGGACGCCATGTTGTGTGTCACTGACATTTGCACATAGAAGGCGCAGCCTCAGGCTGCAGAGCTGGAGCGCCGGCCCCCTAGGACTCTCTCTGCCTCCTCCTCAGTGTCACCCTCCGGCCCCTCCAGCCCAGATTCCTGCCAAGGCAGCTGGTACCCCGCCTCTGAGAGCCCGATCTTTGTGATGCCGTCTTTGACCAGCAGCTTAGGGGGTTCTGAAGAGACTCCATGCCTGAGTCTGGGGCCCATTCTTGTGGTTGAGACTGATGATCAGTGACTTGTTCCACAACTGTATTTTTCCTTTCAGTTACTTAAGAGCTGTGGACATGCCGCCCCCTTGGAGGGTATCCCCAGGGAGAAGCACGGGTGGGAATGGGAAACAGGCCGCAGGAGCCAGGGAGCACGCGTTGAGGGCATGGGCACAGGGAGGGACCGTGGCCCCAGGTTTGTTGGAGCTGCTGGGAGCGGCTGGGGTCCTGGGAGGGTCTCCTCCCAGAGCAGGGCTGACCCCAGCTTGGGGGTGTGTCTGTGGTGCTTGAAAACCACCGGTGCCTCGTGAGCAGTGAGCGGCCTGGGCGTGCATGGTGGGTCCTTTGATGGAAAGCGCCCTCTCTCCCCTCTTGCAGACGGCCGACTCCCTGCAGCCCACCCTGCAGCCCGAGATGCAGCTTGAGCACGGAGCCATCCAGATCCAGTGAGGTGGCCAGCTGGCCAGACAGGACCCGAGATGGGGCCGCCACCGGCTCCCACCACCACACCGTTCGTTCCACACGTGCCCGGCCCCTCGGCTTCGCAGGAGGCGGCTGCGCGTGTCCTGCTGGAGGGCGTCTGGGTGCCCCGCCCGCGGGGGAGAGCGTCCAGGAACACCCCGCAGCGCCCCCGGGGCCCCGTTCCTTGAGCACCTGCCGTGCCCGGAGCGGGAGCAGAAGCACAGCGCGGTCGCATCAGTGCACGCGGGAAATCGAGAACTACAATATTTTTCTCTGTTCAGACAGCTTTTTTTAATTTGCTATGGTGTTTATAACAAAAAAGAAAATTGAAAAAAAAGTGGAGGAGCAGAAGCCCTTTGCTGTGCGCTCTCCCAGTGTAACGAGAACAGGTATCTGCCGAAGACGACTAACGATTTTGATGGCAATCCCGCTTCCTGCTTTTCTAGGGGGACCTCCCAGCACTGTAGCTGTGCGTTTCTAATGAAATAAATGTATTTATGACCACCGCAGCTGTCACGTGAGTCCCTCTTAGGAGCCGGCCCCCGAGCCCGGCCTCCCCCGTGGGCGCCTGGAGTCACCGCTGGGCCCTGCAGCGCCCCCCCGTAGTTGCTCGGGTCCTGGCAGTCATGTGACGGGGCCTGGGGTGCAGAGGGCTGCCCGGTGGACCCAGCACCCCTGGAGGCAGGCAGGCCCTCCAAGTGGGGGCCCCAGAAGTGAACTGTGCTGTTGAGGGGCACTGCCTGTTCCAGCCCCAGACAGTCCCCACTGTGGGGACCTGAGGGAGCATGCCTAGGGGGGAGGCATCTCTGGTCTCGTGCCCGCTTGCAGCCTCCCGGGGTGGGGCCTCCCTCATCCAGGAGAAGCCGTTCTCCAGGGGATGGACCTGAGGAAGGACCAGTCACGTGGCTGGAAGGAGGCGGCCTCGTTAACTCGTGTCTGGAATCCTGGGAGGAGAGACGCACAAAGGATTCAGGAGGTGGAATACATCCCAAGTAGAAGTAAAAAGGAAGCCATAGCCGGACACACACGCAGGGCATTAAAGGCAAAGATAGTCTAAAAGCAGCCAGAGAGGAAGGACGGCCCACCCACGGCGGGAGGAGGGAACCGAGGCCGACTCCCAGCACCCACTGGGCGTCAGCAGCAGAGGTGGAGCCAACAAGGCGCTGAGAGAGACGGGGTTCCCTGCACAGCACCTTCAGTGGAACAGGTGTTGAGGTTCCCGTTTGACCCAGCAGTTCCCCTCCCTGGTGTGCACCCGGGAGGACTGAAAGCTCGCATCCACATGCACATGCACAGCAGCGTTCAGGCGGCACTGTTCGTGGAGCCAGGAGTCGAAACAGCTGAGCGTCATCAGTGGTGGAGGGGTAAGCAACCTGTGGTCCATCCACACAACAGTGTGGCTCAGCTGTGGAGAGGAGGGCAGTCCCGCCATGCCCCGCAGTGGGCAAACCTGGAACACAGATGGGTCCTGTTTACAGGGAACGTCCAGAACCCGCAAATCCATGGACACAAAGCAGATGAGGGGTTGCCGGGGTGGGAGGAGGGGAAAAGGGGAGTGACTTACTGCATACGGGTTTCTTTTTGTTTTTTATTTATTTTTTAAATGTTTTGTTGTTTTACAGGTTTTCTTTTTGAAGGGATGAAAATGTTCTGGAATTAGTGGTGATGTTGGCGCAACTCTGTAGATTGACTAAAAGTCACTGAATTGCGTACTCGAAAGGGGGATTTTTTTTATGTAAATTATATCTCAAAGTTACTAAAAATAAAGAATTGGGAAACGTTTCAGAAACCATTTTCAAACAGTAAAGGTGCTATCTGCACACGATCCCTCCTACAAAGGTACTTGTAAGGCAGCTTCTTCAGAAGCAGGAATAGGGGCCCAGGAGGAGGTGTTGAGAGCAGAAGGAGTGGGGAAGAAACAGCAGTGAGCCCGCAGGTGTATCCGGTGCTCTGGGTAAAATGCCTCACACTGACGTTTTTAGAAATGGTAAAATACTGGAAAATACTGCTCAGGAAAGGAGCTACATTTTTTTTAAGTTGATTTTTTTTTTTTAATTTTAAAAATGTATTTATTTGTGGGGGGAGGTAATTAGGTCTGTTTATTTTATTTATTTTTAGAGGAGGTACTGGGGATTGAACCCAGGACCTCATGCATGCTAAGCATGCGCTCCACCACCTGAACTATACCCTCCCCCTTCTAAATTGTTTTAAAGCCCCCTTTTCTTGCCCTGGAGGAAAAAGATCAAGATACTGTACAATTTTAAGACATCAAAGTCAGTGTTCATGACAAATGTTTAAGAAACACAGCATGTAAAAAATCAGTAAGATGTGTGACGTCCAGATGGCGTGACGGGCTCCCTTGACGCCGTTGGCGCGTGGAGCTGCATCTCGCGACCACGGAGCTCGCGCTCTGTTCTTCACGCTGCTCTTTGGAGCTTTGTCCAGGTCAGCCACGTGCCAGACCATGAAAAAGGTCACGTAGATCAAAATGGAAAGATGTTTTTAATGGACAATTCAGTATGACAAACTGACGTATCAAAACTTGTGGAACACGTCCAAAGTTGTGCTTAGAGAAAACTTTGTGTCTCCTTCAGGTATATTCCCTGAAGTGGCACTGCTGGACCATACGGTGGTTCTGGCTTTAATTTCTGGAGAACCCTTCATAGTGCTCTCCACAGGGGCTGCACCCATTTACATTCTCACCAAGAGCGCACAAGGGCCCCCCACACACACACACACATCCTCACCAGCACTTTTTTTAAAAATCTTTCTTGTAATCGCCATTCCGATAGGTGTGAGGTGACATCCCACTGTGGTTCTGATTTGTGCCCCCTAATAATTAGGGATGTTGGGCATCTTTTCATGGCCGTCGTGTGTCTTTGGGAAAATGCCTGTTCCAGTCTTTGCCTGTTTTTTCATTGGGTGATTTGTCTTTTTGCTGTTGAGCTGCGTGAATTCCTTGTGTATTTTGTACATTAACCCCTCATCAGATGGCTGGCTTGCAGATACGTCCTCCCTTCTGCGGGCTGCATTTCACTGTGTTGGTTACTTCCGTTGCTGTGCAGAGCTTGTTCGTCAGACGTGGTCCCATTCACTCACTTCTGCTCTGTGTCACGTGCAAAAACTGCTCCCAAGACCAGTGTCAAGGAGCTTTTTCTCTGTTTTCTTTCAGGAGTTTTATGGTTTCAAGTCTCACATTTAAGCCTTAAATCCATTTGAGTTAGTTTTTGTGAGTGGTGTAAGACAGGGGTCCAGCTTCATTCTTTTTCATGTGAATATCCAGTTCCCCCGGCACCATGTACTGAAGACGCTACTCTTTCCCCATTGAATAGCTTGGTTCCCTTGTTAAATATAAGTTGACCGTGTATGTATGGGTTTCATTCTGGGCTCTCAGTTTTGTTTCATTGGTCTATGTTTGTTTTTATGCCAGTGCCATGCTGTTTTTATTACTTTGGCTTTGTAACATAGTTCGCAATCCAGACGTGTGATGCCTCCAGCTTTTGTTTTTTGTTCTTAAGAATGCTTTGGCTATTATGGTCTTCTGTGGTTCCATAAGAATTTTAGGATTATTTTTCTGATTTCTGTGAAAAATGCCATTGGAATTTTGATGGGGATGGCATTGAATCCATAGATGGCTTTGTGTAGTATGGACATTTTAATGGTTTTAATTCTTCTGATCCATGAACACAGGATATCTTTCCATTTATTTGAGTCTTCGGCTTCTTTTATCCATGTCTTATAACTTTTTAATTTACAGATCTTTCACCTGCTTGGTTAAATTAATTCCTAAATACTTTATTGTTTTTGATGCCATTGTAAATGAGATTGTTTTATTTATTTCTGTTTCAGGTAGTCCATTGTTAGTGCACAGAAACACGGTGGTGAGGGGCGGGGCTGGCGTCTTCACGGCTCCTCATCTGTGTGCACTTGCTTGATGGGAGGCTATGCTACAATTCGTGCACTTTTCTTGTCACTCTTCAATTAAAAAGAGTTGTTGTTTTAAATAAAACACACAAAGGGCAAACACGTTTGCTGGCAGTAGACCTGCACTAAACGTTTTAAAGATGGTGCTTCTGGCAGAAGGAAGGTGGTCCCAGATGGAGGGTCTGAGATGCAGGGAGAGGGCAGTGCAGAGAAAGTGGTAGACTTGTGAGCGGTGTGGGGACTTGACTCCGTGGAAGAAAGCAGTGTCTGCGGGGCCTAAAGGGAGAAGAAGAAGTAGTGTGTGAGGGAGGATGGTGGGAAACTGATACGTGTGGACTTTGGTCCATTAAGCTGTAATTCCCTGTCCATCAAAAGACTGGAAAGAGTACATACAGCTTACTAACTAAACAAACCATTAGGAAGAGTCACCAGTCCATCCTAAAGAAGGAGGGAAAGGAAGAAGGCACAGGATGGGGCCTCAGCTTGGTGTGCAGACAGCTCTCCTGCAAGGACAACAGAGCAGCCGGCTGAAGTTACAAAACGAGCTTGAAGTCGCCAGGAGGCAGGGTTACTGGGCAGGGTCCAGGTCGGGCGGGAGTGCAGGAACAGGGTGGGCGGTTGGGGTCCCTTTTTCTCCCAGTCGGCAGTAGATCCAGCAGGTGGCGACTGAGTGGCTATGCTGTGCTTTCACCAGCCTTGCAGCGCGAGGGTGGAGGGCCCCAGTGGACCCCTTCGGGGGGGGGGGCACCACGAATGGCTGCGCCCTGGGCCTCCCTGGCAGAGCAGATGCTGATGCTCACGGGAGGAAGGATGATGTGGAGTTCGGTCCATGGGCAGTTTTGTGCGTACACTGTCCAGCACACAGTCACAAATAATGAGGCAAACGAGAGAAAGCAACACAGGCGAAACCAGCCTGACGGCAGACAGCAGGAGCGGGCCTCGCAGCGCTGGGGTCGGGTCGTCCCAGGTGCTCAGTCTGCCTGGAACACTGAGCATTTAGACAGGGACCTGGAAACTTTAAAAGTACCAAATGGTAATTCTACAACTTTAATAGCGTCATCAAAATTAAGAATTCAGTATATAGGTGTTGTAGCAGGCTAGGCAGAGCTGAGGAGACCACTGGTGACCTGGAAAACAGGGCAGAATAAAACACCCAAAATGAAGAATGTTCTGCCAAACGGAAGGAATCGTTCCGTTCTTTCACAAACTCTTCCAGAAAATAGAGACGGAACATTCCCCAGTGCGTTTTATGAGGCTAGTGTATCTTTGCCATCAAAACCTAGAAAGATAAGTAGAGAAAATGACAGAACAGTCTTACTCAGAGGAAAAAAATTCTGCACAAAATGGTAGCAAATCAGATCCGGCGGCGCACAGATAGGAGACCACTGGCCGCCTGACTTGCTGGTGCTGACTGCACATCGCACTTGAGATGTTGTTTCGTATCCAGTAGCTGCGCTCCCTAAGCAAGCTCCCAGCACGAGCGCGGTCAGTGCTCCGGCTTCCACGCGCCCACGTGTGTTCGCTCGGGAGTGTCTCACCGGAGGACGTCACCGACGTGACTCATCATGGCGGGGGATTAAGGGGCGAGTCGCAGGGTCGTCTCAGCAGAAGCAGAGCCAGCTTTGATACAATTCAGCCTCCATTCAAAATGCCAAGAGCAAAAGCCCGAAGACTCAGCACACTAGGAATACCAGGGCGCTTCCTCAGCCTAATCAAGGGCCCCCGCCCAAGCGTGCCGCCGGCTGCCGGCCGGACGCGCCTCCGGGAGCTTGGCTCGGCGTCCTGCCGGAGGCCTCCCGAGCTGTGGGAGAGAAGGAGACAGACGGCTTTGTGGGTGGAAGGGGGCGATGCCATGGTGTTCTAGAGGATTCCAGACAATTTCCAAAGATCAGTTATCGGGATTGTGGAGAGCTTAGTAGCAAGGTTTGGGGTCAAAACGAGCATACGAAGTGTTATTTCATGTCTGCCTGCCGTCAGCAGTCACTTAAAAATGAAATTTTAAAAAGCCTTCATTCAAATAGCTTTAAAATATGTGAAGTAGCGAGAAACAAATCCAATTAGAGATACACACGATGTTCATGGGAAAGAACCGTGAGCTGTTCCCGCAGGGTGTAGGAAAGGCCTGAGGGAGGCCTGTCCCACGTTGACGGGTCACCAGGCGCCCTGTTGTCCTGGCTCCAGCGGCCCCTGGCTTTTGGCCCAGGACCCCGACATCCTGAGCCCGGGACCCCTTCCCACCCAGGAGCTACACAGCCCACTGGCACCCTCTCTTCCCTCCTCGCACAGCTTGACTCTATGGTCGGCCGGGCCCCCTTTGCTCCCTTGGAAGTGCCCTCAGCTGCTCTGGGCCCTGCTGTCGCTCACCTACCAAAACCCCACACTTAGAAGATCTGGCGTTGGCCTGCCTGCGCCGCACCTCCTCACCTGGGCGGGCCTTCTCTTTGTCCCCTCTCTGGCCCCGCTGACTCTCGTTTCATCAGGGTTTGTCCCCACTGTCCCACTCAACCCAGCCGTCTGAAGTCGCTGAGCGGTCACCATGGCCCAGTTCCGTTTCCCAGTCTGTCAGGAGGAGGGACCGCATCCAGCCTGCTCCTGCGTGACCGCGGGCCCCAGGAGGAGAGGCATGCAGTGTGCCGCCTCGAGCAGAGCCCTTGGCCCCTCGCTTGGGCCCAGGGTGGTCCGTCAGCCTTGAGGTTCCCTGGTGACCCCCAGTCAGGGCTGCGTGCCAGGCGCCTGGACGAGACAGGAGGCTGAGTGGGGCCCTGGGCGAACCCTGCCTCCTCTCAGCCATTTCCTCTTCTGTAAAATTCGGATCGGAGTCAAGCTCTAGTTCCCACCCCGGCAGCATCAAAGACCCTGCAGCCCCACCACCCACTTTCTAAGACAGTGCCAGATCACACAGAGCCTGCGCTCCGCCCGCCCACCCTCCCTGCGCCTGGGGGAGTAGCGGCCCTGGGCCGGCCTCTGTCAGGAGTGGGATATGCCCAGAGAACCCAGATCTGAGTGTTTCCAGCTCAGGTTTGGCTCCTCCTCTTCCTCCCAGTTGTGTGGGAGGAGAGGGGGAGCCAGAGTGTGAAAGGTCAGATGCAAGGGCAGCGAGGGTCATCGTGGTTATCGCGGCTGCCAGGTTGTGGCTGTGATTGTCATGGTGTCGCTCCACTGCTGGGTTTGTTCCGTGAGGACCCGGACGCCCAGGCTGGATCTCTAGGTCAGCTGCTCCCTCATCGGCCGTGATGCCCAGAGGAGGCTGAGGGAGGAAAGAAGAGTGGCTCGCCTGCACAGCTGGACGGTGGTCTAGGGTTCATGGAGGGCACAGCTGCTCAGGTGCCACCTTGGAACCTGGCTGGAAACCCAGGTTGGCAGAGCTGGCAGGACTGGCCGCAGACGGCCCTGCTGCCCTGCTGCCCACGCGGTGTTGGGTGCTGCCTGAGCCTCTGCCTGACCCGGGTGAGGTGCCTGCCCAGCTCCAGCCCTCCTGAGGCCCAGGGAGGGGCCCTCATCGTGTACTCCCATGGCCAGCGGTGAACCTCCGTCAAGTTTGCGGGGTGGGGTCTTCGCCGCATCGGGTTACGACCACCATTGTGCACCCCCATCATCCCTCCCCTCCTGCAGAGGCTCCGGTGCATCTGGGACCCCGGCCCAGGGGCAGCGGGCAGGGGACACGTAGCACTGGGGTTTGGTGGAATGTATTTACGGGTTTGCTGTCTCTTGGGAGAACAGAGCCGCCGCCAGCCATCCTGGATACAGGAGACGCTGCAACATCCAGCAGAGCAGGAGCCAAGCGCTCCCCGCTGCACAGGGCCCGGGGTCCGTGGTTCTGTCTTTCTTGAAAAGAATCCCCCGAAGTTACGTAAACTGTCAGCCTCACAACCTGGCTTTCTCCTCCATCTAGCCTCCAACCCCCTGGTTCACAGGCGCTGGGTGGCGAAGGGCCCGGCGGGAGGCATGAGGGATGTGGGCCTGGAACATGGGCAGTGTGTCTGGCTGTCACCTTGTTTCCTGTGTGCTGTCCCTTGGTCTGTGGGCTCCTGACCCCCAAATACACCATACCTTGCCCAAGCCCTGGGCCGCCCTAAAACCCCGGAGCTGGGCCTGCTGGACAAACACGGCCTCTCCAGGCCACCCTGTTTCCCTCTCGGCCCCGCCTGTCTTGGGAAACGGACCCAGGAGGCCCGTGCTGCCCCTGCCCAGCACTTGCCTGCCCAGGGGGCTGGTCCTCCCAGCCCTGCCCGGCCCAGCCAGGCTGTCAGGAGGAGGTGAACCAAGGGCTCGGCCCCCTTGCCACTCCGGTGCTGGCCCTGCTCCCTGCAATGACCTCCGGGTGTGACCACACACGGGCTCTGGCTCCTGGCCAGGCCGAGTGGGTGTGGGTTGAAGCCTCTCCGAGGAGTCCCAGGCTCTCTCTGTCCGCCCCAGGGTGCAGTTTGCCTGAGCAAGTACCTCACAGTGGCCGGGCTGGAGGCCTGGGGCCGCTCCAGGACCCCCGAGCCCAGCCCCAACTGCCCCGTCATTTCAAGGATGATCTCGGTGCCGTGGGTGTGGCTGCCATCAGGCCCGTTTTGTCGTTTTTGGGGTTCATCACAGACCCTGCAGGTGGACCTCAGTGGCCCAGGACAGGTGGCTTTATCTCTGGGACCAGGCCTCCAGCCTGGGACTGCCTGAGTGCCTGCAGGGGCCCCCAGCCTGCCCTGCTTCCTCCCTGGCTCACAGCAGGGCTGGTGGAGTCACTTTCCCCCGAGCCATGGATGCCTGAGCCTTACCAGCGAACAGAGGGCCAAGGGTGGGTCCTAGGAGGACCCCGCGGTTCTCAATGGGGTGATTCTGCCCCCCAGGGGACACTGGTGGTTGTCGCAGATGGGGGGTGGGGGGTGGCACTACTGGCATCTAGCGAGGCAGGACGCAGGACCTGCAGCAGCAGGAGTTGGGGTGACAAGTCGGGGCGGCAGGGGGGAGTGGGAGCAACGAGTGACACTTCAAAGGCAGAGTCGGTGCCCGAAGACCAAGAGGAGGCCAGAGTTGGCTTTTTATTTTACAAATGTCTGTTTCCTGATTATAAAAGCAGTCCGGCTCATTGTAGAAAACATCAAAAATATGGAAAAGTAGGAAGAACAAGGTAGAGACCACCTATATTCTGCCATCCGGACTCCCAGCATTAAAGTTTAGGGCGATTTCAGTTTTTTTCTGCTTCTTTTCTCTCACCTACCCTGCCATTCAGGATTTAACATCTTAGACATTAGGTAACATAATTTTAAAATTCTAAACGTTTTATTTTAATGCATTGGTCCTCCATCTTTGAGATCTGATTTTGTCTACTCTAGATAGAATTCTAAATATGTATATTAATATCTATGAAATCTGTTAAAATTACATCTACAAAGCTATATTCAGATGTAAACCCCCAGAGGTAGAAGCCCCTCAGGCATCAGTCCGTGAGCCGTGTGCTGGCCCATGTCACGGGGTTTCCTAGGTTACCAGCCCTCCATCTGGGGGCCTTTTGTTTCCAGTTGGTTAGCATCCTTGGAACATGTTTCCCGGATCCGAGGTTTCTTCGTAAAGGAGCTCCCACGGAGTGACAGCAGCGAAGGTTCACAGCGTTTTCAGGGCTGCGGATACACGTCAGCAGATGGACGGTCAGCACCATCACAAGAGTGAGTGCCTGGGGCCCTCTCAGTGCTTGAACTCCGGGGCTTCCTAGAGAGCCCAGCGACAGGGCCAGGGTACTACGGTATCTCTCCTTTGAGCTCCAGTAATGGTGCTTCCGAGAATGTTACGTGTGTTAAAAGTCACTTAATCCTGAACCTCATTCCCACCAGAGAAGTACTAGTATCGTCTTGAGTTTTCTTGATGTGTACACTGAAGCTCAGAGAGGTTAAGCAACTTGCCTGAAGCAGCACAGCCAGTGAGTGGTGGAGTCACATTTGAACCCAGCCAGCTGGCTCCGCAGTCAGGGTCTGACCCCTGCACCCTACTGCCTCTCGCGGCCACGTGGTGTGGGTGCTGAGGGGGTGCCACCCCTTTCCTCCACTTGGGACTGGAGCTCTCGGGTGTCAGCCGAGTTCTGGAAGTAGGAATCAGAACCAAGCTTGGGGGTGCGTCTTTTCAGCCTCCCCATCTAATGGCTAAGAGGGTGCTCCTGAAGGGGTCTTCCTGAGAGAGGATTCCTGAGGCCCGGGGACAGGTCGGGAGGGTCCTGTGACCCTTGTGTGATCAGGGAGCGCACCGAGATGGCCTCCCAAGGTCCACACGGTCAGACGGGATAAGGACGTGGGTGCGTGTGAGTGAGCATGCGTGCGTGAGCGCGCGTGTCGTGCGTGCGTGTCATGCGTGGGCATGAGTGAGTGTGCGTGTCATGCGTGCGTGCGTGAGCATGAGTGAGCGCGCGTGTCGTGCGTGCGGGAGCGAGCCCGGGGCCTCTCGGCTGGCGGGTGCCCCAGGCCGCCGGCCCTGAGTGGGACGCTGCTGTCGCCTGTTCCTGCGTCCGCCATGGAATCCCCAGGCGGCGCGGGGCGGGGTCTCGGGAGCCGCTTCAGGGGTGAAGGGGGTGAAGGCGGGCTGAGCGCTCAACCCCGCTTCCCCGGCCGCTCACGAGAGGCGGACGTGAGGTGAGTGGCCGGGCGGGCCGCTGTGGGGAGGGGGTGGCTCTGAGGAGAGGGGCAGGTCCGGGGCCCGCGGTCGCGGGTGGGTGGGAGCCCTCGACACCCGACGGAGGGGCCGCCGGGCCCCGCGCGCTGGGGACGGGCGCGCGCTGCCGCCCTCTGTGAAGGAAGCCCCCAGCGGGAGCCGGCAGGGACCCCTGCGGCTGGTAACCCCCGAGGGCGTGTCCCCAGGCCCCTGCGGCAGGTGCGCCCCTCGCCGCCTGGGGACCCGGCCCTGCCCTGGAGCCGCCTCGGCGCCCCCCACACGCGTGCCTGCCGTTTACTCCGGAGGAGCAGCCGCAGGGTAGCCAGGCGGGGCCGGCGCGCTCCGGGCCTCCCAGCTCCAGGCGGTTTCATTCCGACCCGCCTGAACCAGGCAAGAGCAGGGTTAAGTGCGCGCGAAGGGGAGAGGGACTCCCAGCCCGCCGGAACTCGAGACTTGCAGCGAGAGCGAGAGCGAGGCGGCGGGAGAGGCCACGCCGGCCGCCCCGCTCTCCGCAGGCACCCGGGCCGCGGAGGCGGGGAGGCCGCGCCGCGGGGCAGGACCCGCGCAGACACGCCGCGGCCGCCGCCGGGTAAGTGCAGGCTCCCCGCGCCGCGCCGTCGGGGGTCAGGAGCGAAGTGCTTCCGTCAGGAGTTTGGTTGGTGCAGCTAGGGCGGTCCGTGTCTCCTGAGGACTGCCAGCGCGTTCAGGCTCGCCACAAGTCAGCAGCAAGCGCGGTCTGGAGGCATCTTTAGGCAACAGCAAGGCATCCTGCTTTCCTGGGGGAGATGCCAAGTGCTGGACGGGCAGCAGGCGCCCAGAGCAGGCTGGCTCGGTGGGCGGCCATCGGTCTGTGGTCTCTGAGCTGATGGCGCGCTCAGGGGCTTCCTCCTTCCTCGGGGCCTTCTCAGCGCTGCCCGAATCTTTCTTTTTTTCCTGCGACGTGTCTGTGGCCACTGTCTTCCCTCTCGGCACCCAGGCTCCGATGTGCCCGGGACAGACTGCGCAGCTCCTGTTTTGTGCAATGTGCATCTTGGGGCGGCTTTTCTGACCAAGCCCGGAGGCGGGGCTGGGTCCCCGACCCACCGGGGAAGGAATGGGGGCCTTATTTAAGTAAGCACTACGGTGGTTTCATGTGAGCGAGTCTGAAGGCAGGTCTCCTCCTGGTGCTTCTTGGTGTGTCTGTTTCCCATTATCCAGTCGGGAACCAGCGAAAGTGACAGTCGCGGTTTCCGGCGCAGACTTCGCGGACCTCCCGGGAGGCTCCTCCACGCGGGCAGACGCCCCCCTGCCCCGCCCTCACTCTGCCGCAGGTGCTTCTGGGGTGGGTCTTCAGAGCTTTGAAGGCTGGCTGCTTGACAGGTTTTTTGTTTTTGTTTCAATTAAAATACAAAAGCCCAGGTCTTCCATGGTAAAGGGAAGAGGAGGGTGAGCTTTGGAGGCCCAGCTGCAGGCAGAGCAGGGACAGTGACAGTGATGTGACACAGCGTCCCGGCGCCCCGCACCCGGTGTGCTGTGCTTTTAGTCTCCTCTCCTCTCATTTGATTTTGCAACTGCCTTTTTCAGATCAGAAAACTGAGGCTCAGAGAGGTTAAGGGCCTTGAGCAGGGACGCGCACCCAGTGAGGGCAGTATTGTCAGCCGCGGGCTCTGACAGTCAGTCCCGCATTTTGCGCTGAAGCCCTTTACCCCTTTACTAGTTATGACCCGCTGTACCCGAGTACTGTCAAAGTAGCCCTGCCGGCCAGAAAGTCAGGGCTGGCTGGGGGGCTCTGACAGTTGGAAAGCGTGATGAGTGTGTTTAAAATCCAGCAGTTAATGGGGTTAGGTATTTATCTGCCATCTACTGTGTTAGGTAATTCAGAGAACCCAGGATGATTATAAAATCAGCACCGCTGTGACCTAGAGGGAAGTAGATGGAAAAGCGAGTCACTAGGAAGGGATTCTTGGCCCGTCTCCCACGCACCATATGTGCTTCCGCACGGCCCTGCGTCGACTCAGCCCTGTTTCAGAGGAGGGCCCTGGAGTGCCAGCGGGAACTCTGCAGGGGCTCGAGGGGCAGAGCGGGCACAGAGACAGATGCAGCTCCCTGGAGGCCGGCTTCAGACCTCACGTTTCTCCCCGTGTCCATTCGCTTTGTGCAAAAATCTGACGTGAGGTGAAACCTCAGGGAGATGTCGCCCTGTGCTGCTGAACCCACAGGCCTCCCGCGTCCTGAGCTGTGACCGAGAGAGGGCGGGGGTGGCTCCGTGCTTGTGGAAAACGCTGGCAGGGCTTCCTGCCCCACCGAGCATGGGTGAGAACGGGGCTCCCTGACCACCCAGGGCTCCTGCAGATTTGTCCCCGCCAGCGGGCAGCCGTCCAGACTCGGAAATACCAGCTGTTGGTCGACCCCTGCATCTTCCTGGCATCTCATCCGAGGAGAGAGTCTTTCTGGACCCGGGGCTCTGCGTAGGCTGAAGAGACGCCCGAAGCACGGCTGCTTGTTCCCCCTGCGCTTGCGGCTGGGAGCCGGGTGTGTTTGTTGCCACTTCGTCTGTTGGGATTCTGCCCCTTGGGTTTCGTGTCCCGCGACGTGCGCTGTGGCTGTGAACGTGACCCCAAGAGGGGAACTTGCCAGGCCCCAGTGACGAGTCTTCTTTCACGGCTCTGATTTCTGGGGACGCTGGCCTGGTTTGCAAGTGTGCAGAGGCCCTGGAAGCCGGCAGGGCTGGTGTGGTCCTGTGGTTCCATCTCTAAAGTCAGCAAGTCTTCAACCCCAAGCACAGGTGGACTTCAGGTGCTAAATGTGTCCCCTCGGAGCCTCTGGGGCTGCCAGTTTGGGCGGCCTCCCCTCCCCTCGGCCGGGCCTCTCCCTTCCTCGGGTGGTGACAGGAGGAGGCAGTGGCCCCTCCGAGTCAGATGCAAATCCAACTCTGTTCTCCCCGCAAGGGGCCCGAGTTCTTCCCTGTCGAGGCTGCTGGTGTCGCCTCTGCCTTCCCCTCTGGGCCCAGCTTGAGAACTTAAATGCTGGGCGCCCTCCACCTGGTCTGGGGAGCTGGTCCTCCTCCCCAAGGCCCCCACTACGCACGCCAGGTGGGCCCTTGTGGATGGGGGTGTGGGGGACATGCCCTCACCCCAGGGGAGCTGTGGACTCACCCCCTCGGTCTGGTGTCGAGGGGTGGGCACCACCCTCAGGAGGCAGAGGGGCTCTGGGGGTGGGCGGCACAGCTCTGAGCTCCGGGACTCAGGCCTGTTCCTGAGGGACCAACTGCTGTGTCTCCTGCCCGCCAGACCGTCCCTGTGTCCATCCTCACGAGAGCACTCTTGACCTCCTGTTATGGACACAGACGCTGGACCCCAGGGCGGCTGAGACGCTTGCCAGGGCCGCCTGCCCGGAAGCCCTGAGCCTGTGCCCGGGACGCTCCGTCTGCCTCCCAGATGCTCTCTTTAAAAAACAAAACTGGTTTCCTGGGGTGTAACTCACAGACTGGACAGTTCGCTCATTTAAAGGGGGCATTTGCACAGTTTTAGTCCATTTGCATGTGGGTGCCGCCCTCGTGCTGTTGGCTTTGCACATCTCATCACCCCACACGGAAGCCCCTTCCCCTTAGCAGCCACCCCACCCCCAGCCCCGTAGCCCCAGCCTCTCTCTCGTTAAAAAATCCTTCGAATAAGCCCAGAGGCTGCGGACCCCGGCGGCCTTCAGCCCCGGTCATTCTGCTTCCGCATTGACGGGAGGGGGCCAGGGTGGTTTCCCGCCGGGGGGCACACCACTTGGACAGAAGGAGGGGTTTTGACCGTTGCAAGTACAAAAGGCATTTCCAGGGGATCCTGGGGAACGTTTTTAAAACAGCAGATGAGGTGTGTATTTGAAGTAAGTATGTGTCATTTCAGACAGACAGAGGGTCAGGGGCCTGAAGGAGTCCGAAGCCCTAGCCAGGATTTCAGTGATTGACTGATGGTGTCTGCCGTGGGCTGGGGGCGGGGTGACAGGAGCACGCTGTGTGGTGGTTGCCGGGGAGAAGTCACTGGATCCTGGCACCAGGGCCCGGCACACTCGGGAGGCAAGTACTCACACCAGCCATGTGTGGACGGAAGGACACGTCCTCAGGCCTGGCTGAGCGCTGACCAGGCCAAGTTTCAGGCAGGCGGGGCTTGGGCCCAGGCCCAGCAGGCTGATTTCAGGGAGGCCATGAGGAAAGCAGCTCCCAGGTCAGCCACCTCTGAGTAATCGAGGATTTAATAACCAGAATCTCTTGCCTGGCCACATCCACCAGCATTTGGGCCAGCACAATGCGCTTCCTCCCTGGCCGATGGGTCCCCACGGAGGAGCGGCGTGGAGTGGCGCCAGCCTCCCACCCCTACCCCCACCTCTGAAGCCAGCGCATCGCAGAGGAATGACAAACCCGCCCCTTCGTCCTTTCCTGCCACCCTCCACACCCCCGTAATTAGCAGCCGGTCCTTGGCAGATGGCGCCCAAGGAATTTTCCTCCATTGCGGGGGGTGGGGAGCGAGTACAGTCAACTCCCCAGACTTGTCTGGGGAGAAAGGGCCCCGCTTGCCTTCATGGGGGAGTCAGGTGCCTGGACACCCGCTGTGGGGTTCTGCGTCTTCTCTCAATGTACTGTGTTCATTCATCTCCTTTATTGGCCTGCGACCTCCTGCCTAATTCATCTCTCTAGGTCAGGTGTTCCCTTAAGGAGTGACCCAGAGAGCAGACGTGGCCAGAGAGGGGAGTACACAGTCAGGCTGTCCCTTTCTGGGTTGACCAGGATGTGATCCTGGGGTGTCACCCACCATCTCTGCCTCCACCACGGGTTCATCGTCGACTCTGCCATAGTGGGTGGGCGGCAGGCAGGGCTGGCCTGAGGCTTCTCCTCATCTGCTTGAATGACTCCCCTGCTGCCCGGGGAAGGCATAGAGGGGTCACAGCCATTTCTGAAGCGACTCGGCTGTGTCACCCTCCCTCACCTGCACATCAAATCACGCCCCACCCCACTTTGTGTCTTTAAATGACAACAATCCCCGCTGACCTCAGGGTTTCTGTGGGTCAGGGGTTTGGGTGTGGGGCTGGAGGACTCATTCAGAGGTGGCCTGAATGCCGCGGCTCTGGCCTGGGCCTCAGTGCCTCTTCCCGGGCGCCCAGCGCTTTGTGTTGCGGCCTCAGCAGCTGAACGCATGGCCTCGCTGTGACGTGGGCCCTGGCGTGGTGTGGAGGGGGGTACTCCGGAGCGCGGCCACAGGGTCTCCGAGTCACGGGGAGCCCCTTGGGCGCCCCTCCCAGAGAGGGCGACCCCTGGGCCCAAGCCCGTCTGGGTAGCGCAGCACCCACGTGTCTACTCTCGGGAAGTCTTCCCTGAAGACAGGACACCTGACCCTGTGTGCAGGGTCTCCGTGCAGTGGGGGAGAGGGGAGAGCAGCCCGAGACCTCTCAGCCCACGTCCCCATGAAAACCCCGGCTTCACTGACCTGTCGCCTCGCTCAGGACAGCCGTGTCCGCACTCCAGAGCCCGGGATACTGAGGCCTCCCTGCCCCACGTGCCTCGCTCACTTGAGAATGTGCCCCTGTGAGCATCTCTAAGGAAGCTCACACCTCTGTCTCCACGTGTGTCCCGGGGACCCGGCCAGGACAAGGCCGCTGACGTTGGCTGGCGTGGGTGTTGTGCCCACATCCCTCCCCCCAGGACAGGGGTGCATCCGGTAGTTCACATCTTATCCACAGACACCTGGTGCAGGTGAACACGTGACCCGAGAGGTGGCCGCCCACGTGGGGCAGTAAAGCAGTGTCCCTGGCCCACACAGCGCAAAGCCTAAGTCCCCTGTTGACAGTCCCGCTTCGTCCTCACTGCTCATCTATGAAACGCAAGCCCTCTGAGGGAGAACCCATACGGGGCACTGACAGTTGACGGTGGGGAGTGGCTTTCCGAGGATGTCCAAGTCCAGCCCCGTCTGGAATCACCCATGGCGACCCTCTCAGCTCCAGCACATCAGACCCCCTAGAGGGCTGGCGGAGGACAGTGCTAGGTGCCTGATTCAGCAGGCCTGGGCCGGCCCGGGAACCTGCATTTCCTTACGTTCCCAGTGGTGCCGACAGTGCTGGTCTGGGGTCCACTCGGGAGAGCCCCCACCCTGGCTCATGGTGCCCCCTGGAGCCCTCGCCCTCGGTTCTGGGAGAGGCTGCTCCAGGAGTCACCGGTGTCCCCAGCTGGTTCTGACACAGGTCGCATTAGAATTAGGTTCTCTTTGCAAAAGAGCATTTTCCTCACTCCACCTTTCCCTTCAATACTATTAAGAGTACAGTTCTTACTTAAAAGTGCAAAGCAGCCTATGGTATATGCAGAGGATCTCAAAGTGGGGTCCCCCGGCCACCAGCTGCAGCAGTGTCTCCCGGGAGACGCGGGTTCTTGGGCCCTGCCTCACCCTCCTCTCTGGGCGTGGCCAGGTGGGGCTGGTCAGGGGCTGCTGCAGCCCAGGTGTGCGGCCACTCTTCCAAGATGTTTCCTCCCCATGCCTGCCACGTGCAGCCCCCAGGACCAGCTACCCTGCTGGGAGAGGCTTTTCCTGTGTTTGAGAATGTGCTGTGGGAAGGGGCCAGCGTGAGGGGCAGGGACGCTAGTCCAAAGGAGGGCCACCCTGGAGGCCACTTACTACGTGGTAAGCACTGGAGGCCAAGGACACTGAGGTCACATCTACCAGGACCTTTGGGAAGCTTTTGAGACACTGAGGGCCAGGGATTTGCCCACGTGAATGTGGATCATAGGAAATGCTTATTTTTAAAAAAGAGAAAATAAAAACCCAGCATGTATTTCTGTAGACATTGACAAATTTAGTTTAAATTTATACGCAAAGGCAAAGAACCTAGGTTTTTTTAAGGGGAAGAATCACTCTGCGTGATGCTGGTGCTTACCTGCAGAGCTGCAGGGGTCAGGACGGAGGTGTCAGCGGGGAAGAGACAATGGAAGACAGGACAGACCAGGAGGCCCAGAAACAGACCTGCACAGACGTGCACAACTGATCAGTAATCAAGGTGCAGGGGCCACTCCTGGGGGGGCCACAGTGTGTTCAAGAGCTGCTGCAGCTGGATGTCCCGCCTCTCTGCTCCTCAGAGTAAGCAAAAGTGGACCCGAATGGAAAATGGAAAACGACAAAACTTTAGAAAAAGAATCAGGAGAAAATCTTCAGGATCTAGGCCAGGTGAGGAGCGTGCAGACTTGACCCTCGAGGCACAGCCCTCGAAGGGTCATCGTAAGTGTCTGGATGGCATAAAGGGGACTTGATCAGAGTGAAAAGCTTCAGCTCACTGTCAGATGCTGTGAAGACTGTGGACAGACATGATCCAGGCTGGGAGAAGCTATTTGCAAACCACAGATCTGGACGAGGACTGGGGCCTAGAACATATAGAGGAGGCATAAAACTCAACAGTAAGAAACACCCGATTAGAAAATGGGCGAAGGACGTGGACCCACACTTCACCAGAGGGGGGACACGGGTGGCAGATCAACGTGAAAAAAGCACAGAATCATCTGTTGTTAGAGAAATGCAAATTAAAGCCACAATGGGACCCCACCACACACCCGCCAAGGTGGCTACAATAAACAAACAAACAAACAAAAACCCAGTGATCACCGCAAGCGCTGGGAGGATGCCACAAAACGGGGTCTCATCTGTAGCTGGCGGGGCGCAACACGGTGCAGCCGTTGGAGAAAGTTTGGTGCTTTCTTCAGAAACTTAACGTGCCGCCAGCAGCGTCACTCTGAGGGCGTTTATCCCAGAGAATCGAAGACCAGTCTTCACACGAGGATGGTACACGAATCTTCACAGCAGCTGTATTTCTAACAGCCCCGATCTGGAAGCCACTCTGACGTCTTTCACCACCGTGGAAAACTGCTCACAGTAAAAAGAAATGAACTCTGAGCAGAGAGCAGATCACACACGAGCACACGTGTGCACACACATGAGCGCACACGTACACACATGCGCGCACACACATGTGCACACACGAGCACATGTGTGCTTGTTGAGCTGGTGGAATCTGGCTGCACCCATGCGGACCCCCTGGTTTTGCGGTGCTGGCGCTGCCCACGTCTGTGCAGGGTGTGTATGCGAGGGGACAGGAGCGGGGAAAGGGTGTTCAGGCCCCTCCTGCACATTTCTTTTCAATTTCTTATGAATTAATCATTATTTAAAAATCGAACGTTTAAAAAAGGGGTGAAACCAAAGAAAAGGCACCGTGAATTCTTCTTTTGTCCCTTTCATCTCTAACTTGGAGAAGTGACTAAGACCTTACCATCAGTGTCTGAGTCATGAAGGGTCTCTGGGGAGCACGGGGCCTCTGAGGCTTGGGCTGATCAGACCAGGGCTCCAAGTTTGTTCCCAGACGCCGGAAGATGGGACTTCCCCGGGAAGGTCTTGACCCTGCCCAGCTCGAGGCGGACCAGTGACCCTGAGCCTCAGTGACAGATCAGTCACTTACTAAGTTGTCACATGGCCTGGAAGGGGGAGCGTTTGGAAGGCTGTGTAGGTTTTGTGATGTTAGTGGGTGTTCCCATCAGTGGTGCACACTCAGCGCCCTTTTAGCAGCTGGCTGGCCCTGCCTCCATCTCTACGTTAGAAAGCCTCCTTAGAGCTTTTGAAGGTGGTTTCTTCCAGGTGGGGCCTCTCTGGGATCCTGGACAGGGCTTTGGAGCCTTTGGGCTTTGTTCCAGGGCCCTTCGCAGCACGGCCCAGAGTGGGGAAGGCCTTTGGGCAGGGGCCTCGTGTCAGCGCCTTAGGAACGGACAGCAAGGAAGCCCTGTGTCGGGCATTCAGGGCAGAGGGCCTGCTGTGTGGCCGATAACGGGTATAGGAGCAGAGCCCCTGCTGGGCTGACTCTCTGCTGAATCCCTGTGTGAGCCGAGCGTGCACCTCCCCGTCTGGAGAGTGAGCAGTAAGTGGACGCAGCTGATCTGCTCGATACCCACGCACCAGACAGGTTCATTTTCCTTTTCTTCTGGACTGAGGGGGCTGTTCTGGGCTTGGGTCCATGCCCGGCCTCTTCCTGGCAGTCAGACCCTGGTGGGAAAGGACCATCTTAAAAAGAAGATAAACTCTGGACTGTAACCAATTCAACATGCCCACATGTCAGAGGTTTTATTTAACTCATTAGCTAGTGAGGGAGCCAGGGAGACACTGCCCGTGTTTCGAGGGAGGTTTCAGAGACTCATACAGGCAGGCGAGGAGCGTGGGCGAAGTTACAGACCTGCTGGGCTGCCCCGCTGCCCCGCTGCCCCGCCGCTGCCCTCTGCTGGGTGATGCACCTGCACTTCTGTGGACCAGAGTCCCTGGCTCCGTGGTCACTCCCCTGAGGACCCCAAGCTGGCAGCATCTCTGAGAGACAAGACGGTGAGGGCGGAGCTGAAGGGGGGACCTTCTCCACATCAGCATCTTGGCAGGTTTAATGGTAATGACGTTTCTCCAGTCCTTGGGTTGTCCTGAGAGTGAAGGAAGAGAGCGGCGGAAGCAGGGCTTTGCAGAGGCATATGTGCGTCGGGCTTGTGGGCCGCGGGCGGGCTCTGGCCATGGCAGCTCTTGGCGTGGCTGAAATCTGCTTAAAACTCACCGCCCCATCTCCTGTGTTCCTCCCCTCATCCCTCTCAGGCTCCTCCTTCAGAAGCAGCGCCCTTGGCCCAGAACCCTGGCGTGTGGGTGGGCCCCACAGTGCATTTATCGCTATTAAGTGTAACGAGGACCCTTCTCTGGGGCTGCTGGGAGTGACAGTATCTTTCCTGGTCCCCGGTGCCCCTTCCAAGCCAAAGCAACCAAAAACCCATGTTATTAGCAGAGCCTCTCCCTCCATGTGTGCAGAGATGAATAAGGCCGTGGCCAAGGCAGAGGCTCGGGTGTGAGTTCCACTGCGGGTGGAGGCGCGGAGATGGGGACGCAGGTGTGGGAAGCTGTCCCCTGGCCTCCGCCTCCAGGAGAGATGCTGGCCGGCCCACAGGCCTGGAAGCTGCTGTGAATGTTCTGTTCCCCGCATCTCCCCAGAGGTGGGGAGCGCTTTGAAAGGAGGCTTTGCCCGACTCCCCCAGACCCTGGCCCTTGTTAACTGGGAAATGTCAGGGTAGCTGGGGGTGAGTAAAGGCACTTGGATGCCTGCAGCTTGTTCTGACACTGCTTGTGAGGGGACGGGAGGAGCAGTGGGACTAGGATTTGCCAAAGTGCAGCCCGGCTTGGAGAGCCCAGCGTGGGTTTGCCTGTCCTGACCAAGTCGCTTGCAGTTTGGGAAGCAGTCCCTTCTGGGGAGGCTGCGCCCAGTGATGGGGGGCCTGGATCTGGGGCCGACAGAGCTGAGAAGCCCCCAATGTCTGCACGGGGTTCTGGAGGGAGCCCCCAGCCAAGCTGGCTCCCCATGGGTCGAGGGGGCATCTGCCCCCCCTTCCTCCAGAGAGTGCTGGGTTGGCCCTGACTGTTTCTGAGGCCGTGAGCAACCTTCGAGGGTATGGGGGACACGTCCCTTTCTCGGTGGTGCCTCCAGACACGCACTCTCTCTGGGGTTCGTGGAGGCGGTTGAGGCCTCTTCCTCCTGCCTTGTGCTGGTCACAGGAACAGCAGATGATGAATTAATCTGTGCCTCTGAGCTTTGTTTCCCTTTCTCAGGGTGATGTCACCGGCCCTTTCTGGAGGCATTATGAGCTGCAGTGCTGGGACAGGAAGCCCAGGGGCTCCCCAGAACCACAGGCAGCTGGAGGAGGCGGTTGGATGTTAGTTATTTGTGTCACCTGGATGCTCATCAGTGGCAGGAGCAGGGGCTGGAGGCTGGGCATCCCCAAGCCCGAGCCCCAGATCTGGCGGCAGAGTGGAGGCAGGAGCCAGTTCAGGGGGAGGCGTCACCCAGCGTCCACTGAGCGCTCAGCCGGGCTGGCCGTGCTGGCGGCGTCTGACCCACCAGAGAGCCTGAGTCACCGCGGGTCCGGGAGGACCCCACGGGCGAGGATGGATGGTTCCCATGTGCCCTCTCTGCTTGGCTCCTGGCAGGCAGAAGGCATGGAGCAGTGGAGCAGGAGGATGGATGCTCTGCAGGGTCTCATGGGCTCCAGTGGGGAGGGCGGTCTTGTCCAGGGTGACAGGGGCCAGGTCTGTCTTCCATGGCAACCATGTGGTCTCAGCCTGGGTCAGAGCTTGGTGTGGCCTTTCTTGGACCCCAGACACGGGGGTTCACCATTGGAGGTTCTGGAAAAGCCTTGTGGTAAGGAGTCATGTCCCCTCCTCCGTCCATGTGCCGTGTGCCACACACGGGTCTGTGCCAAGTCTCATCCTCACTGGGACCCGCTTCCACGTCAGAACCCTCCAAGAGGTGAACCGTATTCCAAAGATTTTTTAAAAGGGCAAACTCAGAAAATTTAAGAGATTTGTCCAAAGTCAGACGAGAACTAGAAATGAAGCTGATGCAGCCAAAGCCACATCACGGGCTGGAAATTTCAAAATGACTGATTATGGCCATTGGATGGGCAAAGGTGCCTAACGCTCAGAATGACATTGTCAGCAGAGAAATGAAACCACCCTTGAGAAAAAGACGCCGCACGGCCCTCGGAGTCTGGCTGCGAGACCGTGGTGCTGGCTTGCCTGCTGCAAGCTGGCCGCAGGCCAGTGTGAGAGTGAGTAGGTGAAATTCCAAAAATATTTAAGCATATCTATACTTTCTCCCAATGACCTAAGAATAATACATCATTTTGTCTGCTATTCAGTAACCTTTAAGTCTTGCCTTCCCAATCCCTAATAGGCAAAGCTGTTGCAACACCGAACTGCATAGTTCTGATGTAACTATGTAAATATTAACATGCTCCGTCCCAGTTTTGGTCAAGTTGACTCTCTACCATTCGGGCTCTGTTTTGTCAAAGGGTGCCTCTTCTTTCTGATCCACTGGCCACTAGAGTAGAGTTCCTGTCGAAATGTGTAAAGAAAGACATGGTGGCTCTCAGACCCATGGAAGTGATTTCCCTCCCTTTTTTCAAAGTAAAACAAATAATATTAGTGAACACTCCACCCCCAGCCAGAGCAGTTTTGCAATTTTGCTTCACCAATGCCTCCCTCCCACACCCATCCCACCGCTGCCACCCAAGCACTTAAAGCAAGTCTCCATCTGGATTGCCCGGTGGGTTGGGATGTTGGAGCCACATCGTCCACGGTAAAGCCCCGACTTGCCTTCTGCCCGGGGCCAAGGCTGCGCTGGGGCTGACGTCTGAGTCTGCCACTCTCTCCACGTTTCTTAGGGGTGGTTCTTTGTAGGGAAGGGCTTTCCTGATACAAAAAGACGGTGTTTGGGAAGTAAGGCAGGGAGGGGAGATGAAGCATTCATTCTGATGAACCAGCAACCTCCAGAAAGCCACACACCTGTTTTAGTGTTGTTATGATGCAAGGCTTGTGCCCACGTTTGTAGCTTGAATCTATTGCTGTCATTACGTTTTTGACTCTCACATTCTTCCATCGTTGGCCAGTGGGAACCACCCGAAGATGGTCCTGAGCCCTTTTAAATTCTAATTTTCTTTTGTTTTTTAGGTAACTTTTCATCATTTGAATGTTATGTGTTGAGTTTGGACAAATTTATACACACCTGTAGCTAACATCATAATTGAGATCAATGGCTTCCATCAGCCCTGTCAGCCGCCCCATCTCACCTCCTTTCTCTAAACAGATCAGACACGTCTTTCCCAGATCTTCATATAAATGGGACCCTCCAGTGTGCACTTCTTGTGCACCCAGCTTCGTTCACGGCGTCCGTTCCCTCGGTGTAGTTTTGTGTGTTGGAGCCGTGTCCCTCCTCGGGGTCAGCAGTGGTCCGTCGTGTGGGTGGACGGCGCCTCGTCTGTGGTGGCGGCTTAGCTCTGGTTTGGGGCCATGATGAGCTAAGCTGCCGTGAACATTCATGTACCCGTCTTTGTGCACATGTCATTGTCATCTTCTCATCTTCTGGTGAATTCCTGGGTGTGGACTGGCTGGGTCTTGGGTAAATGTGGGCTGGACTTTGTGAGCAGCTGCGGACGTGTTCCCAGTGGGGCTGCCTCTCGTGTCCGACCAGCAAGGTTCCCGAATGCCAGGTGTGCGGGCTGTGAGGGGGTGAACCGAGTGGGGAGCCCGAGGGTGGGGGCCTGGGCTGTGTGACCCTGGAACAGGGTGCCCCTCATGTGTTCACCCAGGAGCCTCATCGCCCCACCCTAGTCCTCACCAGCACTTGGTATTGTCAGCCCTTTTAAACTTGTTTTTAGAAATTCTAATAGGTAAGGGACGGGGTACGTCCTGTGGTTTTAAATTTTATTTTCCTAGGGACTAATGATTTTGAGCATCTTTTCATGGGACTATCTGCAATCTTTGATGAAGCGTCTACTTCAATCTTTCACTCATTTTTTATTGGAGTGTTTTTCTTTTTATTGTTGAGTTCCGAGAGCTTTTCAATGTAGCCTGGACACAAGTCCTTTATGAGATATGTGTTTTGTGAATATTTTCCTCCCAGCTTGGCTTGCTTTTTCATTTTCTTAATAATGTCTTTTAAAGGATAGAAGTTTATGATATTTAACTTATCAATTTTTGTTACGATTCATGCTTTTTTGTGTCTTCTCCAAGAACTATTTGTCCATCCCAAGGTCGTGAATAATTTTGCTTATGTTTTCATCCAGAAGTTTTATAAATTTAGCTTTTATATTTAGATCTGTGGCCCATTTCAAGGTAATTTTCATGTATGGTCTGGAATAAAGGTTGAGATTCATATTTTTTTATGTGGATGTGCAGTTTGTGTCAGCAGTATTTGCTGGAAAGACTGTTCTCCCCCCTGAAATGGTGCCTTGTTGGACATGAATTGGCTGCTTACGTGAGGGTCTCTTCCCGAGTCCTTCCCTTCGACCTAGATGCCTGTCTCCGCGTGATCGGCATGCCGCTTTGATTACTGTGCCTTGAATTCCATGTTCTAAGTTTGTTCTGCTTCTCCAAAGTTATTTTGGCTATTACAGGTCCTTTGTATTTCCAGATTTCCAGATAAGTTTTAGAATTGTCCTGTCAGTTTCTTCAAAAACAACCTACTTGTCCTTGACTGGGAGTGGGTTGAATCCATGAACCAATTTGGGAAGAGGTGCCCTCTTACTGTCTTGACTTTTCTATCCATAAACATAGTCTGCCTCTTTTTTTCACTTAGGTCTGTGTATAACTTCTCCCAGTAATGCTTTGTAGTTTTCATTGTCAGGTCTAGAACACATTTTATTAGGTGTTTCTGTAAGCATTTTAAGATTCAACTGTAGGTGATGTTTAAGTTTTTTCTTCAATTTCCAATTGCTTGATGCTTATACAGAGAAATACAACAATGTTCAATACTGAGATTTATCCCGAGACCCAGCTCGGTCTCATTCTAGTTGCTTTTCTCTTTTTAATTCCTTGAGATTATCTAGGTAGAAATTCACATTGCCTGAGAATAGAAGCTTCACTTCTTCCTTTCCAACCTGCACTCCTCTGTTGTCTGTTCCTTCCCGTCTGCTCTGGCTAGGACCAGAACGGATGTGGAGAGTAGCCATCTTCACCTTGTACCTCGCATCGGGGGAAAAATTCCCCGTCCCACCACTGAGGCCTTTGTGTGCTCTAAGTTTTACATGGCTGCCCTTTATCGAATGGAGGAAGTTTTATTCTGTCTGTAATTGGTTTGGAGTTTTTATCATAATTGGATGCTGAGTTTTGTCAAAAGCTTTTACTGCATCATTGGAGAGGATCTTTATTGTCTCCTTTCTTCTGCTTGCATGAGGGGTTTCACTGAATAATTTTCAGGTGTTAAACCAACCTTGCATTCTTGGAGTGAACCCCACTTGGTAATAATATGTCGTCATTTTCATACGTTGCTGGAACTGATTTGCTCAAATTTTGTTAAGGAATTTTGCATCTGTGTTCATGAGGGTTCTTGGTCTGTTGTTTCCTTGTAATGTCTTCATCTAATTTTGCTGTCAGAATAATAGGCCTCATAATATGGATTTAAAAAGTTCCCTCACTCTATTTTCTGAATGAGTTTGTCTGATTTTGATGGTATTTGTTTCTTTATTTTCCTTGAGTGTCTGGTAGACTTCAGTAGGATCTGGGCAGAATGCAGTTGTTTCACCTGTTTTCAGTGGGTTTTTGTTTTTTTTTTTTGGTGAGGGTGGGGGGCAGTTAGGTGTATTTATTTATTTATTTTTGACAGAGGCACTGGGGTTGGAACCCAGGACCGCGTGCATGCTGAGCGTGCGCCCCACCCCTGAGCGTGTGCCCTCCCCCACCACGTTATCAGTGTTTTTGTGATAACTTTCTGTTTAGTCTTATTTAGTTAGCTGATTCTGATTTTTCCCATTTGCAGTTGCAAAGTTGTTCGCTCTCTCAATACTGGTGTTTGAGCTCACAAATAAGTCTGTTTAAAAGGAGACAAGAAGTGAGCTCTCGTCCGGGGGATATTCAGCATGGCAGTAGCTGTGCACTGAGACTAAAAAGACTGGACTGTGAAAAACAGGACGTGCCAGGTGGCAGTGGGCGGGGCCTTGCGGTCCCCCTGTCCCCTTGAGTTGCGCTGTGTACTGAGGACGCCAGATGGATTCAGGCTGATGGTGGGGGCGGGTCTCCTTTAGATTTGGATTCTGCACTTGAGACGAAGAAGATGAGATTTGGTGACAATCGGAAAACTTTGTTGCTTGAAGCAACACTTAGCCCAGGATTCCCAGAGGGCCTCCTCACCCCAGGACAGAGGGGTCTTAAAGGGGCCTCCCGCAGAAACACACTCCATGACATAAAGCAGCAAGCCCCTCCGTGTAAATGGTGATTCCAGGCTGAGCTGCAGTGAGTCTAGGACGGGCGGGTGCTGGGAAGGGGGGGCCACTCCCACGCTGGCGTCTGCACGTAGGGGTGAGGTTGTCCCCGCCTGTGCTGGCAGTTGGGCGGCCCTGGCTGCTGCCGCTGTCCACAGGCAGCACGTCTTCGAAGCTTTGCGTTCCGTCCCACTGTAGGAGCCATATCTAGTGTTAAAATGACTGAGCAGTTGCACTTACTTGCCTGTTCTCACCTGCGACTCTCCAATAAAACTGATGCTCCGGGAAGATGCGCCACAACGCCAAGGTTCACACCGCACACACCCCACTTCATGAGCCGGCCCAGAGCCTCTGGAACATTCTTTCCACCTTCAGGAACCTGAGTTTCTAAGCAAAGGTGGTCCCACTGTGGGGTGACCCCTGGCAAGAGGACCTTCCCTGGCTGAGCAGGGGTTCTCCCTCTGCCCCGGGTGTGATGTCTGCTCGCCACACCTCCTCATCGCCTTGAGAGGGCTGGGCAAACCCCCTGGGCTGTGGACTCCTGGGCTGCCCGGGGAGGAGTTGGGACCCCTGCCAGGGCCTTTCAGAGGCCTCTGCCGGCCCCGCCTGTGAGTCTGTCCTGACGGTGCGTGGTGGGGGGCTGCGGGCTCTACTCCCCTGGGACGGGTCGGGGGCTCTCTGCCGTCAGCACCTTCGCCCGGTTGTTCTGACAAAGCACAGGCTTCACTCAGTTCACAAGGTAACGCTAGAAGGAGCGGAGAGAGACCTTTGCTTCACCGGAGGCCTTGCACCAAGACGCATAAGTGAAATCCGCACCTTTGCTCCTAAAAAGGTCCCTGTGCTGACCGGACAGGCTGAGTGATTAGGGACCAGTCAAGTGAGTGAGTGAAGACAGTTTGTAAGGCAGAGATGGAGCGTAAAACCCTGAAGCAGTCGAAAAGTGCTGCTAGCTCGTCCCGACGGGAGCTCGCTGGGGGCGAGAGCCGCGTGGGGGCCCGGCTCCGCCGCTCTCTGTGCGCCTCCGCCCGAGTCCCGAGCCCGTGAGCCCCGGGCCCCTCGTCTTGCGGTGGGGCTCACCTCTGCTGGGGGCGAGCTGGTGGGGGCAGGCCCTCCGCAGCCCCTCTGCTGACGCCGGGAGCCTGGGAGTCGGCGGGGGTGGGGGTGGGCTTCCTCCTGCTCACACGGGTTTACTGTTGAGAACCTTGTTTTCTAGGAGCTTCTCCAAATGCCTGTTTTTCTCTCTAGAGTCTTGTTTGGTTCGATGGCCGATGCTTAGAACTCAGTAAGTGATAAATAAATTCTTTTTCAATTGAAGTGTTTGCTTCACCAGCTATTGAAGTTTCTCCAAGGAAATCCTTAAGTTCTTTGGTCTTCGGTTTGAAAGAGTTACCAGCTGGTGACTGAATTCTTGCAATCAAACCCCGTCCTGCTACAAGAGGACATTTTAGTAGCTTTCTCTTTAGTAAAAGATGCCAGTCTGTCTGAATTAAAACGACCGTTACACGCGCGTGGGTCAGGGGTCTTTTGCTGTAGAACTCGCCGCCCTCCTGTCTTTGCCGAGCAGTGACCCAGACACCAAACTGCACGGACAGCACTGAACGCTCTGGGAGAGGGAGCTGCATCTGTCCACACCCCCAGAGTGGGGGGTCAGGGGTTGCTTTGGGTCAGGAGGGGAGGTGGCGGGAAGGCCCGGGGCACAGTAGGCTGGGGTGTCGTCTGGCAAAACTGCACACACACGTAACACGGATGGCCCTGCAATGATGTATTCGTTTCTAAAAATCACCACATGAAGCAAAGTCACGCAGCAAGAACCGCAGGGCGGATGGGAAGGATGGGGCTCGGGGCACAGGCCTCAAAACTCCATCAGCAACACAAAGATGGGAACCCAACACAAATGGCCCCATTTCCCTGTTCAGCAGGTGAATTCAAAGGCACTGTAGTGACCCTTGCACTTGACCAAGGCCAGAGTGTGCCGGGGGTGCAAGGGTCCGGCTGGGGTCGGGGGCCATTGTGCCCAACCTGGGGGAGGGGCTCTCAGGCTCAGGGTGCCTGGGGCTGCTGAGGACTTGGGGTGTGTGCGTGTCTGTGCTCCCTCCTGGCTCCAGTCGGTGGAGCGTCCGCATTCACTGGTGTTTCCATAGGGTGAAATCACCGTGAGAAAACAGGCGATTTGTGTTCTGCTCAGATTGTTCCCTAATGTACCAGTCATGTTGAGCAAATCCGCGTTCTCCTAACGAGCGTTGCAGCAGGGCCATCCTGTATCACGTCTTTGTAGAGTGAAAGGTTGACGCGTGTAATCATACCCCACTGACGAAATTAAAAAATGACCACTTTTCTCAGTCAGAGACTGTTGGAAAAAGGAAAAGCAAAACAAAAGACGGCAAAACAAGACAAAGACTTGGCACGTTGGTTAAGCTGGCGACCCGTCCAGACCCAGCGAGGCCGCTTGGGGCCCCCGCTCCCCCGCCCTCGGGCGAGGGGCCTTCCCTAACCGCCCCTCCCACGTCTCCTAACTCTCTGGCAAGGAAGGAAGTGTGGCTTCATGTCTCCTTGGTTCCGCAGAACACACCAAACACCCCTCCAGCGTGAGTGTCCTGCAGATGGTGGGGGAATTCAGGTTGGTGAGGCCAGGCGAGGGCTGCGCGGGTTCGGACGTCCCCGGTGGGGCGTGGGAACGCAGAGACGGGAGGCAGAGCCACCTCCACCGGGCGTCCTGGTGGGCGCTCCCTCCAGGAGGGGCACCCGGGACAGGGGTGCTTCCCTTGGACATGGCCGAGGTCTGGCTTCACCTCTGTCCCCTCCTGGCTGGTGGCTTGAGATCCACACCAGGGGCAGGCAGGATGGGTGTGTTCCCCCACCTGTCCATCTTCAGGGGAGCTGAGGACAGTGGCACTGGCCCTCCGCCCCACAGGCCCCGTCAGCGGGAAGGATGCGGCCAGCCCCTCCATCTGCTTTACATCGTGGCCCGGAGTTCCGAGATCTCACCGACACTCTCGGCCACATGTTTTGGAAATCGCCTTCTGCAGCGTGGCCTTACTGATGACTTCAGCTGGCTCCCTCTCCCCTGCCGTCCTGTCACGGGACCACGGTCTGCCTCCAGCTCCAGCTCAGAACTAGGATGCCTGACCCGGGGCCACAGCAGCTGCCCAGCCGAGGGGCCGCAGCTCCCATCTCTCAGTCATGCTTTGCTGGCCCTCGGCTGAATGGCGTGCTTGGCCCACTGCCTCTGTCACCCCGTCCCCGGTGGCCTGAGTGAATGGCGTGGCCTTTCCCAGAGGAGTGTTCTCTGTGAAAGCAGTAAACACTCAGCTGCTTCACAAATGTTACTGTTACATCTAGTGTCTCCCTGTGTGTCTGCCCTTCCCGAGTGGATTTGAAGACTTTCAGAAGCCAGGCCGGCGGTTGGTGGTGGTGATGGTCACAGAGTGCCTGGAGGACAAGCTGGGGTCCAGGCCCAACTTGGCCACGTGCTGGGGCAGCTGGCCAGGGCAGCGTGACGTTGGGAAAAGGCTTTGGCTTCGTGGACGTGTGGCTGTGAACTCTGCGTTTACCTGCATCTCAACTCCCCACGAGGAGGTGCAGGTAAACTGCTGGGCAGAGGTTTGTGGACTTCCAAGGCAGAGGCACGTGTGCACTGGTCTCTTTCCTTGGCGCCTGGCCCAGGAGGCCCCACCCCTGTGGCTGGCAGAGTAACAGCCCCCAAGGACGCCCATCCACGTCCGGACCCCCAGCGAGCTCGTGTGCAGCAGGGTCTTGGCAGCTGTGAGTAAGTGTGTCGTCTTGAGGTGGAGAGTGCAGGTGGGTCCATGTCCTCCCAGGGTCCTTAAGAGGGCAGGTAGGTCGGAGAGAACAGGAGATATGGTCCCAGGGGCGGGGGGGGCGGTTGAGGAGGGGAAACGAGGGCGCTGTGCTGCTGCCATGAGGGTGAAGGGCGGAGCCACGAGCCTCTGGAGCTGAGAAGGGCAAGAACACAGACCCCCTACCTGGAGCTTCCAGGGGAACCCGCCCTGCGACGCCTGGTCTTAGGATAGGGCCTGGGTTCCACTTCCGGTCTCCTGACTTCAGGGAGTCAGTGTGAGGCTTCAAGCCACCCAGTTTGTGGTTGTTTGTGGCAGTGGGTACGGGCCCCGGGGACACCCCCTTCTGTGCTCCTCTCCTTCTCGGCTGTGAGATGAACCAAAGAGCAGAATTGCTGGTGTGTTATCACAGCTCCATGCTGGGGCCGGTGGCCTCAGCTAAGACACACGGATCTGCTGTGTGTCGAGTCGGGTGATGTGTCCGTGACGACTGGAGTTGGGATCACCTCCAGCGCCACCTAAGGTGTGCCTGGCCAGTGTCACAGAGGCATCAGGACTTGCGGGACCAAAGGATGGCGGATCAGCCCCGGATCCCACACGCGTGCTCTCCCCGGCTCTGTCTCCGTGTATCAGAGCATTTTTTGGAATCACAAAGCACCCACATCACGTTCCTTGGGATGTTCTCAGTGGTGACAAACCCGCATTTCGGATTCCAATTTCAGGACAAAGGGAAAGGCTGGAACAGACGCTCTCTGCGAGTCCTTGACAAGGACCGTCCAGCCGCTGGCCCAAGTTTCTTGGTGAGTGAGGTTGGAAGGCTGCCCGGCGGCACCGACGACGGAGGATTAAGTGAATTAAGACACGTCAGCAGTTTGGCAGGCACCCGTGCAGCAGATGCCCCATAGATGGAGACACCGCGGGGCGATGAAGGCTCGGAGAGGAGACGGGTGCGGTGGGCGCTCTGGGGAGAGGGATGCACGTGGGCCCTGTGGTTGGTTCCAGCCGAGGGTTCCCAGGGCACCTGGTGACTGTGACGTCACAGGAAGGCCACCGCTTTGTGTTCATCCAGCAAACCTTGATGGAGGGCGTCTGGCCGCCTCTGTGTCGGGTGGGGATGCCTCAGAATTTATTTAGTAAACCCCTAATTGCTGGGTTTAGGTCATTCCATCTTCCTACTACGGACCACGTGGCAATGAGCATCCTTATTTATCTATCCTTGTGTAAACGTCTCATTAATGCCTTAGGAGACGTTCCTGGAGGTGGGGTCCTGGATCGGGAGGCAGCCCATTTAACATCTGGACAGGAATCCAAGCTGCTGCCGCAGCTTCTGTTCCACACGCCCTCTGGTCTCTGCTCCCCCATCAGGGCTGACGGCTCCTCTGTTTCTCTGCTGCTTTGCTGGACTGGCCGTGAGGAGGTGGCCAAGGACCCCCCCGCCCTGTAGGGGTGGAGGGCGGCTGGCGGGTCCGGGGCGTTCTGAGGGCTGGCTGTGGAGGCCCCTCTGGGCTCCTCGCTGGTGTCCTCGTCTCTCGCTCCTTTGCTCGCAAAGCCTCCTGATCCTGAGCCCAGACCCGGGCACATGCCGCCCGTCCCACTCTGCATGGGCTCCCGCTCACCCGGGCGCCGTCTGTCGAGAAGGGTTTGAGGCTGGTCTGACTGTTGTCAGTGGCACCACTGCAGAGTTCACCCGGGTGGGATGGAGCAGGGAGGGGGCCAGCAGGCCCACCGAGGCCTGTGGTTGGCGGGAGCTCTCCACACGGTGTGATGTCCGCGTGGCTGTAGCCGGGCTCCCTGGTGTGGCCCACTGATACCTGCCGATCAGGGTGTGCCTGTAACCACGGGGCCCACAGCCACGCAAGCTGTAGGGGAGCTGAGCAGAGGATGGAGCCTCCCATGAAGCTCAAGTCCTCAGGGAGCTGTGACACCATGAGAAGTGGGCTGAAAACCTTTGCCCTTGACCTGGGGAAGGGAGGAGGAAGCTCCCTTGCTGTCCAGGGATTTGAGTGGAGTAGGAAGTTTGCCCTGAAAAATAAGCTCAAAACTTTACCACCTGTGGGTCTGGTGACGGCACTGATACTGTCTGTGTACACAGAGTCCAGCAGGTAAGACTTCAGGTAAAGCCAAGGCCAGGACCAGGGAGCTGGCCAACACAGGGTCCCCGGACCCTCCCCGCAAAAACAACTTCTGCCCGAGTTGAGCACGTAGCAAAAAGCCACTTTAGGAAACCAACTCTCATGAGGAATAACTAACCACCCAAGAGTTAGCACTCTGTCAGCTAGAAATAATAGAACAAGATGAAATGGCTTTGTGTACTTAAAGTTATGGAACATAATGGAGGAGTCAGAATGAAAGACCAGAACAGGAGACGTGGATTTGGAAGTAAACTGACTTAAATGAAAAATGTACCCTTTAAAATAAAGGAACTCACTGGGTAAGCTGACACTGAAAAATCTGTAACAAAGCCAGTGAGAAAAGTCGCCAATTGGAGGAAGGATCTGAGAATACGGAAGAGAGAAATAGGGGTGGAAAAGCGGATGGAACCATTCAGGAAACAGAGGCTAGAGTGGGCAGGCCCTGTGACGGCTCCCGGGATTTACAGTGGAGGGGTGGAGGGGTGGCACGTGAGGGAGGCAGTTCGGAGATGTGGGGAAAGTCAGGGGCGGGGCCCCTCATCCTCGAAACACACGCTAAAGCTGTGCTAATTCAGACGCATGGCGCGGAGGCAGGTAAGTGGATTTAAACACTGAACAGAGTCTAGCAAGTGGCCCTTTAAGTGTGAGTTTAGGAATTTGATAACGTTTCAGAGGAAGGCGTCACTCAAAAATGTTTTTAGTGCAATTAATCCACCTTTTGGAAAAAAACAAAGTTGGAGCCCTTCCTCACGTACAGAACACACTCTACGCGGGTTAAAGAGCAAAACGTCAGGACAAAGTGTAAAAGCGCTAGAAGAAAAAGACAGCGTTTTCCTAACTGGTGTAGGAGAGAATCTCTACCCCTAATTCCAAGTCCATAAAGGACAGGGAAGACACAGTCAGTGCCCTGGAAAGATACACCGTTGTGTAGCAAAGACATGGAAATGGAGGTTACAGACGAGCGTCAGACCGGGAGGAAGCCCTCACAGCAGTGAAGGAGGCAGTGAGGTGGATGGAGTCATGGTCCCAGAGACCATGGCGGTCCCCTCACATGGCTAAGGGGACTTTGCCGATGTGATGAGCCCTGCGACACCTCGATTTCAGCCCAGTGAGACCCATCGCAGACGTCTGGCCTCCAGAACTCGGAGAGTATCAACTCGTACTTCTTAAGCCACCTGGTTTGTGCTGACTTGTTACAGCGGCGACAGGACCCTCATACGGACGTGTGCATTCCAGTCACGTCTGACGGACAGATACCGAGGTTCGTGTTCAGACCACGTCTTCTACAGGTAACGTGGAAGAACCCATGGTGGGCGGACCACCCGAACACACAGTTTCCAGGAGAAGAAATACAAGTGGGTCTGAGGGCTTCTTCTCAGGAAGCGACAAGAAGTCAGTCGAGAGCCAGAGCCCCCAGCGGAGGGGGGAGTGCAGCTTCCCTGTGGCTGCGGTCGCCCTGGCCCAGCCTGGCATCACTGTCCCAGCATACGGGTCCACAGCCCGGTCTCCCCCAAGCCAACCCTCACCACTCCCGCCACTCGCAGGGCCCGGCTCCTGGGCTGTGCTGGGCAAAGCTTGGGAACGGCCAAATTCCAACCCTATGAGGCGTGAGAGAGGCCGAACCATTTGGGCTCACAACCGACTGTTAGCAGCAGCTCCCCACTGAGGGGAGCCTGGTTTCCAGGATCCCCCTCCTCCCCTCCCTGCCCCCGGCCCCCGGCCCCACAACCGTGTACGCTGACTCTGTGTCTGTTCCCCCGTTACTGAAGGAAATATGTCCCAGAATATTTCTCTCTAAACTGGCCTCCCTGGGTCTCCTTGTGACCGAGAGCAGGGTCTGCTGTCCCCGGCGTGGCTTCGGATCTTCGCCTCCACTTGAGGTCCTGTGGGCTGGCAGGTGTCAGCCACTCAGGCACCCCCCCCCCCCCCGTTTAGAGGGTGGGCGACCCTCCCGCTGGCCTGGTGGGCTGCCTGGAGGTGGGCCCCATGTGGCGGGCGGGGCGGGATGCTCTCCTGGCCCCTGCCTGCTGGGCTCTGGGTTAGTTCTTCAGGCAGGGGCTCTCGCCCCAAGGGTGTGCAGTTTTGTTCCTTCCTGGAATATGCTGACGGTCACCACACTGGAACACGTGCCGGGCACAGATGGGCTGGCCTCCTGAGCGTGTGGCGTGACCTCAGTTGGGAACACACTCATGGTAATCGTCTCCAGGCCTGGGCGGCCTTTGATCAGGAAAATCTCTGTTTATTCTATGATATAAATATGGAAGAAATCCATTTGTTCCAAAGAGGATGCAAATAAATCCCAGCAGATCTGCCTGCCCTGCCGAGCTGCCGAGCTGGGAGGAGAGTGGGTGCTAAGCTGGCCAGGGAGCTTGAGGCCTCTCCCCACGGTCCGGGTCCCCTGGGCGGTGCTCACGCTGATGGCCCAGGTGTTGTCCCTGAGCTACCAACATGGTCTGGGTCCTTAAGCAGAGCAAAGACGCTGCTATTTGTGTGTGTGTGTGTGTGTGTTAGTGTTAGCTGTTTCACTCTCCCCAAGGCCTCCAATAGCATCTGGCCCTGGGCCTCCCACCCTCCTTGCCTCCCTTTTTTCCATCACAAACATTTACCAAGAGCCAGCCACGTACCGGGCACTGGAGAAACTGCAAAGGGTTTGAAGCAGAAGCAGGGTGTCTGGGGAAAACAGACGCACAGACAGGCAGTTGCAGCCAGGAGGAGTGAGCTGGCAGAGATGGGGTCGGTGGGAGCAGAGGCGAAGCAGAGGGGATACAGGGGATGAGAAGGCAAAGCAGAGGGACAGGATGTGGGAGCAGCTCAGCCCAAAGTGTGAAGAACAGAGCGGGGAGGGGAGCTCAGAGGCAGAGCCAAAACTGGAGGCTCTCGAAGGCTTTAATGGAAAGGAGTCCAGATTTTCTCTGCTGGGCTGTTGGAGGAGTCTGTGGTCAGTCATTTACACTTCAGTATGAATTTAAGCTGGACGTTGCTTTCTGTAGGTCGATTTTCATTTTACATTTGGTCTCTGATTGTGGAACAAAAACTCTGTGCTCCCAGAAAGGTTTCCAAACCCCTCGGTTCAGGAGTGGGATTCGGAAGAAGGAGGGCAAGGGGTGACCTGTCTGGACCACAGGGCTCACATTGTGCGTCTGGGCTGGTGCACCTTCCAGGTGGGGGAGACCAGACAGCTGGGAGCACAGCCCGGGTGCTCTGTGAGGGGGTCCAGGACAGGTCTCGCCCCTGGGGAGCTGCATTGCACTGCCACTGCAGCCGTGGCTGTTTGTTGAATGGCTTGTGACTAACCTCAACAGTCACGCACTGTGTGGCCACGAGATGCCGTAAGTAGAATAAAATATGAATAAATATTTACTTGATATCAACCTCCTCTCTGATGTCCTGTTGTGGGTATCACACGTGAGGAACGCCGGCTGCCTCAGCTCTGAAGAGTGGGCTCTGTCCCTCCAGCCACCCCGACCGCTTCTCCGTTATGTTGAACACATTGGTTGCCCACGGTCGACAAAGTGCCCCTGAGGAAACACAACAGCCACCCAGACCCGGTGCCGTGGTGATCAGCGTGCTCAAGTCCTTCCTTGCTGCTTGAGGCACACGTTTCTCCTCGTTTCAAGGACAGATGTGGTAGCAGGTGCAGCACGTGCTGCATGTCAAGTGCTTGATCCCAAAGACTCCTGGAGATGCGCGTGATCTGCGTTCTCCTTGGCACTCCATGTGGCCCCGCAAAACCCCTTCATTCTGATGAGCCTGCAAAGCTGAAATGAAACGAGAATCCGACATACAGGGCTTCGCAGCAGTTTTTATGTTATTTTCTGGCCACGTCCCTGAATTTCTGGCCGGAGCCTCTCAGCTCAGGCATCAGTTAAATGTCGTTGTTGCCTTTTGAGAGATTAAGGGAAAAAAATGTTTAAACCTTAAGTGCCCCGAATCCCAGGAGAAGCAGTGAAGTCCCATTTCCGGGGAGCAGCATGATGGTACAGTCGAGCCCACTGGGGTTGAGGAAACAGGACTTGGGCACGTTTCACACACGCACACACAGAACCTGCGTGCACTCGCTGCTGCCCCTGCTCCCCGCCCCCGGGAGGCTGGTCCCAGACACCCTTCCTCAAAACAGCACGCTGAGATCCTGGCTTCTGGGGCAGCGCCAGCTTCGCCGTCTGACCCCCGCCGGCCTTGTGCTCGGCCCCTCTGCCTGGGGACGAGGTGTCCTCCGGGGTTTATGCCGCTATGCGGGGGCCCCTGGGAGAGGCCAGGGCAGCGGCTGGCCCTGCCGCTCCCATCTTACAAATGTCTCAAGGGGCCACAGTTGCTCCTGAGTCCTCACCTCTGCGTCCCGTCCCGCGGGGGGCGGACCCTCTTCAGCCTCCTCTCCCCAGGGGCCTCCAGTGCCAGGTGGCGGTCACGCGCAAGGTGCTGGAGAGACCAAGGCGGAAGGGCACCCAGTGGGCGTGGGGCGCTGGGAGTGAGGGTCCTAATGGGCCTTCAGAGCAGGACTCTGGGCCACTGGGGAGCGGCCTGAGGTGCTGGAAAGTTCCCAGCTGGCCACAAACCCACACTGGGAGATTGGAGGCTGAGGGAGGCTGGAGGAGGCCTGTGCTGTCCACCTCCTGCACCCCCGTCATCATTGGGGGAAAAGCTCTCCACCCTCCTTTGGCCTCTGCCCTAGGCCGGGTAGCTCTCAGCTCCCTGGGGAGCAGGGGTCTCCCTTCATGGCCTTGGCTTGCAGAGGTGATTTCTTCCTAACCCGTCCCCAGCCTCCCGGACAGGACAAAGGGTGGCTGTCAGATGCCTCTGTGAGTGAGAGGGGCTGGTCCAAGGGCTGCATCTCCAGGCAGAGCTGGGAGGACAGTGAGGGGAGTGGGTTTTCTGGAAGAGCGGGTCAGGAGCCAGAGGGGCCAGGGGGATGAACCACAGTGAGCCACAGTGACAGCTCTGGCTGCTGTTCAGGTGCCACTGTGTTGAGAGCATCCCCAGGGACATCCTGAGCTCCGAGAACCGCCCTGTACTGGGTGGTCAGATGAATGACAGCCCCAGAAGTGCCCACATCCTGAACCTGTGGGGATGTGGCCTCACGTGGCAAAATGGAGGAGAGCACGGGTCTTGGGAGGGGAGCCTCCCCTGGACTCTGGAGTCACCTCATGTAGGAGGGGCGGGGGGCTCCCACACGCTGGCTGTGTGGCAGAGGACATGGCCCCAAGGAGCTGGACGAGGCAGGAAGGAGACCCTCCCTGGAGCCTCCGGAGGAACCAGCCGGGCCGGCGTCTCGATGCTGCGACTTCTGGCCTCCAGGACTTTGACAGCCTAGACGGCCGTTGTTCTGAGCACAGTTTGCGGTGGTTTGTGACAGTGGGCCCACGAAGCTTCCACGGAGGAGAAGCACCTCCTGCCCCCTGCCCACTGGGTTTGAAAGCCCTTCATCGCCGGAACCAAAGAGGAGGGGGCCGACCACCTGGAAGCTGGTGGTCTCCTGGGGCCTCGGGGAAGCAGCCGTCGGACGTGCTCCCACTTTCCCCTCTGGAGGGTCGCTGGGAGGGCAGCTTTCTGGAGCAGAATCCGGGGGTGTGCCTGTGATGGGGGCCGGTCCCCACCCCCCTGGACAGGCCCCTTCCCACCCAGGCCCTCCTTCCTGCACGTCCTCTTCCTCTGAGTCTGGTTTCCATTCTGGCGCCATCACCCCGCTGCAGGGTTGGACCCCAGGGCTTGCTAGCTCCTGGCTGAGCCTGGGATCTCTGGGTGGTGTTCACTCTTCAAGGGAGGAAGGACATGGTCCTTGGTGAGCTGCCTGCTTGGCCGGCATCCCCAAGGCTGGCTGTGGACCTCGAGGCTAGTGGTGTGTGGCTGACCGCCTCTCAGCTGTCCGCCCACCACTTCCTCCTCCTGCAGGCAGGGTGCCGGGTGGGCTCACCCCTGGATTGAGGGGGATTCACATTTCACAGCGTGGTAGCAAACTCCCTGGGGAGGGGCTGGGGCTGGGGCCACTGTGAGTCCCAGCAGTGGGCACTGTGACTTTTGGGGCCCTCTCGCTGGGCTCCAGCTTTGCAGTGGCCGGCTGGGTGGCCTCCCCGTCAGGTGGGAGGGTGGGGTTTTATAGGTCTCCCGGGACAAACTCCATGCTTCTGTAAATTCTCACGATTCGCAGCTGTTTGGGAGTCACCTCTAGATTAACACCTTTTTAGGAAGGTCACTACAGTATGGAGACCTGGGAGTGTAAAAAGTCACAAAGTGCTTAAGAAAATCGTTTTAGAACAGCTTTCCACCCTGGAATTCAATCAGCGCTTTTAGCTGGGCTTTGGTTGTGAATCAGTGTTTTGAAGGGCGACCCACAACCTCTGGGTGAAGGACAGAGCCGCCTTCTCCGCTGTGTTCATGTTTACGTGGGCACAAAAACCACCTGAGGGGCTTGCTAAAACACAAGGAACTTCTTCCCCTCCACCGCGAGGTGGGTGCAGAGCCTGGAACGGTGCCCAGGAATCTGCATTGTAAATCGTCCCCCAGACGACTCTGCTGTAGGTGGTCTTCCGACCACACAGCGAAAAGCCCTGCCCGGATCCCCACGCGAGCGGGGTCACGAGCAGCAGGCTGGGGCCTACGCGGGAGCTCTGGGTTTCCAGGTTTGGAACCCGCAGTACCCGGGAGAGGCCGATGAATGAGGCTTCAGAGGGAGGACTCTGTCTGGACTCTTGGTTTATTTACTTGTTCCTTTTTATTGTAGTAAAAGACACACACTGTACAATCTACCATCCTGACAATTTCTAAGTGTACAGCTGAGTCACCAAGTCCGTCCCCACTGCTGTGCATCCATCATCCCTGGAACTTTTCCGTCGCCCCAGACTGGGACTCTGTCCCCATGAAACACTCACTCCCCACCGCCTCCCCCAGCCCTGGGTGGCCACCACCCACCTTCTGCCTCTGTGAGTTTGTCTGCTCTTGGGACCTCATGCAAGTGGAATCACTTGGGATCTGTCCCCTTGTGACTGGCTGACTTCACTCGGCACGACGCTCTCAAGGCGCATCCGTGTTGTTGCGGGTGTCAGAATCTCCTGACTCTTCGTGGCTGAGTCACATTCCATTGTGTGCATGGACCACGTTTTGTGTGTCCGTCATCTGTCAGAGGACAGTGGGGCTGCTTCCACCTCTCGCTGCTGTGAGCAGGGCTGCCGTGGACAGGTACGAGTCTCCCTCTGAGACCCTGCTTCCCCTTCTTCCGGGTATGTACCCAGAAATGGAATTGCCGGATCAGACCGCCGTTTGACTCACATTTTCGGTGGAGCTGGATTCTTGGTTTAGTTGCATTTAGCACACTCTGTGACTTGGGGGAAACCTTCCCTGCCACCTGTCAGAGGATTGTTTCCAGAGTCCACCTCTAAGTTGCTCTGCGCCCGGCCCCGCTTCCCACCCCACGGTTTCAGTGCCGCGGCGTTCAGGCTCTGTGACAGGCCTGGGCTCCCCTGGGTGCTCCCAGAGCCTGCGTCCTCCCTTACCCAACCCAGCCCCTGCAGTGATGTGGGACCTGCAGCTGCAGCTGTCACGACTGTGGGGCAGGGACGGGGGAGGACAGGAGGCTGTTCGTGGGGATGCAGGGCGTTCATTGTGTGGAGGTGACGCTGAGGCAAGAGCATGAAATCGACCCAAGCCTAGAAAGGTCGGTTCTGGGAGGGAGCACTGGACGCCGTGGGCTCCGGGGGCGGCCACAGCCACTGGGTGGGTGTCAGATGCAGGGCCAACATGTCCAGGAGGAAAGTGCTTTTCCAGGAGCTCGTGACTCACTCATTCCACGAGTGCAGACCTGAGAGTCGCCCCTGAACCAGCATCCTTCAGAGCGAAGCCCAGCAGAGCGAGGTTTCCAGAACACGCACAGAGACCTAGCTGGCGGCCCGGGTGCAGACCCCACAGGCAGAGGATGCTCCCCGACGTGGCATGCGGGTGACACGGCGCCTATGCCAGCGACCGATGCTGAGCGAGGGTGCGTCACCCACGCCTCGCTGCCAGCTTTTTTTCCCCTAAATAAGATTAAAAAAAAACTGACGGAGCAAAAAGTCAACTAATTTTCATGATGTTTACAGAAGTGATAGATAAGAGTCTGGACCTGTCTTGTTATCCAGCAACAAAAACAGAACAAAGAAGGATGGGAGGGATCTATTTTGCCCCAAAGAACTTCAGCCAGCTGTCTGCCCCCACCCTCCTGAGTGGTTCTGAGAGCTGGCTCAGGGAACCTGGGTCAGCCTGGAAAGGCCACGTGTCACTCAGCCCGATTTGTTCGGTTACTTAGCAACAGTTTAAAACAAAACTGGAGCGTCTGGGAGTTTGAAAATGTGTGCTTGTCCCTGACGGAACCGTGAAACAGCACGGGCGCAGACGGCCCTGCTTTGAACCAGACTCACTCCAGGCGCCCCCTCTGTACGGGGTGTTGGAAATTCCCTGGGGACACAGGCCTCTGGATGAGGCCCCTCTCCCAGGGACCCGGGTCGGAACTGCCCCTGCTGAAACCACGCGTCACAGTCCTCTGCAACATGCCTGTCACACCTGCATATGCATGTCCTCCGTGTGGTTGTGGGCGCCGTCGGGAGGCGTGGTTGTCGGCCCTGGGGTCCCGCTGTGACACACACTGGACTTGCCCTGTGTGTCCCACCCGACTTCTGGTGAACGTTCTCCGGGGCCCGACCCACCGCTCACAGGAACTCTTATTCTGGCCACTTCAGAGTTGGAAACTTCAGTTCACAGAAGGTGGGTCCCAGCGCTGGCAGGAAGCGGCACGTCATTCTAAAAACACCTTGGTGTGGGCGTCCCTGAATTAATCACAACTAAAGCACGGAAGTGGTTTCTGGTGGCCAAGTTCAGGGTCCCTGGGAACCCGGGAAACCCTCTCCTGCTCAGTGAGTGCTTTGGTAAAGCACGTGTTCCTGCAGGGGAGCTGACACTCCCATGCCAGCCGCCTATTCTCCCCGTTTCCTTGCACAGTGAAAAATTAAAATTCCTGCTTCCCCTACTCCCTGGGGCCGGGGATGGGGTGGGGAGTGGGGTGAACCCAGCAGAGAGCTGGCTTTAAGAGAAAACTGGGGCCCAGGGGGTGAGGTGGTGGGCGGAGGAGGGCCGGCGGCTCAGGCCGTTGATGGAAAAACAATTCTGAGAACTGCAGCAGGAGGGAGATTGCATTTTTAAATGTGTTGAAAAAAATTACCATTTGGCTAAAGTTCTGCACCAGGCACTGCTTTGCTCCAGAGCTAATATCGAACCTCACTGGCGTTGGAGAAAGATGGTGCCGCTCGGGAGCAGAGCAGAGCGCCGGCTGGCTCTCCGGTTTCCATCGGGTTTTCAAGGGTCGCACACCCTACACTTGGTGTCCTCCTCCGGGGGCAGGGGGCCCGGCTCTGCGCTTCTGGTGCTGCAGGCCTGGGGCCTGGGTGGCTGTGGATTTTGGCCGCCCCAGGCAGGATGCGTGCTGGTGTCAGCCTGACTCGCTAAATACCAGTCTACTGGAATCTGCCTGGCCGGTCTCCGCCTGCCAGAGCCTCCTGAGTCACGGGGAGCCGGGGCGCCCCCTAAAACACTTTATCCCAACTGTCTGTCGCTCATCGGAAAAACAACATTAAGCTCCGCTTGGGTCTCTGGGTGGATTTGGGTTATTATTTTTTTAATCCAGAATTACTTAGCAATGAGTAAATCCCTTCCCTCCCTTGAAAACAGCTTCACTTCCAGAGAAGCCGTCGCTTTCTGGGAATTCTGAGATTCTAAATCCCCGCACACAGCGCTGGAAAGTGGGCCTCGCCGTGGACACTCATTACACAAGCAGCCATCTGATGAGTTGCCGGACTTAAACCATTCGGGTTTTCACTGATGACTTTGGACCCAGGGCAAGTTTCTGTCAGGAGGATTTGCTCCAAATGCTGTCTCCTTGGCGGACTCTCTGGGAAGGGGCCGGCGCCGTGGGTGCCCCGCTGCCCTGGCCCTGCTGGTGCCTGCAGCCAGGCTGACGTCCTGCTCCAGGTTGGGGTGCGTGGAGGAAGCCAGTCCCTCCCACCAGAGGGGCCTTCGTCCTGGAGCTCCCGCTGCCCTGAGTACAGAGGAGCCTTGGGCTGGCCAGTCCTGCCACCTGCCCGGAACCCAGGGCAACGGGGCAGAGCGTGTGCCAGCTTGGGCCACATGGCCTTCTCCTGGCCGAGCCGCTCTGGCCTCGTGGGCAGGGCTCGCACCCTTGGCCAGAACCTCTCCCCTGAGCCCCCTCGGTTGTGATCGGAGGTCCGTCTGGGTGGTTCCCCACTGTCTCTGGCAGCGCCAGCGTCTTGGAGTCAGTGAGGCTGCCTGACGTTCTGGGAGGAAAAAAAAGAAACGAAAGGGGAAATAATGTAGGTTCTGCCATTGTCCTGAAGCCTTTCCTCTACGTGACGGGAGGGCAGCCACAGGGTCCCGCCCGAGGGACGCAGGACCTGCCAGGCCTCTCCTTCCCAGTGCGAGTAGGACGGGGGAGGGGGCCGCCCGGCTCTAGTGAGAAGGCAGGGTCTGGGGGGTGCTGGCGGGGGCGCCCTCCCCGTCTGCGTGGGGAGGGAGGAGGCCGCGGGAGCCATCACTTCTGCCCTTAGCGTTGCCGAAGGGGAGGCACGGAGCACGCACGAGGAGGCAGGCCGGGCAGCTCCTCGGACTCCCTGCCGGCGGTCCTGCTCCTCCCTCTTCGTTACCCATTCGCGGGACCGCAGACGCAGGCCGAGCCGCTGCCGCTGCCGTGTGTTAGGAGTCGGGGTGGAGAGGCTCCTCCACTGAGCGGCCACGCCCACTGCTTCTCCCTGAAGAAACAGACTGAGTCGCTGTGTGTTTTCAAGGCTTGCTCCGTGCCTGACGCACAGGGGGCCTCCCTTGGGCCCCGCGTGTGCTCCCGGGGCGGCCCCGGCGCAGGGCATCTCACCGCCTTTCCCTGACGGCTGCTGATGCTGGCCTGTCTTCCACCTGCTCGTTGCCCGTTTCTGTGTCTTTGTCTTTTTATCATTGAACTTAGGGGTTATTTATATATTCCAGATTCAAGCCCCTTGTCAGGGGTACGGCTCGCAAGGATTTTCTCTCCAACTGCGTCTTCGCACTCTCCTGATGATTTCCCTTGCGGCACAAAAATGCTTACTAGTGTTTAAGCACAAATTGCCTATTTTAAATTTTTCTTGCTGTGCTTTTGGTGTCGCATCTAAGAAACCCTTGTCTAATCCAAGTCAGTGAAGATCTGCACCTCTCTCCTCCTCTCAGGCCCTGAGCCTGGGCGCTTCCAGCTGGGGCTCCGGGCCTCGCAGAGCCGAGCTCTGGGCGCGCTGTCTCGGAGGCCTCGCTCCGCTCGTGTGCCTGCGAATGAAGTGCTGTCCTTTCCCCATCCAGTGGTCTCGGCATCTTTGTTAAAAAAATTAACTGATCATTCATGCGACGCTTTAGAGTGTCAGATTTTAGTCTTGAAACTCAGGATAGAAGTTAATGCCTGGGCTGGGAGCACGTAGCTCAGTGGCAAGGCGTGTGCCGAGCCCGCGTGAGGTCCTAGGCTAGATCTCAGTGCTCCCGTTAAACAAACAAACCTAATTACCTCCCACCACCAAAAATTTTTTTAAAAATTAATGCCTGCATCGTTTGCTATGATGAGGATTAAATGAACACATTTCCCCGTGGACCCTCACACACGTGGCCCGGCAGGCAGAACGTCAGGTGATGGTGTGGAGGCAGGAGCCGGAGCTGTGCCGCTGGAAGACGCCCAGGCTGGGAGGGAGAGGGCAGCATGGCCGGAGCAGCCCAGGGGCAGCGCGTCCGTCCTCCGGCCTGTCTCGTTGCCATGCCAGCGCGACCTGGCCCGCGCACACCCAACCTGGCCAGCGCAGACGGAAAGCGTTAGTCTGACTTTTCACGAAGATGGACGATGATCTCAGGTGAGGGGTAGGGAGTTGGAACAAACTGTCCTTGGTAACAAAGCAACAAGGCTCGGAGGAGACATGGCCCCGGACGGCGGTGTCCAGGGAGGCCGCTTCGCCCGGGGTTCTGGTGGGGCCCTCTTGCCCGTGGAGCAGCTGCAGGAGCCCATCCTCCCCCCGCAGGGCGGCTCATCCTCCCGCTCCTCGAGTCGCCCAGAGAGGGTGCCAGGGCCCCCAGGCAGCCCGCACATGGGTGTTGTCTGCGGCCGGCACCAGCCCAGGGCCACCCTTGCCCAGCTCCGCCACGGGCTGAGGCTGAAGCTGAGGCCACCACCCTCCCTGGGCTTTCCCACTGTGCTGGTGCCCTTTCTACCCGCATGTTCTGTGTCCCTGGAGCCAGCGGAGGAACGCAGAGCTTGGCTGCGTGGTTGGGGCCTCGTCCTCTCACACGGGCACGGCTTGCCTCTGGGCTCGGGGCGGCCAGGACTCTGAGCTGCTCCTCCAGCTCCGGGGATCCTGTTTGCGCCAAGTTCCGCTTCCTGTGCAAAATCACAGCAAGATAATTAGATTGTTTCTCACTGAGAGTTACTCCTCCATCGCAGCTGCTGCTCATGGGGCGGCTGAGACTCTCCCTCCAGGGCGGGCAGTGCCCGTCTCTCAGGTCTCCCACTCCGCGTCATCCACCTCCCAAGGTCCCCCAAACCCCGCTGTTGGCGACCACACCATGCAGACCCTCTCAGGGGTCAGAGATGCCTCAGTGGGTGGGCGCTGCCGTGAAGGTCTGATTTAGCTGGAAGTGGGGTTACCGAAGAGACGCCCAGATCCTCCCTGGGGGCAGCACCCACGCCCCCAGCGCTGGCGACGCCACATCGTCTTGCCACTCACTCCTCCTTCCAAGACGTCCCGTCGGGGCCCCGGCCCTGCTGCAGCCCTGCGTCAGCGTCCCTTGGCTCTCATGGTCATTACGTGACTGTACAACCCCACAAGGGTAGGGACTGACCCACCTGGTCACTGCTGAGTGCTGGCAACCAGCGGGACTCCCAGGGCCTCACTGGATGACCAGCTGGTCCGTGGGAGGTCCCGCCCTGGGACCCACGTCCTCCTGCTCTCTCTGCTCCCTCCCTCCCTCCACCAGGGAAGGGCTTTGCCAGGACCTCCCTCACCTGCTCAGAGGCTCTTGGCTCCTTCTTCCTCCAGGTTGGTACCCAAGACCTGCTGCTGCCGACCTCCGGCTTAGTTCTATCTCAGGGAGCGGTCCTGTCGGCACATGCGCTTGGCCTGTCCCCTCCTCCGCAGGTGCCGGGCCTCCCCTGTCCTGCCCCCATCGGGAGGCGGGCCCCGGAGCTCACTGCCGGCCCTCAGCCCTCAGACTGCCCTGGACGACTTGGGCTGCCACTGCTGCGGGAAAGGGTGCTATACGTCCCAGTGTGACGCTGGGCTGGGCACTTACCCTCTCTGGCCTCGGCTTCCTTGGGGCTGTGGACACTGTGGAAGGAAGGGGCACGGGAGCCCCTAGACCAAAGGCCCACTCATGGGCTGTGTCCTCCGCTCCTGGCAAAGCACTGGCGCCTGGAGTGGGGCTGCAGAGAGGCCGTGGAGGAGGGAGCACGGTCTGGGGAGCGGGGGCGGGGGGGGGGATTGTCTGCCCCACGTGCTTCTCGCATCCAATGCGGTTCCTTGAAATGAAAACAGCAGCTGAGCCTGTTTTTCTGACTTCATTTTCCTTCGAAGCAGAGCTGCATTCCACCAAAGCCTCTAAATGTTTATCTTAACGTTCTTCCTATAATTTAAAATTATTTCCTATATTCTAGGGGATGTTTCATGCTTCCTGTTGTGCAAGAGCTCGCTTGTCCACCAGACGTGAGCCCAGCAGTCCCTGGGCCTTGTCCTGGGTGGCAGGGGCTGGGCTGTTGTCCCCATGGTGCCCAGAAGCTCTGAGGGTGGAGACTGGACGGCAGGGGCTCCGTGGTGCATCCTGCGGAGAAGAGGCCTCCTCTGGCCTCAACCGCCAGCCTGTCTGAGGGGCGGTGCTTAGGTCCCTCCACGGCCTGGTGACCTCGGCAACTCAGTTTCCTCAAATGCGGCCTCTCTGGGAGTTTCCCACGTCCTGTGCAGACGATTCCCCGTGCACAGAGCCTGCACCCCTCGAGCCCCTCGGTAGCCACTCAGCTCCCTGCTCTTTCTCGTGCTGTGATGTGACCAGGAGGGAGACTCAGTCGTGCCTCTAACGCTTACTAATCTCCCTTTGAAGCAAAGACAGCAGACATCAGGTCGGAGATTTGGGGGACAAGAGCGTGTAGCTAGGACTGAAAGATTTAACAAGTGCATTTGTTTTAAAGGCCCGGAACCTGCTGCCCTGCCAGCTTCTGGTTTCCGGCCACCGTGCTGTCGTCCCCAGCAGCGGCCTGCTGGGTGCACGGAGCCCCAGGCCACCCGCCAGCAGGGGAAGGACAAGCAAGAAATAATGTAAAGGCTTTCTCTAATTCAGTTTAAAAGTTCAACATGGAAGAAACAATGATTTATTTTTGCAGTGATAACACAAATGCAAATTCTGGCAGGACACACATCACACTAAAAATAACATGTCTGCCAAACTGAGACATCTCTGGAGCAGAAATATGCTTGGAACTGACAGTGCTGCCCTGCAAGATTTGGCTGCCTTGGAGTACTCACCCACCGCTGGAGAGGGCAGCGGGGTTGTCAGAATGCATGCGTATGACGCAGACTCACTGGACCCCAAGGCCTGGGATGAAGCGATGTTGAATTAAAACCAAAAGAAAGTTCCCTGGGGCAACCTGACCCTGTGTGCCCTGCCGTCATCCTCCGCAGCTCAGAAGTGTTGGAGCCTTTAGAATTGAGTGGCCCGCAGTGGCATTTAATTGTTCTGGAAGTGAGCCCTTTAAACCTGGGGTGCGTGTCATCCAAAAGCCACTGGAAACGTCACATTTTTTAGTGAATGTTGTGCCAGAAAACTCCAGTTCATTGTGCTTTGAGTGAAGCACAGTCATCACGGAGCAAGCGAGCTCACGGAGAGACGCTGACAGGTTTCCCCACAAAGTCCCAGAGGAACAGGGGAGGCACATGCTGTGGTCCTGGCTTGGGGGTCTTCAGGGACGACGCTTTAATTCCATCATGGAATGTTCTGGACCCGTGGACGAATCTTCTGACGAGGTCCACGTTTTAAAATTGGGTATATTTATATTCTGTACCCAAATGGAATGCACTTGAGATAGCCTAAGATTTTTGAAGCTTTAAATTTGGTGAAACATTGGAAAGAATCATAGAGACTTTTTTTTTTTTTTTTTTGGATGAATTTCGGCTTGTAAAATAGTTGTTGACGAGAAGTTCTCTGGATGGATGGAGACAAAAACACAGACCCTGCCCAAACATCCAGGCTGAAATAGACACATATTTCCACATGGAAAAATGAGAATTGAGAAAATCCTCCACTTGGCCAAATTTGCCTTGAGCTTTACTAGATCTGTTAGCACCTGTAGGAAAAGCATTTTCTCAATAAACATTACACTTTACAGACGGCGAGTCAGAGGTGTAAACAATTTTGAATTTATTGGTCATGAAGTTTATGAAGAAAAAGAAAAGTAATAAATAATGAAAAAAGACGTTCTTCAAAAGAAATCAGTGACATCGTATCATAGCCAGTTCCATTTTAAAAGCAAATTACAGCTTCTGAGTTTGGAGCAAGTGTAACTCGTCTGCTTGGTGTTTTTATGTCTAGATAATAAATACAAAGAATTTTTAAGTTTTGCTTTAGTGCACACGGATACAGACTTGGAATAATTTACTCTTTTTTTTTTTTAATTGAAGTACAGTCAGTTATAATGTGTCAGTTTCTGGTGTGTCCCAGTCATGCATAGACATACATATATTCATTTTCATTGCTTTTGATAATAGATTTTAAATAGAACTGTTTCATAGGCCCACCAGTAAGGAAAATAGAAATGTCAGACAATAGATATTTTGAAAACGTGTACACTCTGAAAGTTATTTTTAGCACCTCTTAAACTCTCCTCAATATCTGGTCTGCTCCCTAAGTTGTGCTGTCACCCTAACGATGTTCCATAACATCTCAATTGTGGCATAACTCTTGTGTTTCCCTTTGTTTCCCTTGCTCCTTAAGGATATAAATGATATCTTACTTGTTTTTGTATTTACTGTTTATTTATTCCAGCTATCCAACAAATAATTAGTGCCTTTGTAACTTTGTAAACCCAGCATGTACCAAGGGTATAGTAATGTAAGGTTCTTTAAAGTTGGATGGTGAGTGGATGGATGGATGGATGAATAGATGGGTAGATGGATAGATGGGTGGATGAGTGGGTGGATGGATGATGGATGGATGGGTGGGTGGGTGGATGGTAGATGGATGGATGGGTGGATGGGTGGGTGAATGGGCGGATGGGTGGGAGAATGGGTGGATTAAACTTAACCATTAATAACAGCATCACTGACACTTTTGGAGTTTTCTTCCTTTCTTAGCCTGAAGCGTGTTCTCTTGGTTCATTACAACACAATCTCCTTGTTGGCACATCATTTCACACTATTTCATGGCTCTGTGAGTCTCCAGTCATAAGAGGAAGTGGCAGGAAAATAGGACAGTGTCAGTAGAAACCTCCCAAGTCCTTGCTGGGTAACAGCTGGACTTTGGGTTTCCAGATGGTGGTCTGTGGAATCCTTTCTGACTGGACAGTGCATTTGTCTGTTGGCTGGGATGGGCCAGGGACCCTTTCAATGAGGCAGGATCATGTTCTACACCAAGGGTGGCTTCCAGGTTGGCTCAGGCCAGGTGGCCAGCAGACAGGACCTGCTGTACCTGTAGCCCTGTAGGAGGGCAGAACCACTGTGGACCAGAACCTTGCATCACAGGGCATCTTTTATCCAGTCGGGGTCCCACGTCCATCCACTGAAGTCCTGCCCACCTTGAACACCTCCCCCAGGAGGCTGCCCGTTGCCTCTCCATACAGAACACAGCTCTGCCTGCTCTGGGCTCCCCCAGCCCTGGGCTCATGCCGCCCTGGGTGGGTATAACTTTTCTCGTTCATCCTGGTCCCCATGAGCCTCCCTCTTGACGTTCCCTGTTGCTTGCTGAGGGTCGTGGGGTGAGGGTGCTGCTGCCGGGATCTGTTCCGCTCTCCTGTCACTGTATCAGTGAGGTGCTCACTCGGGAGCCCAGTGCTCATCTGAAGTTCAGGGCTTCGAGCTGTCTGACCACGTCAGCTTCTCAGTTCCTAGAGTTTCAAGGGGAAGTGGCTGCAGAGAGTGGCTGGTGAGGCTGAGCACCTGTACTCATCAGCTTTTTAATCTCCTTTCAACCCTGGAAGTGGGCGCCAGCATCACTCACCTTCTTCAGTTGGAGGAACTCAGGCACCGTGGCGAGGAAGCTGGTATCCAGCACAGTCAGGACCCGTGACAGACAGGCTGGCCCCACAGTTCAGACAGACAGGAGCTCAACCTGCCCTACCGCGAACACCCACATACCCACCGCGCGATTCCACCGTGAAGACTGAGCTGCGTTCACTCTACCAGACGTCCACCCATCCACCCCCAGCCCCTGCCCCTTGGTCCCTATCTGAGGATCCGTCGTATCTTTGCGTGCATTTCAAAAAGCAACTGCAGACCCTTCGCCTCAAACACCGGAGCTCACGTTCCATCAGCCGCGGTGCAGCGTTCACGTCTGTGAGGAGACTTTCCCTACGGTGAAATGCACAAACGTGAGGTGTGCCATTTGCTGAATTTTAACAAAAAAGCAAACACCTGTGGCCCCCTCCCCTATCAGGACATGGAACCTCCTTCTCCCCCAGGAAGTGCCCCCTTCCCAGGCAGTCCTTGCCCCCACCTTGAGGCAACCACTGCCCTGGTTCTTTTACTCTATATAACCCAGGGTCAGCATTTTTAACCACCACTCTGCGCTGCCCCCTGGGGGAGGGGTTTTCAAGGGCTAGCCTTGGGGGTGGGGGACTGACAGATCTTTGCTTTCTCTGGGTATCAGCTTGGGTTCTCCAGGGAAACAGAACCCATGGGGTATCCATCAGTTATCTATTTAATCTATCTGCCTATCTGCAGAGAGAGAGATTTATTTTTTGCTCTAAGGATTGTAGGGCTGACAAGTCTGAAATCTGTAGGGCAGGTCAACAGGCTGGAATCTCTGGCAGGCTGTCTGCTACAGTCACAGGCGGACCTTTTTCTTCTCTGGGAAACCTCAGTTTTTGCTCAGAACTCCAACTGGTTGGATGAAGCCAACACACTTTCCGAAGGGTCATTCCCCCTTACTCAGGGCCAGCTGATTGCAGATGCCAGCCACACGTGCCAAAGCCACAGCAACATCGGTACTGACATTTGAGTCAGCAGTGGGCGTCGTGGCCTGGCCACGCAGACACATGAAACAACCCTCAGGCTGTGGGATGTCTCTGAGTCGAGACCTCCAGCTCCGGACGTTGAGAATCAGGAAGGCGACTGCCAACGTGAGGGAGGCCCAGAAACCAAGCTGGGAGGGAGCAGCCAGGTTGAGAGTCTCACCAGCCCTCGGAGGGAGCCGTGCAGGGCAGGGACCAGGCTGGGGGGTGGCGCCGGGCCTCCTTCCCACGGCCCTGCTGCTGAGCGCAGCTGCACGTAACAAAAGGGCTTCTCTGTGTCGCTCTCCTGCATGACGGCTCCTCCCAACAGATGATCTGATTATGTTTTAATGAGAATAATATTTGCTTCGAGGAAGGACGAATCCAGCCGTGTTTTTATATCAGCCAGATGTCTTCAGCTATTTACCCCTCCCTACCCTGGGATTCTGGCAAAACCTGTGATGCCATTTGGCCTCAAAGAGTCCCCCTCCCTGGGCCCCACATCTCCAGCCGCCCGCAGACGGCCAGGCCTGTGGGTGTTTCCAGGGAGGCGGGGGCCACGTGGAGCTGACTCATCTACACGTTGCGCATCAAGATGCAGTTTTGTCATAGCTGACGGGTGCGGGCAGCCTTTCCAGTCTTTTTTATAAGCCTCTTCCTGACCCTGTTATTTCAGCCAAGACTTAACATAACCTCATCTTCGAAAGACTGGTGGTTGGCCCCAGACTCAGAAGCTGTGTGTTGAAGTGGGCACCAGGCTTGGCCGGACATTTTCTGCCGATTTTAGGCTGAGCAGAGCCAGCAGTTGGGAAAGAGCAGACCCGCAGCAGAGCTACTAAGTTTTTTTTTCTCCCTGTCTATTCTTCAGGCTGACAACGGGCGCTGAGCCGGGAGTCCAGGGACCTGGTGCTGTGACACGTAGGACTCGGAGCCACTTGGCGCTCTGCTGGCCTGCGGTGGCCCAAGGTAGGGCTGTCACCTCGCCCGAGGTCCTTTTTGATGGAGTTTTCTTTTGCCAAAGATTGGGGTGTAGAGAAGTCACTTTGTCTGTCCTCCCCAGAACTTGGTTTGTTCGTTCTTTCTCTTCTTATTCCATGACTTTTATTGAACGCCTCTGGTGTGACATCGGTGGTGAGAAAAAAAAACTGTGTGTGTGTTATTTGTGGGGAGACAGACAAACAGGCAAACAGCTCAGTGAGAAGATGATTGCAACTCATGGTGGAGGGAAGACCCACGAACGGCAAACTGGGAGCCTCCTCTGGCAGGTGGCGGGGACAAACGTCTGAAGCTTGAGAAGGAAGGGTGTGGGAGGGGTGGAGGGAAGAGCATTTGGGACCGGGAACCGAGTGTGTGGGATCCCTGAGGACTGGGAAGACATGCACGTGGCTGTTGTGTGGGAGGGCTGACTGGGAGGAGGATGAAGAGGAGGGCAGGGTCAGACCACGCGCACCTCAGAGGCCGAGGGAAGGAGCTTGTGCTTTATCCGAAGAGAAATGAAAAGATGTTGAACGTCCGCAGTGGGAGAGGGACTTGGTCCAGGTTTTGTTGTTAAGTCAGGTTTATTGGGACACAGTCGACGTCAGTAAAATCCACCCTTTTCATTGCACTGTTCTGAGTTTCAGCAAACGCAGTCGTGTAAGCGTCACAGTCAAGATGCGGAGCGGCTCTGCAGTCAGCGCTCCCAATCGCCGGCCCCCGGCAGCCCCGTCAGACTCCTGTCCCTGTGGCAGTTTTGCCTTTTCCGGAATGTCCTTGGAAGGGGTGGCCGGGTGTCACCTTTGCATCTGTCTTCCTTCGCTTGTCACTGTCTGACAGCCACACTGTCTTGGCGTTAATGGTCTGCCCATCTCAGTTGCTGGGTGGTTTTCGAGAACACAGGCGCTGTGCACCCAGCCACCTGCCCAAGGCATCTGGGCGCCTGGGCCCTGGCAGCCATGCTTGGCACTCCAGGAGCCCGGGAGTCCTGCTGGCATTTCTGCCCCTCCCACCAGTGCCCATCCAGGGCTCCATGCGTGCTTGTAGGGGTTTCTGGGTTGCACAGTACGAGCAGGTGTAACTTTGTAAGAAACTGCCAAAATTCATCCAAAGTGGCTGCACTCTGAGGGGCTCCCACCAGCAGCCCTGGGGGTTCCGGCGGCCCCGCTGTCGGATCCGTGAGCTGGGCCGTCCTGACGTGCGTGGGGCACCTCACTGGGGTTTTGATTTGCGTGTGCCTCGTGGCTGGTACCTTAGGCACCTTTCCATGGGCTCCAGTGCTGTTTTTGAAAGATATTTATTGAGGGTGGGGTGGAGGGGGCGCCAGCTGGGAGCCGAGGGTCTGAGGCCTGGTCTTAGTTCGGCCGCCAGCCTGGCGTGTGGCCTTGGGTGCCCACCTCTCCCCTCTTGACTGGCTTCCTGTGACTGTTTGCTGGGACAGCGGCACCTCACGGGGCTGCCGTGAGGATGGAGGCCAAGGTCACAGACGGGGAGGTGCTTTACGCGCCTATTGTGTGGTCACTGTCTTAACTTCCAAGAAAAGCTCCCAGCGGTCTCCTGGGCTCCGTTCCTGCCCCCAGACCTAGCAGACGCCCTCTGGCCCCGCTTCGCTCCCCACCGCAGCCACCATGGGGTCAGTAACGAGGAGGACCGTGGCTGAGCCGTCTGCAGCCTTGCTAGTCACGGGGCACTGTCACGTACGCGTCTTGTCTGTTTTCCCAGGAGAGGGAGGGAAAGCTTATCTGCGCTGACCTGCTCTTTCTGGAAAACTGTTTACGTCGCCACCCTCTAGTCCCCAGCCTCTGTCCGCCCCAACCCGGCTCCTCCCGTGTGCTCTCCTAAGAGACACAGGCAATGCCTTGTTTCTGTTCTCTTGGGCTGAGAACCCTTGCGTCACCTGGACCCCCATCTTGCCTGCTACGTGGATTGTCATTCAGCAGGTCCTCTGGGGCCTTTTTGAAGATAAATACAAAATCTCTCACCACCTCCATCACCTGCTCCAGGTCCAAGCCCCTCCTCTCCCACCTGGACGTCAGCCAAGGCTTGCTAACAGGTCTCCCCGATCTCCCTGCCCTGTGGCTGTCCTCCAGAGAGCAACCAGAGAGGTCCTGCGTCCCCTCTCAGAGCCCGGTCCCCTCTGCCACCTGCCCTCCTGCCCTGGGCGAGCATCCTGGCTTCTGCCTGAGGACCTTCTGCCCAGACCCCTCCATGCCGCCCGGCTCTGCACAACATGCGGGCTCAGCCCAAAGGCCCCTCCTCGGGCAACTTCCGTCCCTGTCCCTCCTCCCTTTCTTCTCGGCACACGGCCCCCACCACACGTTGCGAGTGTATTTAGTATTTTGGGTCTGTCCCCACTCTGGGAGGTCACCCCATGCTGCTGAAAACTTGTAGGACCCTCCATCCTAAAGTCCCCTGGCGCCAGGCTGCAGCACAGGGCTCTCCAGAGTCAGCAGCTGGCTTGGTCCTTGCTGAAGGGACGAGCACACGAATGACGAGGAACCGAAGGCAAGGGGTGGCGGGGAGCTGCAGCAGCCCATCGTGTTGTGACAGTCCGCATGGGGGTGGGGGGGTGCACGGTTTCTCTGAAAGCACCTGGGAGTCCGCAGGTGGTCCTGTTGCGGGTGGATTCACACACAGCTTCTTGAGCCTTCGGTGTGAGTTCTATGGACTTTGAATGTCATTCTTCTAAAATTTCAGTATGTACATGTGTTTAACAGTGTCAGCAGGCTAGGGATAAAACGGCACGTGTGTTTATAACAAGCAGACAGAACGATTCCCAGGCGGAGACGAGCAATGAGAAAATTGCTTGCTAACTGGGGGCGACTTTGCCCACCAGGTAGGGTTGTCAGATAAAGCACAGAGTGCCTGGCCAAATGTGAATTTTGGAACTTTGGGTAAACAAATAGGATTTTTTTTTTAAAAAGCGTAAGTATATCCCAATTATTGCTTGGGATATACTTATACTAGAGTTATTTATTTCTTCCCTGAAATACAAGTCGAACAGGGTGTCCTATATTGTTTATTTGCTGAATCTGGCAGCCCCGTCTGGAGAGGATGCCTGGCAGCATCTGGAGACAGGCTTGAGGTTGCAGCTGAGGGGGTGCTCCTGGCCTCTAGCGGGAGAGGGCTGCTGCTTGACAGCCCACAGCGTTCGGGACGGCCCCTTGTGACACAGAACGAGTTGCCCATGCGTCATGTGTGTCCGCCTAGAGGAGGACAGCTTGCTTGTGCTGGGGGCCCTCCTGGTCCTTGTAACGCTCGGGGAAGGGGCTTTCTGCTCGGTGGGCTCAGGGTCTGCTCCAGAAGCCACAGGCGGCCCAGTGACAACTGCTTACAATGTTCAAGGAAAAGAAAAGTCCAGAGCCTCAGGTGGTCTGTGCAGGCGAGCCAGGCCCACTCGTCAGGGAAGGTGATGGCCGTCGTGAGAAACTCAACCCCTTGTGGATTCTTTTCCTGGATCTTTGTTTTTTGACGTCATTTCCTCCCTGAGTGATCCGTCCACGTGATGCTGAAGCGCCAAGAGGACGGGCTCTCCCCTGAAGACCCTTCCCTGCCTCTCCTCCCGCCCGATCCTCCTTCCCCAAAGTCTTACTCTTCTCTCAGTTGTTTCTCATGATCATTTTTCACCAAACATGTAAGTTTTGTTTTTATTGCTACTTCTTAATTGTTTGCATTTAAAAAAAATACGTTTTGTCTCTTACACAGCTCCCACCCTGTGCACCCCTGCAGCCGCTTCCCGTCCTCCTGAGAAGGGTCCGCCGTGACCCCTGGTTAAGTCGGCGCTTGGTGTGTGAACGGGCACCGAGCCGCGGGACGGCTTAGTGTTCCATTTCTGTCCACGAACAGCTTTATGTTTTCTCTGGGACTGCCCGATGCTCCTCTCCTTCAGGCTTAGTTTTCTATGTCTGGTCCTTTGCTTTTCCTCCACGCCGTTTAACTCAAAGGTAGGACTTCTCTTCGAGCGGTAAGCCCTGCAGACGGGGCTGCGCTGCACTGTCGGGGGTGGAGGGCGGGCTGCCTCTCTCTTCCTCCTGGAAGCACTGTTTCCTGGACCTCCTGTCTTGCCTTCTCTTGGTGTCCGCCGTCCCTTCATAGCCTCCTGGGACATGGTGGGTGGTAGTGTGAGTGACAAACATTGCAGCCACATCAGTGAACAAAGGGTGTGTGTCTCCATCGAGTCATCGCTGCGGCCACCCCTGCCCCCTGATGGTGAGCCCTGAGGGAACTCAGGGTGGAAACAGGACGCCCCACCAACCCTCAGCCTCCGCAGCCGCCTGCAGGGTGCCCCTGCAGGGACTCGGGGTGGGGAAGCCCGGGACACTGGCCCTAAACAGCTCAGGGCACACGGAAGGGACGATTTCAGTGAGCCCAGACTCTTGCATCTTCCCAGACGTAAGAAGGCGCTCAGTTCCTCAACTTGGGACGTCTGGTTTTCTTTAATTGTAACGGTAACCTTCTGATGTTCCGACTACCCGGTCTTTGTTGTAGAATCTCCTGTATGCCTCACCTCTTGGGAACAGTCCCTCCGAGCGATCTGAGAGGCTGTCTCCCGGGCTTGAGGGCCTCAGAGAGTCTGCCGAATGAAACGTGACTCTCAACTTCTAATGTGTGCGTTTTTTTCCACTGGACAGTGGGAAAGTTTTTAAGAACCTGCAAGTCTGAAAATGTCCTTATTCTGCCCTTACACTCGATAACCTGTCTGACTGCAGAATTCGAGGTTTAAAGGAATTACCCCCCAAACTTTGAAGGCACTTCCACGCTGTATCCTAGCATCGGGGGTTGCCACTGAGAAACGAATGCCACCAGATTCCTGACCTTCTGTGATGTGTTCTGTGTCTCCGGAAACTCCCAGGCCCCTCCTCCTGAAGCGCCACGGCGCTAGCCTGCAGCACGCCCCTCTCCTGAGGAGCCGTCTGGAGACTCCGCTGCCCTTCCGCTGGGAAGACTCGTGCCCTCACTTCTGCAAAGTTTCCTTTTATTGTTTCTTCAGTTAATTGTTTTATTGCTTTTGCCTCCGTGCCGTGTGTCCTGTAACTTCTGTCGGTCAGGCCTTGTGCCCTTTGGGCTGACCTTTTATTTTTGTCTCTCTTTCCCCTATTTCTAGCCTTTCAATGTCCTTCTCTTCAGCTGTTCAGCTTTCCAGGTAGTGTCTTCAAGCCCTTTCTTCCTACTTTCCCATGGTATTTTTGGTTTTGTTTTACTAGTATATTTTAAATTTTCAAGATTTTTCCTAATTGTTCAAGTTTTTCTTATGATAGCACCCTGGTTTTTTTTTAGCTTGCTTTTTTGATTCATTCATTTATTTTAATTTTTAAAGCAACTTTACTGTGGGATAATTTCTGCACAGTAAACTACACATACTTTAGACGTTCAGTTTGGTGCCTTTTGACAGACGTGTGGAAACCATCACTGCGCCACAATCGAGGCAGCGAACGTTCCCATCACCCCCCGGAGGTGCGGCACCCTGCTCGGACTCCACGCACATCACCTTTTCTCTCCTGGGGGTGGTTGGCTGCACTTTCTCTCCACCTCTCTTGTTCTCCCTGCATTTCCTGTTTCCTGAGAGTTCGTTTTTCTTTCTTCCATTTTTGTCTCCCAGTTTTGGGGTTCGACCTCTGTCTTTGCTGTGAGTGTCTGCACTCGTGTCCCGGGCCCCTGGCAGACCCCAGCTCAGCACGGGCGTGAGCAGGACTGTACATTACTCTGAGGGAAGCTGGGCTTGCCCAGGGCCTTCTCAGGAGGGCAGTGGCCAGGAGCCAGTGGTTCTGCTGGAGAGGATTCCCAGAGTCAGTGTCTGTGCTCGCTGCCCTGGGATGACAGTTTTTCTGGGGTGGGGTCCTCCAGCTTCCAGCTGTGGGTGAGGAGGCTGCCGGCCGGTGCGTGGGAGGAGGGGTGCAGGTCTCAGGGTGCGGCAGGCAGCCGCCACTCGATGGCTGATGGATGGACTGGGCGGCGAGCACTTTTCTCGCATCATGCCTTGGTCCCTAACTTGAGAACAAGCCCCTGCCCATGCCAGGGTGGGGAGATGGTCCCGTCTGGCGGGGGTGGGAGGCAAGTGGACGGAGGTCCGGCAGTGATCTTGTTTCCCAGCTCAGCCCACACTGCCGTCCTCGGGGACTCCTGGGCCTCATGTCCTCAGCCGCCAGTTAGTCAGGCCCCTTCCTGTGGGCGCCAAAGCCTCGTCCCTCAGCTCCGCCTCGGCTGCTGGGACCCCCCAGCTTCTCTCCACCCGTGTTTGGTCTTCTGTCCGATGGTGTCCGCGCCTGCCTGCTTTGCTCCTGCTGGGCCCATGCCTTCTACCCCTTGCCCTTGTTTCGGTTTTGTAAGGGGGTGAGATGGTGTGCGTCCTGCCAGCCAGCTCAGTGGGCCCCGTGGAAGCTTTTTATACCTAAGAGAGAGTCTCTGGGGGTGTCGTGCCTCTGGCCCCTCTCAAACAGTCGTTGGCTTCTCTTTTTTAAATTTAATTTCATTTAAATTTGTTTTTTACTTGAAGTGTAGCCAGTTTACAATGTTGTGTCAGTTTCTGGCGTACAGCACAGTGCTTCAGTCACACATGCACATGCATATATTCCTTTTCAGATTCTTTTCCATTATAGGTCACTACAAGATACTGAATATAGTTCCCTGTGCTGCACAGAAGAAACTTGTTGTTTATCTGTTTTATGTATAGTAGTTAGTATCTGCAAATCTCGAACTCCCAATTTATCCCTTCCCCCTCCCTTCCCCCCGTGACCGTTAGTTTGTTTTCTGTGAGTTTGTTTCTGTTTTGTAAATAAATTCATTTGTGTCCTTTTTTTTTTTTAAGGTTCCACATAGAAGTGATATCATACGGCATTTTTCTTTCTCTTTCTGGCTTCCTTCACTTAGTATGATGATCTCCAGGTCCATCCATGTTGCTGCAAATGGCATTGTTTTATTCTGTTTTTGGCTGAGTAGTATTCCATTGTTTAAATAAACCACAGTGTCTTTATCCAGTCATCGGTCATTGGGCGTTTAGGCTGTTTCCATGTCCTGGCTGTTGTAAACAGCGCTGCTGTGAACACTGGGGTGCAGGTGTCTTTTCGAGTTAAGGTTCCCTCTGGATCCACGGCCAGGAGCGGGATTGCTGGGTCAGCTGGTTTCTCTTCGTAATGAAGAAAGAGAAAGCCAGAGGGGAGGGTGGAGTGGTAGAGTGTGTGCTCAGCGTGCACGAGGTCCTGGGTTTTATCCCCAGAGCATCCGTTAGGGGGGAATAAAACAGGGAAGCAGCATCCAGCTAGAATGTAATCACAGTGTGTTATTTTCATTGTATTTTATTTTCCTGGGTCCCTAATTTTTTTTTAAGTGAATAATACAGATTTCCCACTGGTCGTAGTGACATAAATTCCTTTTGGAAGTAAATTTAGGTATTTAAGAAATGGATTGGCTTTAAAGAAAGATGTTAAGTGAGTAACAAGGTGTAGAGACTTAGCCAACATCACTAGGCAGCTGCATGAATGGCTGGTGTCAGGGAGACCCTGAAATGCTGGGAAGCCCCTTGTCCTGCATGGGCAGACCTGGGCTCCACCCTGGCCCCACATCTCACAGTGGAGGCCCACCTGCCGCCTATCCCAGGGTCACTCTGAGAATTCACCATGATGTTGGGATGAAGTGCTTAGCAGGGACACCTAATCACGTGTGGAGCGCGTTTCAGAGGTCGCCGCCCCGGGCCCTCCGTGTCGAACCTGCCGCAGCGCCACCCCAGCTCTGAAGCAGGACACCTGCCCTCGATGTGGCCAGGACCACACCTGAGAAGAAGGGGCTCACAATTTCTGCTTCAGACACACACACACCTAATAACAATCACAGCGTCCCTGAGCCCTGTGCCTGCACAGTGACTCCGTCATCTCTAATCAGCGTTGCCCTCGGTGTCAGACGGTGGGAAGCGTTCACGGGCTGCGGCAAAATGAGGAAATTGCAGAGAGTTTAGAAGCTGGTGTAGGGCTCGCAGCTGTGCTGCTTTGGGGAGAAAGTCTTGATCCTGAGATTGTGTGCTTTTTGTCATTTGAGGAAATGATGATGATGGTAGAGGATAATGGGTTTGGGGGGTTTTATTTAAAATGTGGAAATGAAAAATTGACAGTTCTGTAGTAGACAAAAGACTTCTGAAAATTGTATTGACTTTTGGTTCTGGACCTCTGACTGTCCAGTATCGGGCAGCAGGAACAAGAATGACCTGCTTGCTGTAAAGAGCTAGGAAACCGCATGGAGGGGACAAAGCATGGCTGTCACACACTGGACAACGGACCCTACGAGGGAGCAAGCAAGGGCCCATGACTGCCCCAGCTCCCTGCAGGGAGGGGAAGTGAATAGAGGTGGAGATGTCCCTGAGTGGAGGAGACAGAACCTGGGGTGCAGGGAGGCCGAGCCAGCAAGGCCTGGACGGCAGAGGGCTGCACAGGGCCCCGCGGCGTCGTGGTAAGTGCTGATGTGTGCACGTACGTGAAAAAATGGCAGAAAGCTGGCAGCAGACCTACCCGAGGCAGCAGACAGAGCGGTGCCTGGCACTCATGCGGGGCCGAGGACACGCTGTGCTGGCAGCGGTCAGCGTGGAAAGACCTCTGCGTGCACTGGCACTAGCAGCCTCCTCAGGAGTGTATTCTCAATAATGGTGATAAATTAGTTTTAGCCTAAATCTGCTCTGGACCCACCCCCAGCGACACTTGAACGCAAGCCTCAGAAGGTCTGACAAATTCCAGACAACTCAGAACTGCACACCAGAATAAAAGCCAAGACTATTGAAAGGAGCACCACAAAAGCCAGAAAGCAGCAGTGAACATTCACAATGTCTTGCCATCAACCAAAACTGACCATGCGTGCGAAACAAGCAGGGAATTCAGACCCAAAATCAAGGTGGAAATAGTCGATAGAAAGACACCCTCAACATGGCAGAGATGATGGAGTTCACAGACGAGGATGTTGAAACAGCCACTAAAAATGTGTTTCATACATTTAAGAAGCAAGAGTCATAAATAATAAGACAAGAAATAGAAGATATAAAAACAGCCACAAATGGGTCTTTGAGATGAAAATTTATTATCCAAAATGAAAATCGTGCTGGGTAGAATTCACAGTGGAGTAAACACTCTAGAATTAAAGATCAGCGAGTTTGAAGCCACAGAAACTATTCAAATTAGAGCGGAGAGGAAAAAGACTTGAAAAACAAAATAATAGAACCCAGTGATCCATGGGATAATATCCAGCCACCTAGCCTGTGAGTGATTGGAGTTCTAGAAAGACGAGAGAGAGGCAGGGACAAAAAACCCTGTGGAGAAATCATGGCCAAACGTCCTCTGGATTCAGTGGAAACTATAAGCCCACAGATCCAGGGAGATAAATAAATCTTACGTAGAATAAACATTGAGAAAACCACGTTAAGACACGTTGTAAACCAACTGCTGAAAACCAGCAATGAGAAGAAATCTCAGAAGCAGCCAGATAAAAATGACACATTGTGGACGGAGGAGCAGAAGTGTGGGAGACGGCAGACTTCTCGCCAGAGACCGTGTGGGCCAGAAAACAATGGGCACACGTCTTTTACGTGTGAAAAGAGGGGGAAACCTGTGCGCAGTGATTGTATTAACCAGTGAAAATACGGTCCAAAACAGAAATAAAATTAAGACCATTTTGGACAAACAAAAACTGATAGAACTCATTGTCAGCAAATCTGCTTTACAAGAAATGTTAAAGGGAGTTATTCAGGCAGAAAAAAAAATGATCCCACATGGAACTTTAGATCCACACAAAGCAGCGAAGAGAGCCAGAAATAGTAATTAAGCAGGCGAATGTAAAAGGTATTTTTCTCATTTTCATGTCTCCTGCAGTGGTATTTCACTGTTTAAAGCAAGAATAACAACAGTGTATCTTGGGGTTGGTGGTTTACCTGGAGGTAAAATCTGTGACAGTGGTGGTGCAATGAATGGGAGGGGCCGTGGGAGGTTATCGCTGGGTGATTCTTACAGCACGTGTGACGTGGGTAATGTCATTTGGCTGTGAGAGTTAGGGAGGTATGTTATAACCTCTGGAACATCCATTAAAAATAAAAAAATTAAGGCATAACTAATAAGCCCATAGTGGGGATCAAGGAGAATCTTTAAAATAAAACCCTCAGTTAATCTAAGAGAAGGCATGACAATAAGAAAAAGAAACATAGAGCAGAGAGGGCAAATAGAAACCCAAAGTCAAGGAGGCAGATTTAAATCCAACCGTCTCAAAGATTACCTTAAATGTAAACCATCTAACATTCGGGATAAAGACAGAGATTGCAAGATAGGAGGAAGAAACAAGACCCAAGTAAATGCTGCCCACGAGAAGGGCCATTGACACAGAAAGCCACCCAGGGTTAAAAGTAACAGAAGGGGGTAGGGTGCACCCCGCTGACACAGGCCAAGAAAGCCGGCGTGGCCGTGCGGACACCAGACACAGGAAAATGCGTATCAAAGGGTATTTCCAGGGACAAGGAAGTCCATTCGTCAAGGTAGAGGGGTCAGTTCATCACAAAGGCACAAGCACTAAATGTGTACATACCACACGACAGCATGGAGGGAAATGCAGGGAAACCGAGGGAGCTCAAAGAAGAAGTGGAGAAAACACAGTTACCGCCTGACTCCACTGCCCTGGGGCTGCTCAGGGCTCCACTGGAGGAGCAGAGGCGGGCGGAGGTGTGCATCTGTCGAGAAGACAAGGGGTCAGCTCTGCTGTTGTGGAGGCTGCAAAGCGAGGCTGACGGGGGTGCAGGCATGGCCAGCGATGTTGCTCACGGGAGCAATGGCTTCTTTCCCTGGGGGAGCCTCAGCCCGGCTTTTAAGGTGATTAAGTTGAGACCACATGAATCACCTCCTTTACTTAAAGCCAACTGATCAGGGACTTTAATCACATCTGCAAAATCCCTTCTCGGATGAGTGTTTGCCTGGATAACTGGGGACTGCATCCCAGCAAAGCAGACACACCAGGAAGCCACCGCAACCCTCCCCGATGACCGAGAGAACAGGGAGAAACTTAGTGACAATACAGAGACTTGGAAACGTTATCAGTTAACTTTAACCTAATCGGCATTTACAGAGCATTCCACCCGACGGCAGTGGAACACACATGGAAAATTCATCCAGATGGACTGCATCCTGGACTGTAAAATAGATTGCAATACATTTAACAAGATTAAAGCCATACAAAGTATGTTTTCTGACCACGGGGGACTGATTTCAAAGAGGTCAGGAGATTTCTCCAAGACCAGGCAGCTAGGAGGTGGTGGAGCCAGGGTTTGGACAGAGCCTTTCTTGCGTTTTAAAGATGTGCCCACTTCCTGCTCCCCCGGCTGCCTCCCCAGCTGCTGGGAGACTGGAGGCACCGGGCACCCGGCACCAGTCACATCTTGCCAAGGGCTTGCAGTTGCTGGCGACTCCACGTGGTTAGTGCCAGGCTGCCCAAGCGCTGTGGCTCCAGCCTCACGTTTGTCATCGCGAAGGGCCTCATGCATTGCACGCTGGGCGCTTTTGTCCCGGGAGGCACCAGGGTGAGCCGACATGGCTGGCATTTCTCTCTGAGGACGCAGAGAGGCAGCAGGGAGAACGTGATGAACTGGCCCAGGGCCATCAAGGGAGGCGGCAGGGAGCCGTGTCCTCTCCATCAAGGTCCTGAGGCGTCAGAGAAGGAGATTTGTTCTGTGATGCCAAGGACCAAGTCCAGGACCCTGCAGTCACTGCCAGAATCCTCTCCAACAGAACTCGGGACGGTGGAGGTGGTGGTGCCCTGAGCCAGGGCCGAGAGGTTCCCACTCCTCCCTCCCTCCCTCCCACAAAATAGCAGGTCAGGTCCTGCTCCAAAGCGTCTTGAACTTGGAACTTGAAACAGTAGCTGAGGGAACTATTACGGTGAGGAAATTCTGATAGTTACCGCCGCGTCTCTGTCCCTTGGTGGCTTCTGAGCTGCCCGTGGTAGGTAGCCCCGGGCCCGCCAGCCCAAACGCAGTCTGAGCACACATCAGAATTCACAGATGACCAGTACACTGTCTTGCTGACTCATCCACTTTTGCGGTAAGTTTGGGTAAAAAGCAGCTTTGAAAAAAAAGAATCAATTAAATCCAAACAGATGTTGCAAGAAGTAGGTACACGAAGTGCAGACGGTGCAGCGGCGGTGCCCTGAAAGCCTGGGCAGAGCCGACGTAGCTCGTGCGCGTGGGGCGTGTAGCAGAGGTCTCATTTTGGAACTGTGCGAGCTTTTCCAAGGCCACAGAAATGGCAAAGCAAGGGAAGGGTCTTCCCTGGGGTTCTCTGGTGACTGACAGGTGATGATGCTTTTCTGGAGCAGAGACATTTCCGGACTCACTTATTCCTTTGCTCAGCCGGGTAAAAAGTGGGGAGGGGTGTGTGCAGGGAGAGGACGAGAAAGTGGGAGCAGATGGAGGGGGTTAGTTGAAATCTTTTGCCAAACCACACATACCATGTGCCCAACTTTCATAACTAAAACAAAATGTTGAATTAATCACAACAAATTAAAACACTATTTATTGAGGGATGGTGGGGGTCTAATTTTGTGTGACTTGTGGAATTTCCTTAGTCCCTCCTGTTTTCCGCTCCCCTCTCCCCAGCGGGCAGACCGACTTGTTTTTCTTGCCACGTGAATCCATGGAAGTCAGAACTCTGATGCAGGAAGAGGCGTGCTCTCCAGTTACGCTGAGTGCGGGACGCCCGGCTGCCAGCACGCAGCGTCCCAGGCACCCCGGCCCCGCGGGGCGCCCTCACCCCCTCCTGCCAGGGCCAGACACAGTCGGGATGGCCGGCCTGCTGCTTCACTGCAGCAAAGGGAAGCTCATCTCTGACTTCCTTCTGCGTTTAGATGCTGCCTGGTGCACTTTTACGGAGGTGGCATTGGTCCTTGCAGTCCTCCATCTGTAACCTAGACCTCAGGGAAGTGTGACTTTTATTCTCTCTCGTGGGAGTTTTGTGACTTTTCAGTCCTATTCCCTGGAGCGAACCACCAAGGTCACCCCGCTGCCCCCTCCGTCTGCCATGAGATGCAGAAATGGAGGCGGGAGGGGTGGACCAGCCCCCAGATGTGGGCAGGAGGAGGGCGGGGTTTTTGGGAGGTGACAGCTGGGAGGACAGACGGTGGGGGGGAGGCTTGGGGGAGTGCTGGTAACAGGGTCTCTGGGGGTGAGCTGTGAGAACGGGGGGAGGGAGAAGAAGCAGTGATGCAGGCTATGAACTGGGCTCCTTCAAAGAGCTCTGAGACTGGGGCACCTGCGTGGAAGATGGGCTGGGCCCTCCCCGAGGGCACCAGTGTAGGAAAGGGGCACCATTGTCTACTTCTTGCCCTCCAGAGGACGCCGCCATTCACCACCAAAGGGTAGAGCGTGAGATGAACTTTTGTCATCATGCTCCCTGCCTTCACTACACCCTGGGGTCTGTTTATAAAGGGAAGGTTTAGACTTGCTATGTCGGAAAAGCAAAAAAAAAAAAAAAAAAAAAAAAAGGTAACAGTTTGTAAAACAAATACTCATTGGCTAACTAACATTTTGGGTAGACTTAGGTTTCCCCACACGTTAGATTTGCTTGAAGAGGAAGTAGACCGCACCAGGGGAAGAGGAGGCTAAAGATTCGTTCATTTGTGAAGAGCAGTTATTGGGTCGGAGTTGCAGTCTGGCCCTGGCCACACAGCAGGTGCTGACTGCTGGCACCCAGAAGACATCCCTTCTTGTTCACAGTCAGGTGTCCGTATTTCCACAGACCCGCTGGGTCAGACCACTGAATGGACTGCCAGGATTTTCCCTTTAAACCCCATCCTGCCCCTCCCCATCCTCCCAGTGTGGATGTGTCATTGTTCTGGCTAGGGTGATAACCTATGTTTGTAATTTTGTTTATGGTGGTGAGTCTCACGGCAGGGGCCGGGTCGGGGTCCCAGACCAAAGCATCAACATCACCCGGGAACTTGTTAGAAATGCAGATTCTCAGGCTCTGCTCCAGATTTGCTGTATCAGAAACTCTGGTGGAGGAGCCAGGCCATCTGCCTTTTACTAAGCCCCCCGTGTGCCTCTGAAACAGTTTGAGAACCTCTGGCCTTTGAAACTGCGCACTTTAAATGGGCGAATTTTATTCAGGTGAACGACATCTCATTAATGATTTCAAACACACACACACAAATAGACTATGCCAAGCAAAAAGTATAACAATGTTTTGTGGGGTTTGTAGCATTTCAGAGTAATATATGACAACAGTAGCCCAAAGGATGGAAAGAGGGAGTGGGGCATCTACCCTCTGTAAAATTATTTCACTATATGTGAAGTGGTTTAATATTCTCTGAAGACAGACTTTCAGTTCAAGCTATGTATTTTAAGCCCTATCGCAACCACTAAAAACTCAAAGAAGAGGCACTGTCAGTAACGCTATAGCAAAGGTAAAATGGAACCATAGAAAATACTCAGTCCAACAGAAGCAGGAATATAGTCACAGAGTTTTGAAAGGATAAGATAAGACAAATTGGAAAATTAATAACAACATTATAGATTTAAATTCAACTTTGCAGTGAAAAGATAGGAATTATAAGATTGTGTAAGAAAATAAGACACAGTGGATGTCCTCTCAAAAATTAATGTTAACATAAAAAAAATTAGGTGGGTTGAAACTAAACCGACAGAAAAGGCTATACCATGAAAATGCAAATCAAAAGGAAGCTGGGGTAAAGATGTTAACATATAAAGTAGACCTCAGAATAGGGAATATTACCAGAGATGAACAGGGACATTTTATAATAATAAAAGTGTCATTCTGCAGGAAGATACAACATTTATAAACGGGTTTGCATCCACACATGAAACAAAAAGTAAAGTAGAAACAGGAAAACCCACAAACACAGCTGGAAACTTGAACATGCGTCTTTGTAAGTTATGTAATAAATAGACAGAAGATCAGTTAGGATGTAGAAATTCTAATCACAGTCTCGTCCAGGCTGACTTAATTGATGTTTACCGGACAATCTTCCCCATATCAGCAGAATACACATTTTCCACAGGTGCACGTGAAACGCTCACAGAGTAGGCTGGGCCATAAAACAAATCTTACCAAATTTAAAAGAAGTGAAATTATGTGAAATATATTATCTGGCCACAATAGAATTAAACTAAAAATCAATAATATGTAACTCCAAATACTGGAAATTAAACAACATACTTTTAAGTAACCTATGGGTCAAAAATCAAAAGAGAAATTTAATTGAACAGAAAAGAAAGCACAGGATATAATGATTCCTAGGATACTGGTAAGGCAGTGCTTAGAGGGAAATCTGCAGCATTAGCTGTACATGTTGGTAAAGAAGAAAGTTCTCAAATCAGTAATCTAAGCTTCCACCCTTGAGAGCCTAGGAAAAGGAAGAGCACAGTACATTCAAAGTGAGCAGAAGGAAGGAAACTATAATGACAGGAGCAGAAACCAATGAACTTGAAAACGGAAAAACAGGAGAGAAAAATCAACAGTATCAAAAGCTGGTCCTCTGAGCAGAACAGCAGAAAAGCCTTAGCTGGACTGATCAAGGGAAAAAGAAGTCACAATGACCAGTATCCAAAATGAAAGAGGGACATCACTACAGATCCTAGAGATATAAAATGCAATAGTCAGGGACACAATAAGGGAATATTAACATTTATGACAATAAATTTAATAATGTAGGTATAACGAACAAATTTCTTGAATGACACACACTATTAAAGGTCACCAAAGGAAAATTAGATAATGTGAACAGCTCTACATATAATATAAAATTTGAAGTCATACTTAAATATTTTCCTACAGAAATAAACTCTAAGCCCAGATAGTTTAACTGGTGAATTCTACCAAACATTTAAGATATAGAAAATTCCAATTCTCCACAAACTCTTCCAGAAAACAGGAAATGAGGGAACACTTCCTAACTTAATTTATGAGCCAGAATCACCCAGATACCAAAACCAGGCAAAGATATCACAAGTAAAGAAGACTACAGGCCACCATCTCTCATAAATGTCGACTCAAAAATTCTGAACAAAGTTTTAGCACATCAAGCGCAGCGATGTATAAAAAGAGTGCTACGTCATGGCCAATTCTGTTTACCCTCGGAATGCAGGATGGGTCAGCATTTTAAAAGGACTGAATGTAACTCATCTTATCAATAGTCTAAAAGAGAAAAACTGTCACCTCAATATATATGGGAAAAGCGTTTAGCAAAATTCAACGTCCATTATCGATTTAAAAAAAAAACAAAAAACTGTGGTCGTTAGGAATAGAAGGCAACCTCAACCTCTGATGAAACAATAGACAAGTAATGAACATCTGGGAAAACCCTGCAGCTGCCGTTACACTTCACAGTGAGAGACCGAAGGTGTCTTCCTAAGACTGGAAACAAGGCAGGATGTCTGCCCTTGTCACTTCTACTTGCATTGGGTGGAGTTTCCAGCCAGTGAAATCAGGCCAAAAAAAAAAAAAAAAGTAAAAAGCCATTAAAATTGGAAATAAGAAATAAAATCACCATTCTATGCATGCAACATATAGCCATCTGTGTAGAAAATCCCAAGTGATCTACCAAACAAACAAAAACAGACAAGAGCGAATAAATTTAGCAATGCTGCTGGCCACAAAGTCAATATAAAAATTTTTTAATTTTTTTTATTAAAAAAATTACTGTTATTAGTTTTGTGTGTGTGTGTGTGTGTGTGTGTGTGTGTGTTTTCCCTTTGGTGAGGGGAGGTAATTAGGTTTACTTATTCTTAGAGAAGGTGCTGGGGATTGAACCCAGGACCTCATGCATGCTAAGCATGCACTCTACCATTTGAGCTATATCTTCCCCACCATGAAAGTTAATTGTATTTCTATACACTAGAAATTGGAAATTGAATTTGAAAAGCAGTGCTATTTATAATAACATCACAAACTTGAAGTGCTTGGTGGTTAATCTTACAAAATATGTGCAAAATTTCTATGCCAAAAAAGAAATTTTTCTCAACAATGCTTCTATGCAAAGCATTGTTGAGAAAAAATACGAGAAGACCTAAACAATTGGAGAGAGATGTGTTGTGTTCTTTTTCATGGATTGGAAGACTCAGTTTTGTTAAGGTACCAATTCTACACAAATTGACCTATAGATTCAGTGCAGTCCCAGTCAAAAGCTCATCATCTCATCAGACTTATTTTGGTAGATATTGGCAAGCTAATTCTAATACTTACAGAGGAATGCAAAGGAACTTAAATAGCTCAAACAACTTTGAAAAAGGAAAAGTTGAAAGACTAACACTACATGCTTTCCAGACATACTATAATGCTTCTATAATCAAGACAGTGTGATACTGTCATAAAGATAGACATGTAGGTCAACAAAACAGGGCAAAGTCCAGAAATTTACTCACGTGTATGTGGTCAATAAATTTTTCAACAAAGGCACCCATATGACTCAATGGAATAAAGATAGTCTTTTCAACACGTGGACTGGAACAGCTGGATATTAATATGCAGAAAATGCAGAAATAAACCTTGACCTATATCTTGCACCATATACAAAATTCAACTTACAATGTCATGGATCTAAAGGTAAAATTTTAAAACCTTAGAACATCTAGAAGAGAACACTAAAAAAATTGTGATAATTTGTTAGGCAGAGATTCTTAGATAGGACACCAAAAAATGACCACAGAAGAAAAACTTGATAAATTGAACTATATCAAAATTAAAATCTTCTGCTTTTTAAAGACACACTTAAGAAGATGACAAGATAAACCACAAACTAGGAGAAAGCATTTACAGAACACATATCTGACAAAGGACTTGTACTCAGAATACTTAACTCTTAGGACTCAATATTAAAGAACACAATCCAATAAAAAGTGGGTAAAAGATTTGAAGTAATGTACAAAAAGATGCTCAACACACTAATCATTAGGAAACTCAAAATTAAAACCGTTATGAATTACCAGTACATGATGGCTAGAGTGGCTAAAATAAGAAAACAAAAAAAAAGTAGAAAATAGAAAACAGAGAAAAGATAAAGAAAACCAGAAGGGCCAAGTGTTGACAGGGCTGTAGAGCAACAGAAATGCCACATGTTGCTGGCGGTGCAGCCACGCAGGTACACTGATCGCCAGTTTCTTATATAGTTAAATGTACATTTAATGTAGGGTCCAGCATTCCTGGTCCCCAGTGTCTTCTGGAGAGAAATGAAAACCTATGTTTCCATAAAATCTGCACACAGATATTCATACCAGCTTTATTCATAATGGCCAGAGGCTGGAACCAACCCAAAAGCCCATCAGCTGGTACTCAGATGAACGGACAGCAGTGCATCCGTATAATGGAAACTACTCCGAAATAAGGTGGGCCAGGCTGCTGATACAGCCACATGGATCTCAGGAGCATTGTACTGACTGACCGACACCAGACTCGAAGGCTACATGCTGTAGAATGCCATACACAGGACATTCTGGAATAGTAAAACCGCAAGGTCAGAGAAGAGAAAAGCCATTGCCCGGGACCAGGGCTAGGTGGAGGGGACCGTCTGCCAAGGAGCAGATGTTTTGTGTCTCTGTTGTGGTAGGGGAGCCTCGCCATAAACACTCGTCAAGTCATCAAACTGTGCATCTGAAAGGGGTGAAATTTACTGTACAGAAGTTACACCTCAGGAAACCGGAACTTAATAATCCTGTGCAAAGCCATTAGCACAGGACCTGGCCATAGCAGTTGCTCAGTTAAAAGGGCTCGCATCGTTGCAGCCCACCTGTCTGTTTTGGGGGAAGGGAGAGACGTCCCATGGGAGGAGGGGACCCCATGGGCATGAATGGGGGGAGGCATTCCAGGCAGAGGGGGAGCCCTGCCAAAGGCGTAGAGTTGGAGGCATGCAGGAGTGTCTGCTGACAAAGTGTGCATGAGGTGCACATGGGCACAGGGAGGAGGCCCTGCCCCGATCACTGTGGTAGGTGGTGGGGGCCCTGACGGGAGCTCTGGAGTCAGGGAGTCAGGGCTGAGCTCCACTTCATGCCTTGTGGGCCCCAGCCAAGGCTGAGCCCTGTTTCACCTTCGTCCTCGTCCATCGTTACTGCCAGGTGCTCAGACACATTCCCTAGGTCTCCCTTTGCAGTGGTGACGCACGGCATCTCAAAAGGCCAGACTTCTGTGAGCCAAAACTCTTGCCTGCCCCTATTCCGAATTCGCTGTGGACCACAGCCGGGAGCAGGCAGTTGCCAGCCTGTTAGAAGTGCCTGCAAAGTGGGGGTGACCATGGAGTGAAGGGAGCATGGTGTCCCCAGGCTCTGTGCCTCCGGAGGAGCCGGGCCCCGGCTGGAGGTGGCTGAGCAGCAGAGGCGAACGTCCTGGCAAACCCTGCTCCCTGCTGTCCGCTGTCCTCACCTCCCAGTGGGTCAGAGAGGTGAGGCCGGCCCACCCATCCCGCCCGCACCCGGGGATGCGTCCCTCAAAGCTGTCTTTGGTGTGTGTTTAACCAGTACCGTTTGGACACAGAGGCCTAGCCCATACCCAGAGGTGCCGGCCCCTGGCTCCCCTAACTCCTCCAACTCTGCCTGAAGACGTTCTTTCCCATCCCACCAGCCTAAGGACACACTTCCTTCCTCGCGGCCCCTTCCTAACCTGTGCTTCTCCCTGCATGGCAGGACAGAGGCGCTGAGAGTGAAGGGGCCAGCTTGTGAGACTTCACTCGAGGCTTTCCAGCATGGAGATCGGAGGTCAGCGGCATATGGGAAGGGACCCAGACGTTGGAGGGTGTATCTAACTGACTTTGCCCCTGAAGCCTCCCCCGTTACTAGGGAAACCCCTTTTCCCAAACATGCCGGCCCTCCCCATGGCCCTGTCCGGCTCCTGGGCGTACAGGGTGCCATGCAGGAAGCAGGACCCGCCTTGTGCTGCTACGCCAGGTGCAGCAGGAAGAGAGAGGCATGGTGGAAACCAGGGACAAGAAGTGGTCCACGGATCCGAGGCAGGCGATGCTGGGTGCTGGCCGACTCAGTGACAAAATGTGGGTCTCCTGGGAGAGCAGTTTCAAGCGAGGCAGGGTCGAGTGGCACCCCAACTACGTGGCGACACGTGGACACACCGATGCCCCAAGCGGGCAGACACCTGCTGCAGCCTCGTGGCCATGGCGGGGAGACCCCCGAGTCCAGTGCCGTCCTTCCCACCCCCGCAGGCCTCACCACGGCTCCCCATCCCGCTCCCCGGGCCTTTCTGGGGAGGCTCTGCAGCCTGGTGGGGACACAGCAGGCAGCGTCTCCCATCCGCAGAGGCCGGAGTGTTGACGGATCGCAGTGAGCCACGCCGGGCTGCCCCTGGAACTGCGCTGTGGAAAGTGGGAGGAGTTGCCATTGAACGCGCTCTTGCTGCCGCCCCCCAGAGGTGCAGCCAACTGGAAAGCTCTTCCAGCAGCAGACTGGGAAGAGAGGCAAGGCTTCTTGGCCTCCTGCTCAGCTCCCTCTGCTTTTGGCGTCAGGCCTGGTTTCTCCCCGCTCGCAGCCTGCAGCTGAGCGCCGGTGCCCGTGGGCATCCCACGGTGGGGGGAGGGCTGGCTGCCACCCTGGGCCCCTTCCCCTCTGCAGTAAGGCACCAGCCATGGTTTACACAAGCCGAACAACCGGTGATGAAAGAAAGAACTCCATGACCACAAAGACGGCGTCCACAAGGTGTGGAAAGCACCGGAGGTGCTCGGACCCTGGGACGTGGTTGCCGTCATCTGGTCATTAAGCACGTGCTGCCGCTGGCTGGCCACAGGGGACACCCCACCTCGCTGGCGCTCGGTTCCTGCCTGACCCCACCGGGCTTGCGCTGGGACGCACACACGCGTGCACAGGCTCACACACGAAACACACTCAGCAGTACAAACATGCAAAAGGCACACGGTCACGCAGACACAAGACGTGCACACACCCTCGCACGGATACTCACACACCTCACACTCACTGGGGTGAGAGACAGTGCAAGTCCAGCGACAGGAGACGCGGCCGCTGTGGCTCTTTGCTGGGATTGTAATTTGGAGGAGGAGGATGGAAGGGTGTTAGAGTCCCGGGGCCCCAGGAGGAGTCCGGGCTGGCCTCCCAGTGACCTTCCTCCCGGGAGGACCAGCTCGGACCCCAGGGCTGCACGTGCAAGGGCGTCTCTTTCCCAGTGGACGCTGGCTTTGTCAGACCGGGTCATGCTGACAGGTATCCAGACTCGGCCTCCTATCATCTCGCCTTATAAATCAGCCTGTCACAGGAGGCCAAGCGCTTTGCCCGAAGGCTCTGGAAATGAGAGCTTCCTCCCCAGCGGGTCCGGGAGCGAGCGTGGAAGGTCTGGGCTGCTCCGCCCGCAGCTCCGCTCAGGGATGTGTGTGCGGGGAGGTGAGCCAGGCTTGTGTCATGTGCTGCAGAGTTGTTTTTGGCACCAGCTTCTCAGTTAGCATTAGTGGTGGGGCTCGTCGGCCGCTTTTTCTCCCGGAGACGCCAGCAGGGGTGAAGTCAGCAGATAGCTCTAAAACATGAGTGCCAGCCGCCTTTCCCCCGAAACGTGGCAAGGGTCCCCCTTCTAACAGAAGGCAGCTCTGTCCAAACGGGAGGGCCGCTGAGCCACGCCGGCCAGGCTGCAGGAGCTCCATGTGCGCGGGCTCCTCCGCTGGCACGTGGACAAAGCGAAATAAACACTCCTCTCGCTGGGCGGGCGCGGGCGTCGGGTTCGAGTCGGGCTGGAGGTGCGGCCGGCCGAGGGATTCGAGGAAGCAGCCCGTGACTGGGCAGGGGGTGAGCTCTGGAGGAGCTGCTGGTCAGATGGGCCCTTGGGGACACCGGATTTTGGACGTTTAACGTGACTGCCCAGGGTAGGGACAGGGGGCCTGGGGGCTGCAGGGTGTGGGAGGCACCCTTGGTCACCAGGAGGAGGAGATGGGAGCAGCTCCAGCAGAGGCCACTGTGTGAGACGGTGGGGGTCTGGCTCTCCTGGCAGGAGAGCCCTGGCAAGTGGAGGAGTGTGGACGCCTGGCGGGCTCGAGCTTGCCTGGTGTCTCCCAGGAAAGGCCCTCAAAGCTGAGACCCTGTCCAGTCTGGCTCTCGGAATCCCAGCGCCTTCTGTGCCCACGCTCCTGGGGGACAGAGTCTGGCATGTTCAACCTGAGAACCCACGTGTTCTATTAATAACCAAATTCTCTTTGATGAAATTGCAGACTGCATTAAACGCAGGCCGGAAAATCCACCCCCACCCCGTCTCCTCGACGCAGGAATTCACAGCCCTCTGTAATTAGAACAATGTTAGATTATGCCAATTAAAATGATAAAGAAAGGGATGCTTCCTGTGGAAAGAGATGGCGAATCACATCGCGACGACGTCCCCTTCAGAGTTTATTTAGGGTTTTTTGACTTGAAGAAGTCTCTGCTAATTGAGCCTCAGAAATGCTGGGAGAATCCCAACTGTGGTTTGTAGGAGTTTGAAGTAGTCCAACTTAGTTCCAGATTGCCTGCGTTTTTTTTTTTGTTTTGTTTTGTTTTTTCTTTTTACATCTGTGAAATCAAAACCAGACAGATGCTTTATTAAAATGCAGTGCCCGATGCTAATTTTTTCCCATGGCTAATGTAATCGGCCCCGACCTTTCCGGTTTCTCTGAGTGTTTACCTCGGAGGGCCTCTCTCCTCCTCCGCCCGTGGTACCCCCAGTCCCTCTTCTCCCCAGCAGGGTCTCGGGAAGGGGCCTGGACAGGGAGGCAGGGGGCGGGGGCGGCCGCTGGGGTCCGTTTCCCAGACCCTCCTGCTGGGATCGTGGCCCGCGGCCCGCCGGGCTCTGCCTCTCTGCCGTTTCTCCTCCTGTGACCCCGTTTCTGCTCTGGCCTGGCTCTCGCTGATTCACACTCACTGTTTCCGAGCAAACCCGGAGCGTCCAGCCCACCCCCTGCTCTTGCCCAAGCCGCTCCCCCACCCCGGAGCCTTCCCTCATCGGCCCGAGAACTCCCGCAGATCCTCCCACCTCTTGGGTGACACTCCGCCCCAAAGCCATGCCTTGCTCCCTCCCCCGAGATCCCATGTCACTTTGTGGCATCTGGGACATCGTGGGAGCCCATGTGTTGTCTGTTTCGTGTAGACCTGGGAAGGCACTGCTGTCATCCTGAGTGCTGACTCCCAGGGGGTGGCCTGGACTGCTGTGTTGGGAAGGATTCTGAGGCCATTAGTCAGCAGGACTGCGCACTCTTGTCGGATGATACCGTGTGCAGGAAGGCGGAAGTGGCAGCTCCCGACAGACATCGGCCCAACGTGGTCTGGGCCCCTCCCTGCTCAAACCCGCAAGAACATCAGGGCCACTGGAGGTGCGTTGTGCTCGGGTCCCAGCCCCAGAAATTCTGCTTTAGGAGGTAGCCTCAGCCTTCCCTGGGACCCTGTTGGAAATGCAGACCCGCACCCTGCCCAGAGTTGCTGCATGAAAATCCCCATTTTAAAAGGACCCCCAGGTGGCTCCTGTGTGTATCAGAGTCTGAGAGGTGCTGGTTCAGCCCCTCGGCTCCCTGGTGCAGGGGTCACACATCCCGTGTCACCAGCAGCTTCTGCACACAGGAGGCGCCTCACACATGCCTGGAGGATGCGTGTGCAGTGAGCCACACGTTGCCTTATTTCTCTCATTTGAAAGGAAGACACTTCTTTCCCAAACCTTGGGTATAAAGTGTCCCCAGTGAGGGGACGTTGCTCTTCTGAAAACATACCTAGCAGCCCTTTGTAGAGCTCCTGCGATTCACGAAGGTGCACCTGCAGCAAACACATGGGAGTGAGAGCCGGACTGCACCCCTTCCCTTATACCTCTGTTGGACCTTCTGGAGGGCAGAGTGGCCTCGCCCCTTCTGATGGCAACAACGCCCGAAGGCAGGTCTCAGGATGGCACGAGGGGGCAGAGCCGGAAGGATGGCCGTGGTCATGCTGGGATGCCCGCTCCCAAGCAGTGGGCGGGGCGCAGAGGTCTCGTGCAGTTGGGACTCTGAGGGCACTGTCTGCTTGGAGTCGGGGAGGGCTGCTGGGCCACCTGGCCTGGGTGCCTGCGCGGGGCTGGGGCTCCTCTCTGGAAAGCACTGGGTGTGCTCATCTACTCAGCATGCATTTATTGTGCTCCTGCTGGATGCACGGCACTGGCGGGGTCCCGGGGAAACACCCTCACAGGAGGGACTGTGTCCTGTGCTGTTCCCTATGCTTTGGACTTGGGATTGGTGGGTGAGCCTGGATCCACATACCCAGCTAGTCTGGATATGTCAGGCCAAAACCTTCTCACTTTCTGGGCAGTTTTTTTTTTTTTTTTTTTTTTTTTTTTTTTGGTCTGAAACATTTTGATTAGTGTAGACTCACAAGTGTGGGGAAGACCTTTGAAGGCTCAGGTCCAGCACTGACACTTCACAGAGGAGAAGGGAACCCTTGGGCACCTGCCTGGCTAGTGGCTGAACCAGCACTGACGCCCTTTCCCTCCATGGCCCACACTCCAGGTGCCACGCTGGGCATTCTGTGTGTCTCACATTCTTGAGTCTCACAGCAGCAGAGATCATGTGTGTGAGATGAACAGAGGCTTGAGTTAGCTGGAGGAGGGAGGGTGAGAAGGAGAGGGTAGCAGACTGAGCTGGAGAAGTAAACCAGGATGAGATCACACACAAGCAGTAATGCATGTTTGAGATTGCTTGTGGTTCTAAGGGCAGTAGGGAGCCATCGAAGACTCCAGGCCAGGAGCAACACAAGCAAAACTGCTTTACAAGCATCCCTGTTGGATTTGGGTCCACAGTGGGGGCTGAGGTGAGGCCAGGGCAGAACCCAGGAGCGGGATGGACTTGCTTGCACAAGGGCATTGTGCGTGTAAACGTGTAAATGCATTTCGCAAATGGTGGCAGTCATACTTTCCCGTTGCCTTATGTGGAATATTAGTTTCCTGTTGCCTTGGTCACAAAGGACCACAAACTCAAGAGTTTAAATAACAGAAATGTGTCCTCTCAGTCCTGGAGACAGAAGCCCCAGATCGAGGTGTCACCGGGCTACACTCCATCTGGAGGCTCCGGGGAGGGTCCCTCCTGCCTCTCCCAGCTCCTGGTGGATCCAGGCATCCCTGGGCTCGTGGCTGTGTCCCCCCATCTCTGCCCCTCCGTGTGTGTCACCTGCCCTCCATCTCTCTCTCTTAAGGACATTTGCGACTGAACTCAGGGCCCAGCCAGCAGTCTGGGATCACCTCATCTCATGAGCTGATCCTTAATGCACCCACATCTGCAGCATCTTCGCCGTGTAGGGCAGCATCTACAGGTTGCAGGGACTCGGGCCTGATGGCTCTTGGTTCCAGCCCCTCACATGTGGCCCAGGGCTCACCTCCGTTTGCTGGCTGTCCACCGGCTGGAAGTGGGTTCCGTGGTCTCTGGTCTCACCTGGGCCAGCCATTGGGAAGGGCTTCAGCATCCATGACCTCTGACACTCTCAGAACCCCACGAAGGGGGCAGGCAGATGCACGCCTGCCTGGACAGAGGAGGCTCAGAGAGGGTGAGTGACTTGCCCTGGTTGCCCAGCCAGCGGGCAGTTGCAGATACCAGCGATGTGCCCTGCTGAGTGGTGGAGGGGAAGGACCAGGGAAAGGCTTGGAGGCAGGACAGCAGGGTGGCCAGGCCATCTGGGACTCCTCTGTCCTCTGTGAGCTGGTCCCTCCTGAGTGTGGGGACAGGAGCGTGCTTGCAAACAGTGACAAACATTTAAGACTCCAGTGACCACATCAAAGATGTGCTGGGAAAAATAATGAAAGATGTTTCATGTGAACACAATTACGTGTCTGCAGTCAGCTCGGGTTTCTCTCTGACACCCGGGACGTTCTGAACTTTACAGGGAAAAGCCCCAGCTGTTTGCTTCTCATCACTGTCCCTGAGTGGGCGTTGGAGCCTTCAGTTCACGCAAGAGGAGGAGGTGTTTACTGAGCATTTACTAGGTGCCAGGCGCAGAGGTGAGCATCTGACGGACACCTCCATGCCTCAACAGCCTCGAGAAGGGATGAGGTCCTCCCTCTCCTGATGAGGACCCTGAGGCTCAGAGAGGCTCAGCGACTTGTCCCAGGACGTCCAGCTGCTAATGGCAGAGCAGGATTTGAGGCCAGAGAACACACGCTCTGAGTTTCTGAGATGTCTTCTTGATGGAAACGTCTTTTCTGTGTGCTCGGGTGCTGCTGGGCTGGAGGGTCCTCACTTTCTAGACAAGCTCTCCAGCGCCTCCCTTTCCAGCAAAAGGGACTGAGGGCGGGGCTGGAGAGCCTCTGGTTCCCTCCGGCGCCGCAGGGAGGGATTTGGAAAGAGGGCACAGCTGCGCTGAGCACGCGCGTGGGTGGAAGGAGCTCTCCTAGGTGAGTTGGGGCTGAGCCATCTCCCAGAGTCTGTGGGGAAGGTCACCTCGCCCCCGCCTTGAAGCCGCGCCCCGGTCACAGCCGCGGGGAAGGCGGGAGGGTCTGCATCCTCCCCCGCACCCACTCCGTTCCTGCGCGCTCTGTCCCCATTTCCTGGGCAGGGGAATGGGGAAGGGGGTGGGGGGAGCCGGGTCCTGCATGGTGGGGCCCGGGGCTCCATTTTCCAGATGATGACCCCAAACTCAGGTCTCACAGCTGGAAAGCCCGGGCTCTTGGAGTGTCCTGGGGTCGTTCCCTGCTGCTTCCCCGCAGGGTAAGCCTGTTGGTTTAAGGTCTGAGTTTCTCTTTCCTGTGTTGCCTTATCTGGAGACTCCGTCTTCTTCTGTGTAAGGAGCTCCCAGGACACCAGGGCTGGGCCTCCCGGCAGCTCTGCGGCTCCAGAGGGCAGTGGAAACAAGGCTTGAGGCTGGCTTTCCACTCACACGGCCCCCCAGCCACCCCCGCACACCCCACAACCCTATGGGGCTATCGCCGTCCCCACTGTACAGGGCAGACCCCGAGACCCTGGAAACTCAGCCCGGTGGGCCAGCTCTCACCCAGGGCCACGGCTGCTCTGCCCCTTGTCAGGCCGCTGCAGGTCCCGGGAGGCCCTGGACGATGCATGTTCTAAGCCGGGGTGCTGCTTGGACCCCCGGCCTCCTGGAAGGGTCCCCGTGCCCTCCCAGGTGTTGTGGCAGACCTGCCAGGTGGGCAGCTCACCAGTGGGCAGGTCATTGTCAGGAACGGTGTGTTATCTGAGGTCATCTGCTCTTGGGCTCCGGCTGGGCTGGGGGCTCCCAGGCTGGGGACAGACCAGACTGCACCCTGCAGCTGGGCGGGCACTGGGTTTGGGGTCTGAAATCTGGCTGTGAGACCACAAGTTGCCTCGACAGTGTGACCTTATCTGCTCCTGGCAAACAGGGAGACGGCATCGCCACCCGAGGGCTTCAGGGATATTGACTGACAAGATGCATCTGAAGGTGCCCTGAACGCTTTTTTAATATATTTATTTTTCTTCATTTGGTCACAGGAGAGAGAAAGAAAGGGCAGAGGGAGATGACTAAACAGGAGTAGGGAAGGCAGCACTAAAGGAGGGAAAAGAAGAGGTGCGATCGGGGCAGAAGTCAGAATGCTGCCAGCATCTCTCCTGGGGGCCGAGTGGTCGACTTCATTCATTGACTCATTTGTTTATGAATGTTTGCAGACCCCCAAAATTCACCTGTGGAAGCCCTAACCCCCAGTGGGATGGCATTTGGAGGTGGGGCCTTGGAAGGTAGTTAGATGTGGTTGTGGGGATGAGGCCCTCAGCGTGGGATTAGTGCCCTTCTGAGAAGATGAAGCAGTCTCTCTCTCTCTCTCTCTCTCTGCCACAGACGACAGAGAGAAGGCGGCCACCAACGAACCAGGAAAAGAGCCCACACCCAAACTCTGGCTCCTTCCAGCCGACCCACACTCCTAGGCTTCTGGGTCCTGAGGGGCAGGAGGTTGAGGTCCAGTAAAGTGGCCTGGAGACACTTGTGACCCCAAATCCCATGGGAAGGAACCCAGAGCTTGGGTCTCCCCATTGTCTTTTTCTTCGTACACTTATGTTTCTCCACTAGGTGGGCCAGGCCCTGAAATCTGTCTCCCTTTGCTAAAAGACTTGGCAAGGAGGCATGTTCAGAACTCCCTGGTCCAGACTTCTCACCCTCTCCAGCTTGAGCCAAGGAAAGGAAACAGGAGCTCTCCAGAGCTCTGGCCTTGACATCGCTCCCCTGACCCCAGATCCCTGCAGGTGCTCGCTCAGCAAAAGCCTTCACCAGGCACTGCAGAGTATTAGCCAGTTGGGGTGGTGGCTTGAACAACAGATATTTATTCCTCCCAGTTCAGGGGACTGGGAGTTCTGAGACCAGGGTACCAGTGGATTCAATGTCTGGAGAGGGCCTGCTTCCTAGTTTGCAGACATCCACCTTCTTGCTGGGTTCTTGCAGTGGTGGAGAGAGAGAGACAATATTTTTCATGTCTCTTCTTATAAAGACACTGATCCCATCTTGAGGGCTCCACTCTCACAAGTCCCCAGATCACCGACCCCAGGCCCAACATACAAATACCATCACACTGGAGATTAGGGCTTCAAAAAATGAATTTGGGGGGAACAGAGACATTTAGTCCATGGCAGATGGTGATGATGATGGTGGTGAGGTGATGGTGGTGATGACGGTAGTAATTGTGATGATGGTGGTGGTGGTGATGATGGTGATGGTGATGGTGATGGGGTGGTGATGATGATGAGGGTATTGATTATGGTGATGATGATAATGATGGTGATGGTGGCGGTGGTGGTGATATTGATGATGGTGGTGGTGGTGACAGTAGTAATAGTGATGATGGTGGTGGTGGTGGTGACAGTAGTAATAGTGATGATGGTGGTGGTGATGACAGTAGTAATAGTGATGATGGTGGTGGTGGTGGTGACAGTAGTAATAGTGATGATGGTGGTGGTGATGGTGATATTGATGATGGTGGTGACAGTAGTAACAGTGATGATGGTGGTGGTGACAGTAGTAATAGTGATGATGGTGGTGGTGGTGGTGACAGTAGTAATAGTGATGATGGTGGTGGTGATGGTGATATTGATGATGGTGGTGACAGTAGTAACAGTGATGATGGTGGTGGTGACAGTAGTAATAGTGATGATGGTGGTGGTGGTGACAGTAGTAATAGTGATGATGGTGGTGGTGGTGGTGAGGATAAGGATATTGATGGTGGTGGTGGTGGTGATATTGACTATGAGAGTCAATACCTGTTGAGCATGGGCTTTGGCCCAGACACTCTTTTAAGCTCTTGACCTAGATTACCTGGTCATTCACCCTCACAAATCAGCAAGTTTGGGGTTATTGATTATCCTCTTTGGGATGAGCAGTTAGGGACCTGGAGATGAAGAAACTTGCCCTGGTCATGTGGCCAGCTGATGGCACTCTGGTGGCCAGTGCCAGAGCTCACCCTGACCCATCTCTGCTTCCTGTAAGGTCTTTCCAGCACTGAGGAGGCGGGGAATAGGGGAGGGGAGCCGACCTGGAACACAATCAGGTTTGTCCCAAGACTCGGCAGAGGTCAGTTTCTGCACATACTGGACAGTGGGACAAGGGGAGAAGCCCGGCAGGACCTTGGGCACCGGGTGCTCAGCTGGCATCTGGAAGCGATTAGCTCTAGCTGGAGACAGCGACCTCACCACGTGGTCTCCTCCTACCTGGGCGCAGGGCAGAGGCGGCCCGAGATTCCATGCTGTCTCCTCTCCTCTCTCCCGTGCTGCTGTGACTCGCTCTGGGGCAGGTTTAAGCCAGTCTTTATTTTCCAATCCAGTGGTTTGTCAACATGTCAGTAGACGCATAAATCCACCTTTCCCAGGCCAGGACAGCGCAGCCGAAGGGCAGACGCCGCTGGCTGCTCCGTCGTTTAACAGCAGTAAAGGGAAAGGAGCAGGTCGGCCTTCACAAGTTAGCGGGAGCCAGGCTATCGGGGACACTCACAGGAGATTCGACGGGAGGACCCCCTGCTCTTCCAGGAAGTGCTTCTCTCTAACCTGAGCCCCGATGGGGGGCCAGTTCGCCCGAGGGCACCCTGGGCTTCAAGGCGTGATCTCATTGCAAATGACCGCTGTCAGAACATAGCTGGGCGCGCTGTAATCACACACAGATATCGGCAGTAAATCACTTGCGTGCAGACATGCTTTCAGAGGAGTGTGAACTTCTGCAGTGTGTACAAACAAACCCTCTCAGCGCTAACCGAGCTGGGGGAAGCCAAGAGAGAGTGGGGGCTGCCCTCCTGGTCGTTCAGCATGTGGACCTGGGGGTGCTCTTCCTGCGCTGGTTTAGGGCCATGGTAAGTGGGTCTTTGAAAATCCATGATTTGTTTCACACTGATGGCTTGATATCGGGCTGTCAATGTGAGGATTTTCTGGAGCAGTGAGTGGATTTGGGGGCTGTGGCTGCTCCTCGCCCTGGTCCAGGAGTGGAGGTTGATTCAACCTGGCTGGGGGTTGATTCTGAAAGTCAGGCCTGGTTTGAGGGGGGAGCGTATGTCCGCACAATGTCAGGGCCTGGCATGCAGGTGGTGACAGTCCTTGCCGAACGGGTGAGTCCAACAAAGGATCGCCATGGAATTCCATTTAGAGAAAGGGTAGGAGGGACAGTTGCTCCGAGACCTCGGGGGTCACAGAGGCGCAAACCAGACCAGAGCCAGGAGCGTCAGGAAAGGGCCCGCGACTCTCACTGGTTTTCATGCCCTGAGCATTCTGAACAGAAATCGCCTCCCACGGGTTTACATTCTGAGTGAACGGGTCGAGGGCATCCCTATGGGTTTGGGCAGATGGGGTGGAGGGCCCAGGACAGTGATTTGACGGCCGGATAGCGGTCCCACGACGACTGACTTGGGAGACAGAGGTCCTTCCACCCAGAGGCGCCATCCACAGACATCTCCCGACACCTCCGGCCAAATCAGAAATGTTCTGTTTTCACTTGAGATTTGTGTTCTGACTCACCCCAGCTGCCCCACTGCATCTCTGAGGGCAGTCCTGACTGCTCAGTCTGTGGGGAAACTGAGCCCCAGAGAGGGCAGTGGCTCACCCCGAGGCACTGACACCGTGAAGTCATGCTCAGAAGCCAGGCACCCCGAATCCCAGCCTTGGTTTGTCTGGACCGTGCCCTTGCGGAGGGGTGGCCCAGGGCTGGATCTGCTGTCTGTGGTCAGGGAAGGGCTGGCTCTGAAAGGGATGGCGTCTGTGACTGTCAGAGGGAAGGAGCCACCAGCACCAAGTCAGGGAAGCTTGCGCCCCACCCAGGAGGCCTGAGCCGGGGAGGAGGGCTGCGTGGAGTACGGAGAGTTAGATGCGAAGACGCCGCAGGGAGCGGGAAGGGGCATTTAGCGGCTGCCTGCCATGGACCCCCAGGTGTGTCTCATACTTGCTGTCTTCCTGGGTCCTCACACCAGCCCGTTCACCTGGTGTCCCCTGCTTGTCGTGGACAGGAAAGTAAGGCTCAAAGAGGGCAGCCTGTTGCCGAGGCCATGCAGGCCCTGTCCCCACAAGGCACCTCCCCCAGATCCTGGCAGCCTCCATGGCCAGCCCCTCCTGCTCCTCAGGACTGGAGGCATGGCCTGTGCCTCCCACGGGGCGTCTTGGAAGGGACATCTCGCTCTGGAAGAGCGGTCACTCCTTGTCTGGGTCACATCCCATGTGGGTCTCAGAGCAGAAACATCTTGTTCATAATGTGTCAGTTTCTGCCACTGATGGACCTCAGAGCCTCGTGGCTGCCTCCCATTTCACTGTGATTTACTGTCTTGGACCACGTCACTGGAGCGTCACGTCTGGGAAGCTGGCTGTCCCCTCTCTTGAAGCCTTTGGGTACACCGTGCGAGGGGAGGGCTGCTGCTGTGGTTCCGTGGTGTTGGGAGGTGCACGCAGTGGATGGAGGAGACGGCAGCCCAGACCAGACCTTGGCCTTGGGTCCTGCCTCCGGACAGAAGGGTGAGGATGGGGCCCTGGGGCCACTGGAACAGAAGCAGGCAGGACAGCCTCTTCACACCGACCACCCACTATCTAGATTTTCATCTTTCTGTTCTCAGGGCTGGGTACACAGTAGGTGCTCAAACAGGTGTGTCATGTGGGACTCGATGCACAAAAGAAGCATGTCTTCCCCAAGGACATGTGGGCCCCAGTTTTGGGAAGACATGAGCAGCTTTGCATTTTGGACAAAGCCCTTCCCTGTTGTGTGAGCTGTCACTGCCGTGTAACAAACAATCCCAAAATGCAGCCGCTGAATGCTGTCTCACATCTGTCTGCCAGGAATCGGAGAGCAGCTTGGTGGGGTGGTGCTGGCTTCATGGTCCCTGAGTCAAGACGTAGGCTTGGGCTGGGGTCACCTGAAGGCCTGCTGGGGCCTGGAGGGTCTGCCTCCAAGCTCACAACTGAGGGACTCAGGCTGCCTATGCTCAGGTACCTTGGTCACCTGCCACATGGGCGGTCCCCAGGGCCCTGAGTCAGGGGAGCGAGGTGGGGCCCGCTGTGGCTTGCGACCTTCTCCTAAAAGCCACACAGTCACAGCCACATCCTCCGTTCGTTAGAAGCCAGTCGCCAAGTCCAGCCCACCCTCAGAGAGAAGGGAATTAAGCCTCACTTTCCAAGGAGGGAGCAGCCATGACCTCAGAGCATATTTAAAACCACTGCGCCCATCATTCATTCATCCACAGGTTACCTAGGGACCACCTGCAGCGTCCTCAGCTGTGGGGATGGAGCTGGCGTGCAGCCGTCCTGGAGCGCACCCTGCAGTGGGTGAGCGGACAGCACCTGGTGGGCTCCACGCCGTGTGGTGGGAGTCCTTCTCGGGGGAGGAGGCCGGGAAGGCTCTGGCAGGTGACGTCAGAGCAGAAGCTGCAGGGGGTGCTGGTCTCACCTCACGTGTCTAGAACCTTTTAAATTTATTTCATTCTAATCACTCTCACTTGAAGAGCACCTGTGGAGTGGACCGGACGACCGTGGCCTGGGCGCGGGGGCAGCTTGGGCCAGGGGAGGGAGTGGCCTGTGTGGATTTGGAGGGCAGGACTGCCTCTAACTTGACGGCTGGCTGAGGAGCCAGCCTCCAGACTGAAATCCGGGTTTGAATTCGGCTTTGTTCATCAGTGTTTCTGCGGGCTGAGTCCAGTCCCCAAACCCCGCCACGTCTCGGTCTCCTAAAAATAGGGGCGATCCTTGTGTGGGCTTCTCAGGGGGGCTGGGAGCACAGGTGTGATGGTGACAGGCCCACATGGCTCAGATTCTGGAAATGTCGACAGCGGCGGTGGGCGAGACCCAGCATGTGGCTGAGGGGACAGCTCCTCTATCCGCTCGCTCTGCTTGGAGAGGAACGTCACTGCCTCCTGGTGTCCTCTCAGGGACCAGCGTTGGCCAGGATTCCTCCAGGGCTCCTCTTAGTGTCTGGGCAGTGTCTGTGGGGTGGCCTGGTGGCCCACCTCTGGCCCGCACCCTCCCCGAAAATACCTCCCGGGCACCCGCTCTGGCTTCACCCCAGAGAGTTCAGGCTGCGTGCGGACCTCCGCCTGCTGCCTTGGCAGTGCCTGTAAGTGATGTTCGGAGGGCAGCCCGTCAGCTGCTGGGCACCTGTGCGTCCCGTGACCAGCCCTGGCTGCCCGCCCCCTCGTGCTCGGTTTCGAGTCCTCCCTCCCAGCACACCTCCCGGCCCCACCGCGCCACAGCCCCAGGGCCCCGGGCTCCTTGGTCACGGCCCGGCCTGCCTGGGAAGCCTGTGCCCAGCAGCCTCCCCGGCTCCCCCGCATCCGACAGGACGAAATGACCACGCAAGAGTGGACAGCGGTGCTTGCAGAGAAAGATGAGGTCTTTTCACTATAAAAAAGCTGTTTTTAGAGGCAAGTATCTGAGCCTCTCGGGAGGTGCCCCTGTCTTCGGTGGTGAGAGTAGACTGGCCGGGAAAGAGGCTGCCCTGAGCCTTGGGCCTCCGAGAATGGGAGGTGTGTGGGTCTGAGCCATCCTCCCCGGCCTTCGCGTCCGAGTAAAGGTGTGCCGCCCTGCCTCTCTCTCCTTGGACATTCTTTGGTGAGCGGCCCATCATTTTTTCAAGAACCGGCTGGCCCGGGCCCCCCAGATTTTCACAGCAAAGCAGGATCTGACTTTGGGGCTCCGACTTCCCACATGAGGCACTTGGGTAGGGGCATCTGGGAAGGGGACGGCGGTGCCCAGCAAGGTGCAGACAGGAGGAGCAGAACAGTCACACGGGGCCTTAGAAACCTCCCATCATTCTTGATTTAGGTTCTGCATTGCTTGCTGGATTCTGGGAAGCTCCCTTGGGCAGGGAACGGTGAGGAGCTGTGTGCCCTCGGTTCCCCGGGGTGGGAAGCCCGCAAGTGGGCCCACATGTTTGTTCTTGGCTTCTTGGTTGCCCAGAGCAACCAGAGTTCTCGTTTCTCTTTGGTGGAAAAACCGAAAGGGAGAAGGCAGAGGGGTGTGGGGGACCAGGGGCCAGGCTGAAACTGGGGAGGGTTCCAGTCCCGGCAGCCCCCAGAGGTTTCTCTCCACTGGGCTGAGTCCAAGATGGCATGTGCCTGAGGCTTGCCACGCCTCCGTCACCCAGTCATTCATGCACGCTTGTCACCCCCTTCTCCCGGTCCCAGCCCCCAGGAGCAGAGACTGTCAGCAAGCAAGGGGAAGTGTTCCTGCCCCCGGGGAGGATGACAGATGGATGAAAGGGACACGTGCAGTCAGGGAGGATCAGTAATGAGGTGGGCACACAGCGGTGGCATCACCAATCCCTGGCAGGCTTCCTGGAAAAGACAGCATCTGGGAAGCAGTTGGACTGAGCAGGAGGCAGCAGGGGAAGGGGAGGCAGAGTCGGAGTCGGCACCTGCCTGGTTCTCAAAGGCATCCCAGGAAGAGCAACAGCTTCATGTCCAGGAACTGGTCCGGTGCCTGGACGAAAGCCTTCCCTCGGAGCCTGGGAGAGGCCATCGCTCTGTCTCCTGTGTTCAGAGGGTGGACAGCTGTCCTCCGTCACTGGCTGAAGGCCAGCTCCGGGAAGAGAGTGCCTACTGCGCTCCACGGTCCCTCTGCTCCCCAGCTGAGCTAAGCGGGAAGACTCACCCTCTCACTGTCATTGGACCGAGGGTCTATGATACAAACAAAGTGTTTTTGAATGATTGGCCCAACCTCTGTTCTCCGTCCGCGCAGCCCGTGGGCTGGATGTCACAGGCACGCCAGGCGAGGGCAGCCAGGACAAGCGAACGGCTGCTGGTTTGCTCTGCCTCTCTGTGGTGAGGCGTCGGACGTGACTTTGCATCGGGTGTGACTTTGTCGAAGAATTCCAATAAGCAATGCTTGTTTTCGAGTCTTCCGGGAGATGTAAGACTCTCGGGTGCTGCGTGTGAACAGCTCTCGGCCCCCCATGGCTCTCCCACGGACGCCCTCCGCCCACGCTCTGGCCCACGTCCCTGACGCCGTCCACAGCTGCTCCAGATGCACGAGGGGGACAGAGCGAGTCCTCAGTGTGTACGGCGAGGTGGCCCGGCCATCCGAGCACCCTGTCACCCGGCAGGGGCCTGGGCAGTTCTGTGCAGCAAGAACAAGGCAGGTCCCCACTGTGTCCCCAGATGCCCTCCAGACCCCCGCCACCATCGTGGTCACCGCTGAGCCGCATGCTTCTCCTGGTCAGTCCTGTGGCCGAGAGCCAGCCCTGGCCCGCGCGGTGCCTCAGTTTACCCATCAGCACCAAGGCGGGAGCTCTTTTCTGGGAAGGGACCCACGGTGAACACATCACTGCCGCACATTCTTGCTTTGCATCCTCTTTTTTTTTTTAAACATATGTAACCCTTCAAAAATGCAGCATTGAAGACCAACCTCAGTTCGCAGGCCTTGGGTCAGATTTGGCTGAGGGCCCAATTTGCAACCCCTGGAAGGATGGTGCTGGTGGAAACAGCACCTGCCCTGGAGGGTCCCACGGAGGCGCCCCAAGCAGTGGCGACCCTGCCGGCTGGACAGGCATGGGCTCTCATGGCCACCCGCACAGCCCCGTGTTTTACCAGTGAGGAAACTGAGGGGTGGAAAGGCTGAGCACTTCCCCAGAGTGCCATGGCTACCAGTTGGCAGGGGCTCTGTCTAGGCCCCAGCCCGCCACCCGACACCTGTGCTACCGACATGCAGAGGTCAGGTGCAGGTTCCCCCGACCGCCTCGTCTTGACATAATCACATCTGCAAAGACCCTATTTCCAAATCGGGTCACATTCACAGGTACTGGGGTTAGAACCTTATTGTCTACTTGGGGGGAGGTAATGAAATTCAACTCCTAACTAGTATGAATTTTGGAGGAAGATGAATTTTTAACAAGTGAGTCATAGCCCCTTAGCATGCTCAAAGCCGCCAGGCCTCTGGGAGTCAGGGCACAGCAGGATTTGTGGGCACGTGAGCCAGGTGTGACCTCCCCCCCCCCCCACCAAGCCCTCCTCTGCTTCCCTTCACCTGCTGACACCAGGCCTTCCTCACCCTTGTGGCAGAAAACTGCCCAGAGGGAGGCAGGTGTAGAAAAGGAAAGAGATGGTCAGCTTCCAGCTTCTGAAGGGTTTTCTCCCCAAACGAGAGGGAGGGATACTTGTAAAAATGGCTAGAGACCGTGCTGGCCGGAGCACAGGGTGACCCGAGTAACGGGAGCCAGGCACAAGGTGTGGACAGAGCGAGGGCGGTCGGGCCGTTTCGGGTGCCTGGACGTCTCTGCTGCTGTCCCCCTCGATTCCACTTGGCTGCCTGGGATCCGACGGTCGTCGGGGTGGTCGTGCCATGGGGTTTTCCTTGAGAAGCTGGCGTGGAAAACGGAGTACCGGCAAGCGTCAACAGAGACCAGAGTGGGTGCCAGCTGTTTGCTTTGAAAGTGGAAAGGGGCTGGCACGGTCAGAGGGCTCACCGACGGCCCGAGCCTGCCTGTCCTGTGGGAGGGGCTCTGGCTGTCGGCCCGGCCGCAGCACACCACCTTCCCAGCGTCCCGAGGCCACTTGAGGCTGACGGGAAACTCCTGGACACAGGGTCTGAGGGAGCTCGTCACTTTAAGAAGAGAAACGGTGAACAAGGGAAACAATATCCAAAGACAGAACCTCAAGCCCTGGCGGAGAGGCTTCCTGATAGAAGTCAGCGCCTCAGGCCCTGAGCACCGCCCTGCTCGCTGGAGGAGCCTGGGAGGCCCTGGGGGGAGCACGGCCGGGCTCCTGCGGCCGGGCTGTCGGGCACCGCTCGGCTCCGCGCCCGCGGGCTTGGTTCCCAGCAGAGCTCCCCACTCCGGCTCTTTTGAAAGAGGCATTTTCAGGGATTCTAATCCTCCGGTCACACGTCGGCACAGCCCACCCTCAACCATCTCTTCCTCAGCACGCAGTGAAGGGGCCGAGCCCAGCCTGGCGGTCCTGCGGGCGGAGCAGAGGGCCTCCGAGTGACGCCAGAATTCCCCGTTAACTTTTGTTTGAGCCAGGAAAGCAGCTGGGGCTGGCCCCTCCGTGACACAGGCAGGGCCACCACACAGGGACAGCACAGCTCCCGTCTCCACGCCTGCTGCCAGGTGGCGAGTGTCAAGGACGCGCGCTCACTGGTTTTCTCTGAAGAGGAAGCAGGATTTTCTGAGCCGTCACGGAGCGAGGGCAGAGTGAGGTGTGTCAGGCGCTTACAGGCCGAAAAGCGATGGGTTTAACACAGCTCTGGAAGGAAGCCCCGGAGTCCAAGGGAAGTCTGCAGCGGAGCCAGGCCTTGGGAATATCCCGAGAAGAAGGGGGTCGGGGCCGTGGAGGGTCCTGGGGGGACACTGGGGTGGCCGAGAGGCATCTGTCCCCACAGCCTGAGGGGCAGACGGGGTGGGGGGGTGGCACTGCTGGCTCCGTGGTGCGGGGACCTGTAAGGAGGCCCTGGGCAGCACCAAGAGTGGCCAGGATGCAGAATCTCAGTGGAGATGGGTTTCTCCCCAGGGTGCGGGGAGTCACAAGGACCCCCAACTTGCTCCGTCTCCACTGTGATCCGAGCTCAGCCCGGGAGGAACAGGAGAGCCAGCACCCCCAGGAGGTACCATCCTGTGATGGTAATGGACCACCTGGCTGAGGGGCCCCAGCTTTTCCCACTGGGAAGCAGCCGGGTGTTCAAGGTTCCTGCAGCCACCGTAACAAAGCACCACAGACGGGGCCTCAAAACGACAGGAACCTACCCCTCCCAGCCCTGGAGCCAGAAGTCCGCAATCCAGGTGTCCACAGGCCGGGCTCCCTCCGGAGGCTCCAGGGCAGGGTCCTTCCTCCCCTCGCAGCCCCGGGGGGTCCGGGTGTTCCTGGGCCCGAGGCCGTGTCACCCCCGTCTCTGTTCCATCCTCCCGTGGCCACCCCCTCTTCCCCTGCCTCATTCTTCTAAGGATGTAAGCGCTTGCGGTCAGCCCTTAGCTAGAGACCGCTCACTTAACCACGTCCGTGAAGACCCCTTCTCCAGGTGGGACATCACTCCGGGGCCGGGCACAGGGCCCGACGTGTCCTTAGCTGCGCCTAGTGGTCGGTGACTGTTTGGTGAGATGCTTTGGGAAGGTGTAAATGTCCTGTGTTTCACTGTATTTCACTTGCTCACCACGATTTTCCGATTCTGTCATTTCTTCTACGTGTGTTAATGGGCATTCTACCACGGGGAGGGACTTTTCTTTCCTTCCATTTACTGATTTTTTTGGCTTATATATTTATATTAGTATGGAGTCACAGGTTTTATCAATTTATGGGTCATAACCCATTACTATTGTTCCGTACTTTGTGGCCAAATTTGTCCCAGATCTGGCCGGTGGGACCCCTTCAAACTGATGCCTGTGTCCTTTTGACACGTTCCTATCGTTCTTCAAGCACTTCCTTATTTTCTGGCAAAAAAAAACAAAAACAAAAAAAGACACTCCCAGCTCATCCTTTGCTTCCTCTGCTGCAGCCTGAAATGTGGCATTTTCCCCAAAAGCCTCCCTCGAGGGGCAAATGTGTGTCTGGAAACCAGGACCTGGTGCTGGGCGCGGTGGTGGCCACTGGTGAGCTCCACTTCCAGGGTTTCTCAGTGGCCTGACGGAGGAAGTGAGGGCGGGAGGGCGGAGACAAGACACGCCCGCAGGGGCCTCTCTCCGTCGCCCACGCACACACGTCTCGTGCAGGACCAGGAGCTTCCACCGGTACCTCCAGCTCCAGCCCTGAGCACCGGCTTCTTCTCTTCTCCCTTTCATGCCCACAGCCCCTCCTCCAACGGCGGGAAACCTGGCTTCCATTATCCTCAACATGTTCACTTATTTGCTCAATCCTAGAATAAACAGAAAATGGTTTCAGAATTGCTAACCCCTGACTGCCACTGTGAAAAATAAGGCTATTAACCTGAGTTCAATATTTCTTACCTGTCTTTTTGTCTTTAATCAGAGTGCTGTTCAAACGTTACGTGGGTGAGTTTCCCTCCCCGAACGTTAATCATCTGAAATACTGTTAGGTTCTTCTGAGAGTCACCACCCCAGCTTTTTTATTTTCAGTATGGATTCCACAGTTCTCTATACACAAGCGTACTCAGAGCACTTGCCAGGGGTGAACCTGCACTGATACCTCAGCATCAGCCGAGGTCCCACGTCCGCATTAGGACTCACTCGCTGTGTCGCACATTCTGTGGATTTGGACAAGTGTGTAACGACACGTATCCATCATTATCGTGTTGCACAGAGTTGGTTCACTGCCCTAAAAAGTCTCTGCCCCACCTGTTCACCCCTCCCCCCCAGCCCCCCACAAACTGATCCTTACGTCTCCACAGTTTTGCCTTTTCCAGAACGTCGCATGGCTGGAGCCACACAGTGGGAAGCCTTTCCAGACTGACTTCTGTCACTTGGTCACATGCATTTAAGTTTCCTCCACGTCTTTTCACGGCTTGACAGATCACTTCTTTTTAACCCTGAACAATATCTCGCTGTCCAGATGTGTCCATTCACCTACTGAAGGACGTCTTGGTTGCTTACAGATTGCCAATTACAAGTTGGCAGTTACGAATAACGCTGCTCTAAACACCCATGTGCAGGTTTTTGTGTGGACGTAAGCTTACAACTCCTCTGAGTAAACACCAAGGGGCACCACTAGTACATGGCATGATACGAGCATGGTGAGTTTTGTAGGAAACCACAAATGCCTCCCAAGGTGGCTGCAGCACTTACGTTCCCACCGGCTGCGAGTGAGGGTCCCTGTTTCCACACTCTTGCCAACGTCTCCTGCCGTCAGTGCTCGGGATTCGGGCCGTTCCCACAGGTGCATGGTGGTGCCTCCCTGTTGTCTTAGCTTGCATCTCCCTGATGACATGTGATGTGGGGCATCTTTTCAGATGCCTATTTTCCATCTGCGTATCCTCTTTGGTGAAGGGGTCTCTTGAGGTCCTTGGCCCATTTTTCAATCGCGTTGTTTTCTGATTGTTGAGTTTTAAGAGTTCTTTGGATATTTAACATTCCTTTATTAGATGTATCTTTTGCAAATATTTTCTCCAAGTCTGAGCTTGTCACCTCCTTCTCTTGACAGTGTCTTTCATGGAGCAGAAGTATTTAATTTAATGAAGTCCAGTCTTATTATCTGTGTCATAGATCATGCCTTTGGTGTTGTATCAAGGTCATTTAGGTTTTCCCTATGTCCTCTCCTAGAAGGTTGTATTAGTGTATCTTACATTTAGGTCTGTGATCCATTTTGAGTTAAGTTTTTCTCAAGGGTGTAAGGTCTGTGTCTAGATTCCTTTTCTGCATGTGGATGTCCAGTTGTCGCAGCTCCATTTGTTGGAGAGACTACCTTTGTTTCATTGCATTGCCTTTGCTCCTTGGCCAAAGACCAGTTGACTGTACTTACAGGGGTCTAATTTGGGGCTCTTTATTTTGGTCCATTGATTTATTTGTCTGTTCTTCTGCCAGTACCACGCTGTCTTGATTACTGTAGCTTTACAGTGAGTTATGAATTTGGGTAGGGTCAACTTTTTCTTCCCTTTCAATATTGATTTGGCTCTTCTCAGTGTTCTGCCTCTCCATATAAACTTTAGAATCAGTTTTTCCCTACCCACAGAATAAGTTTCTCGAATTTTAATTGGGACTGCATTGAATGTCTAAATCAAGTTGGGAAGAACCGGCATTATAACAATACTGAATTTTCCTATCCATGAACATGGAGTATCTCTCCACTTACTTAGTTCTTCTTTGATTTTGTTTGTCAGAGTTTTGTAGTTTTTCTTGTACAGATCTTATATATGTTTTAGTAGATTTATGCCTTAGTATTTTGTTCTGGGGGTGCTAATGTAAGTGATACTGTGTTTTAACTTCAAATTCCACTTATCTGTTGCTGGTATGTAGGAAAGTGGTTGACTCTGCATAGTAATGCTGTGTCCTGCCACCTGGCTGTCATTGCTTGTTGGCTCCAGGAGGTCGTTTGTTGGATTATTTGGTGGTCATTTGGATTTTCTACATAGACATTCGTGTCATCTGTGAACAGACATGGTTATATGTCTTCCTTCCCAATCGGTATTCTTGTCTTGTCTTGATGCATTAACTAGAACTGCCAGCGCGATGTAGAAAAGGAGTGGTGAGAGAACATCCTGGCTTTGTACCTGACCTTAGTAGGAAAGCTGTAGGTTTCTCACCATGAAGTATGATGTTACATAGCTTGACTGCAGGTTTAGGGCTAGGGTTAGGGCTAGGTTTAGGGCTGGGGTTAGGGTTAGCTTTTGGTCTAGGGTTAGAACTACGATGAGCGCTTTGTTCAGGGCTAGGTTGAGGGCTAGGGTTAGGTTTAGTTTTAAGGTAGAGCTACGATGAAGGCTAGGGTTAGGGTTAGGGTAGACCTGTGATGAGGACTAGGTTGAGGTCTAGGTTGAGGGCTGAGTTGCGGGCTAGAGTTAGGGTTAGGGTTAGGGCTAAGTTTCGGGCGAGGGTTAGGGCTAGGTTGAGGGCTAAGGAGTTTTCCCAGGTACCTGGTGCATCCAGGTATGTAGATTCAGATCTTCTGTTTCTGAATGTTTCACTGCATCTTAGTTTTTCCTTTCAGTGATGCAAATTATACGCAGTTGGCTCTTACTGCCTGTCTTCTATTTTGACTTCTTTTTCTTGACACTTTCTGCTTCTTTACTTTATCTCATTTTTATCCCCTTGGTTGATTTCCTGTTCTTCTTCAATGGTATCATTCAATTTTCATTCAATTCTTTTCTCTTCGAGGTACCTTTTAATTTTGTCTTCATTTTGTATGTGGTTCTGTCATTTTCTTCTGTTTCTGTCTCCATTTATCAGTGTCACTTCTTACTGAGGTTTTGTGTGTGTGTGTGTGTCCATTTCTGTTCCTACTTTTGGAATTTACATCTCAAGGTGATTATCATTTACTCAGATGCTTGTTTGAGAGTATTTAATTTAGTTTGAAGTGTTATGTTACTGTTTCCTTCTGCTGCATTTTCATTGGGGGGAAAATACTCTCTTTGTCACCTGAAATACTTTGATCCCCATATCCTTTGGTTAACATTGTCCCAACATTCCAGCTCCTCTGTCTGACAGAGTGTGTGTGCATGCATGTGTGTGCACACCCAGACACACACACAGGAAGAGAGATCTGTATTTCTGTGTGATGACTCTAAAAGTAGCTGACTCAGGATGATAATGGAAAATCTAGAAGCCTGGACTTCTGGACTATTCCTTTTTGTTTGTTTGTTTGTTTTGACCCCCTTCAAAGGGGCCAAATTCTTCATTTTATAAATGAAAACTTTTTACGTATCTGCACTCTATGGGCAGGGTTGGTGAGTTGGAGCTGTTTACATAATTCTGAGTCCGAGAGTGCACTCTCTTGTACAGATAACAAGAGCCTTTGGGGTGAGCATGGGGAAGGGGCTGTGTTCTCTCTGCCATGTGTTCACACCTTGTGAGTTCCTACACTTCTCTCCTGATTTTTTTCCCATCACCATGCCCTCTCCCAAGAGCCCTGACCCCTCCTCCCCCAGAAGAATCTCCTCTCTGAGACAGTCTTGTTGAATCCCACGTGCCCGTCTAAGAGCCTTTCCTGTAGTCAGTGCTCTAGTTAGCACTCTTTTTCTATTTTCACATTTACAATGGACTTTCTTTCTGGGAGTGATTTGAGCTCAGTCTCCACTTCTGTTTTCCATGCAGCTTTTCCAGACTGTCTACTCTCACCCAGCTTTCTGCAGTGGGAGCTCAAGAAATAGCCCTGTTTAAAATGAGTGTTTATTTTTCTATCTACAGATAGTTTTTTTTTTTTTTAATGTTTAGTATTCTTCATCATGTAGATATGGTGAAGGCATGGGATTCCTGTGGATTCGCTCTGGTTGATCTGTGTGATTTTTAGAGGATGTTTGGAGAGATTTGGAATTAGGTGGCCACTGTTATCTCAGCTGCCAGGATGTCCCAGCGCCTGCCCCACGTCTTTTTAATAGGGAACCGTTCATACCCCGAAATGAATAACCTTGAGGAAGTACTAAGGTTACTTTTGAATGAAAAAGAGCCAAGAATCTGGGCACAGGTATTACATACAAGGGAACGTGTGT